>NC_133861.1:1791952-2064452 GCF_044706935.1 Curcuma longa
AGTAAACTAAAGGCCCAACTTAGGAAAGGAAGAAAGGAATAACTGACCCCGCGCTCAATCTCCGATTGCCTTTCTCTGGTAAGAGACCTAAAGGTTAGCAAGCCGGCAACCAGCAGGTTGATAGATAGTTCCGTTTCTGGAGGTAGTGAATCGACTTCGTCCACATTGAGCTCCCCTCCGAGCCCATCTTCCTCTTGGAAAGAGTGAGAGTGCGTGGGATCTATTCTCATAAATATAATCTCCGCCTGGTCAGCAGGAAGGTGTAACCGCGACGTCTTCCTAAAAGCATAAAGTTAGAGGCGTGATGGAATTGCCCTTTCGGAGAGCATGATAGCATTTCTTTTTTTATCGACTAAGGAGAGGTGAGAAGACGCTCGACTGAAATACGAGGTCGAGAAGGGTATTCTGCGGAGATGACCTATATGATGTATAGGGGTGGGAACTTCGATGATACCCTGTCTTTGACGTCGTAAGAAGCTAGCATGGGTGTCTCTTCTTTGTCTATAAATTGACAGGTCAATTCAATCAAGAAGCACATAAGCCAGGATGTACATGTGTATTTTGCTTTCGAAAGAGCTCAACGAGAAGCGGAAATGAGTTCTAAAAATGGATGTTCCGATGTTTAGGTATTCTATTATCACAACCCAAAAGGGTGGGGTTCCATTACCAAGCTCTTCGCCTTTAGAGAGCAAAGGGGATATGGAGCAGGCCTTGAAATAGGTATAATAGGAATCTATATAAGCAATAGGACCTTTCACAGAGACCAAGGCCAGAACCTCCATCTCAGAAGGGAAATCCCACGGGCACATCTTGACTAGGCATTCCCATCTCTCAAAGAAAGAAGTAGCCCGTCCGATAAAAGATGCAATAGCAGTCCTTCCTCCAACAGATGCGGATGAATTAGCTGCAGATAGTCCGACAACAAGCTTTTCCAGTGAAATCTTGAAAGCTGCCCTTCTTCTTTCAACCCGCATGGATGTCTTTAAATTAAAAGATAAGAAAATCCTCCCGGCTCGGCCACTCTATTTTCTTAATTAAGCTTTCCAACAGGCTAGAAGGGCTAATAGGGCATTCATTAAGGGCTAGAGCTTCAAGCAAAAGGGCTTGTGCCACTAAGGAAGAGAAGGAGTTGTTTGCAGGTTTTACATTATAAATATAAAGGTTTAGAATCCTCCATTTGTGAACATGAAGAGCCGATTCGTACCCTATTCCTAAGGCTATAGCGGAATCCCCGACTGCTGAATTACCTGATGAGATAGCTTGAACAGCGGAAATCTCCGATTGAAGCTGAATCTCCTCTCCTGGGCCTAGCTCTCTTTCTTGAAGAACCTAGCCGGGAATGAACTTCCTTTTCATAGCTCGGAATGAATTTCCGTATCATCTTTCCGGAAGTGCGAGATTCACTATCCTTTCTTACGTTAAGGAAGATGCCTTCATCAATCTGGCAAGAAAAGGTGGTTGTTCGCTTCCTTTCTTCAAAGCAGGAAATATGCGCTAAAGGTAGATATTAGATATTCGTTTCGGGGTAATATAGAGAAAGATATTCTATTTCTTTCCTAGGTGACCAACCACTCCTGCACTTGTTCCTTCTTCTCTTCTCTTGCTCACGGATGGCTTCTACCGGCTAGCTTATTTCAAGGCAAGGGGAGCTCATCTATTCATTTCCCTCTTACGAGCCTATGCTCAGGATGTTCTTCAATCCCAGGAAGTTCTTCGCTCGTAGGCTACCCCCGTTCTAAGCTTAGATCAATACCTACTGGTACTGGTTCCATCAATTTCATTTCCTCGGCCCTGAGCAATCTAAACTTTTTGAGATCAAGAAAACAAGCCTTTTGGTGCTAAAATAACCCTTGGGTAAGGATGTTTTGGTAAGGACGTCAAGAATATACGGCCGAGGTTTAATAAAGAAAATTCAGTGATCGTCCTCCTCCCTCGCCTTTACTTCAAACTCCTAAGAATCATTCCTATTCCTTCGAGCAGAACTCAAAGCGATCATAGCGCGGATCCCCTTACCTACATAGCCATTCTTGCGGATCCGGGCGTGGTTGTTTTGCAAGATTTCGCTTTCATAATTTATATTTATTTTAGGGGAGTGGATCAAACATGTCTTCCGCTTGATTCGTTGGTGAGTCCCTTCGTTTGCTTTGTGTGCTCCTTCGGTTTTCTAGTAGCAAGATGTGGCTTTTGCTTTGAAGATTGAATCAGTGGTCAGCCTGCGCTTGAACGACGGCATTCCAAGAAGCAACTTCCATAGGAAGTTGTAGCTCAGTCTATCTTTCTGCCCAGAATGAATGCCCAACGGAACCTACTCCACTGAATCGAGGTACTTTGGCATAAAGCCCAACAAACAATTGCTTAACGAATGTATCTAAGGCTATCAGATATACCGATTTGCTTCAGTGAGAAATTTGGCCTCTTCACATGCTTTCGCTTGAAGCTGAAGGAACTGATTTTTGCTATTTGAAAACTGTAGGATAGTGGACCCACCCACTGGAATAAGAACTCGAGCAGACCCACCAACGATTTTCGCTGAACCGTCAAAGCCAGGCCAAGAGTCAAAAAGATAAGGAGTACGGAATTTTGAGATGTACAGACAAAGAAAGTTGCTGCTTCTGATCTATCTTATTCCGAAGAAAGCCTGAGGGCACTGTTCCTAGCTGCTCTTGCACATGATCTTTTGACCCCGCTTCTTTATTTCACTTCTGCTTTAGGGACAACCTATTTCATTGGTTTCTCAGCCTCGAGTACAGAGCTCTTTCCTTTCGGATCTTGCTTTCACCCCCTAAGAAGACTCTAATGAGTAGTCTACTTTGTTTGAAGTGCCCGTTTTTAGCCTAGTATGTAGACGGAATCGCTTTCCAATTAAGATTAGTTACTCTGTCATTAGCTAGTCTTCGGAGTACCTTTGTTTTGTCTAGCCCAGGTTTCTAAGATTATTTCCTCTGGGATGACGGAAAGAGATCGAAGCTCTCTCTTCTGACGATGGTTGGAGTTGACGTCAGTCAAAGTCACTTTTAAGGCTAAATACAAAATTGGAAGACCTTCGCTTGCTGAAGCCTATCGGAAAAGACAAAACGAGGATGATCGTCTGATTGTACCTGATCCTTTCTTATCTGGCTATTTAAAATCTGACTCTCTTGAAACGGGCCAGCTAACCACTCGCTTAAGTGTCAAATGGTTTTTTCGAGTGCATTTAATCAATCGATCCTTGGTTTACGTGTGTAGGATGACTCCCCTCTGGTGAAGTGAAGGGATCATTTTAAAAAAAGGCAAAATGCCAGTCAAAGAAAACTTACTAGCCAAAGGGCCGGAAAAAGCGAAAAAAAGGCCTAATATATAGTAAATTAGTCGTTGGATTGTTCGCTTTGAGAGGAAGCCCTTTTTATCCTTATGTGGTACTCGACCGGCTATACTTTGATTACTTTTTTTTTGCTGTCTTTAACACTTTCTTATCAGCCTTTTTCTTTGGCGAAGGGAGCTTGAAGACATTTTAGTTTGATTTGCTTTCTTAAGCTGATCCGCTGACCCGAGTGCTTGCCTAAGCCCTTTGCATTTGTTTCCAGCTTGATATGGACCCGGGCCTGAGATTGTCATACCACTCGTAGGCAGGACCGTCGAGGGAAAGGGGAAATTGTCTCAATGGCAAAGACCCATTTTGTGGCAGTGTCCCGGCAATCGGTAATGAAATGAGATAAGTGTCTTTTAGTTTAGGGCAACCTCCCCCATCAAACATATAAAATGGTGGGATTTGGTACCCTGGTGGATAAGGAGAGCGGTAAATAGGGGAAGGGCAATATTTGTTTAGGGAGTAGTACGTCAAATCAATTATGCAATTCCCATTGAGTCAAGTATTCGTTTTGGGAAGGAGAGGTGGTGTTCATTTGTTTTCTTATTAGGCCAAGCAACTCTCTCCTTTCCCGAAAGTGCATGGATTTGACAATATGGAGGAGGAGGGTCTTTGCTTCACTTTGTCTCAATCTCCTACCTATCGCCGGACATCCTATCCTGTCATCTTTCCAGCATCGAACATCCATATTTCCAGTCAATTCTTATGGTATTTCAAGTGTTTCTAACCATTGAAAAAAGGAAATTCAATGTGAATAGGCCAAGTCATCTCATAAGAGAAATCGAGTCCTCATGAATGTGATAGTGAAATTATACTGGGAAATAGTACCCAAACCCCTCTACTTATTGAATTGACCTTATTCCTACCAATCTATACTCGCCTAGGAAGAATGAAAGCACCAGGTTCTATGTTGCGTGTTATTGAATAATGGCAAATAGGCCCCCTAGGGCTAGAAAGAATCTATACTATATTTTGCTGCCTCTCTGGATGATACCAAGTTCAATTGAACAAGAAAAGAAAGCAGACAGAAAATGGTTGGCACTCCAGTAGGTTGGTCAAAATTCGAGCTCCTTGGTATACGCATCATGGGTAACCCCCCGTGAGGGACTAAGACAATCCAAATGGGAAAGAATGGGCTGATGTGCTTCATGTTTCACTGCGAAGCTTTTGTTTTGTTCGTAAATCCGAAGATAGGAATTAGTGCGTTCAGTTCAAAAGATTATATATTAGAATGCTCTAGTTATTGGGAAAGAAGTCGTATTCACCGCTGATAAGGAAGTTGGCCGTAGGTGTTCCTAGCTCTTATATCTCTCTTGTTTCGAGAAGTCAATTCTTCTGGGCACGATTGGTATTCCGTAGAGCTTTGCAGCGTACTTTATTTTCTGGCCCCTGTATATATATTTGGGGCTTAAAGCTCAGACTTTCACTATGGTTGTTGGTGGATCTGTGCTCATTCCCAGGTTGGTCTTTTCTTTCATTAACGGGCTAAGCCTCTTTCTGGCGTTTTGATCGGATGAGGTAATTCCATCGTGCATGGAGTGGATCGGTCCAGTATCATTAGGGTAGACTTGCACTTATGTAGGTTTCGCCTGATTTGATTCACTGCGTTCTTTCTTTTTGTGTGCTACCCGTTTTCTGTCTCAGGGATGGGATTGGGCGCTTTGTCTCATAGGAGTTCGTTCGATCCTTTGTCTCAGTAATGGGGAATTGATTGAATCGGCTTATTCTGACTATTGATCTTGACTAATTTGATTAGAATTCCTGTGCGCATCGCGATGATCGTTCTCTTCTCGGCATAGACAAAGAAAACAAGTTCTCATCTTAAGAGTCAGTACATTCCTCATCTCATCACGAATGGGCTAGACCGGGATTATAGGGACCTCTATTGAAGGACAGATCGGGAGGGCACGTGTGCTTATACTAGCTAAGGGGAGGTTACAGCAGAACTTTTTTCATATAGTAGTTGGCCCATAACGACCCAATCTATAGCTCAAGATCCAGTTAGGTTTTTTAGCCGTGACTTAGGACCGAGGGTCTTGCACCACTGATCTCATGCGGGTATATAGGATACGTTCAAACAGATGATGTAGGTATTACACCTGGGGCTGCAACACGAAATGCAAGTTTAGGTGAACCAAGCAGCAAGATTCCGTCAACTCTATTAGAGCAAAAAGATTCAATCTTTCCAATATATGAAAAACCCAATTTCAAGCTTTGAATTCACTTCGAGGAACCCGAAGGCCTTTCTTCAACATTAGCTCCTCAACCCGTGAACCTGCTATTCCTTCTTATTGATGCACAGTGAAAGCTCCATCCCTTTCAGACTTTGTCTCATCCCTAGGAAAGACAAATGCCAGTCTCAGGTCAAAGAGATAAGAGCTATGCCACAGAAAGTAGATGAATGGTTTGCCTCAGGATTGCAACCCTTAGCTTTCCCACTGGATCGCCTGCACCCGTATGAAAGGCAACTCCCACGGGCTTGCTGGAACTTGATGAAACTGAACATGCTTTATCAGCCAGCTTGACTAAGCACATCAAATATAGAGGTTGAGCTTTTTTCTGCATTTGGAAGGGCTTGTGCCGGTGTAAGTCTCAGTAGGACTAGGAGTCGTAGCAATAGCAGTAGCATTCGTAGTAGCAGGAGTAGGAGGGAATGCTGTCATTAAGCCGACAAGGAAGGAAGGTTCTCGAGCAGTCGTAAGGCCTCCCACCAAGAGTTCCGTCGTTAGGCCTCCATAAGGCATAGGGCATAGTCTAAGATAAGAGCCGACGGGGGGTTACCTCTCGTTACGCCTCCATTTCCATATAAGGCAATG
Source organism: Curcuma longa (assembly GCF_044706935.1). Lineage (NCBI taxonomy): Eukaryota > Viridiplantae > Streptophyta > Magnoliopsida > Zingiberales > Zingiberaceae > Curcuma > Curcuma longa. Next base: position 1,798,115 of record NC_133861.1, read on the forward strand.
AATCTTGTTTAAGCTAAAGCTAAAAAGGAGAAGGAGTGTAAGCCTATAATTTATATAATTCTGTAAAGAATAGAGAGCTGGACAGTCAAGCATATATCTTGTGCTGGCAGATTAAAGCCAGTCCTCTTTAGCATCCAAAACGATTTATTGGTTTCATGTCTGTATCCTGCCCACGAAAGTCACTAACCTTCTGATGCAGAAATGGTTTGCTTTATTATGGAAATGCAAAGATACAAAAGCTACAGGCCAGCTGCTTTAGCGGCTGGGACTCAGTCTAGCAATGGAATGGTAAGAACTCAATCTCTAGTGCTTGGAATATTGTGTTACCTAAGCTGCTGTTGTTGACTGGCATAAGCTCATCTGGGTTAGCCGGCGGATTCCCCAGTCGAATGCGCTTTCTTTTAGCGTACTGACGAACAGGCTGATTCTTAAGGCGTCTTCATTGGCTCCCTAAGAAAGTGTACTCGGGGAATCCATATAATAGAGGACAGTCTCTTTCATCGCCTAATTTATAAGACTTCCTCAGCACATGAATAGGAAGTTTATAAGCAATAGCAAGCCCGAGTTTCATTGCCATTACCTGTCTTTGGTACGAGGGTTCCAAACCTTCTTTCGCCTTCTCCTGCCTAATTTCCTATTTCATTTTCCTATTTCATGATTTGGTATTTTGATTGGTTAGAAGGGAGTGGCGTAGTAAAGAACGAAGTGACGATTTGCCTTGAAGCTCTCTATCATAAGGATCTGATCGACGAGGGCAGAGGACAGCTTCCTATGGGCACTTCTCTTATAATTTATTGCTATCTTATTGTTCCGATAATTTATAAGATAAGTAGAAGCGGACACTTTGAGCACTCTAGTCTATGGTGTGCCGATAAAGAGCAACTCTACTAGAAGGGTTCTTTCTTCAACAAGGAGAGCACTCGCGCACTCTTCCTATTTAAATTCAATATAGGTTTGACTATTGACTAGGAGCGAATGTAATGAGGAAGGAGGTGCGTAGCAAGCACATAGCACTCTATCCGAATGCGCGCGTATAGAAGGGACTGCGTATGGACTGAAGGGGTCGGCCAGATAAGGCAGATAGGGGAGAAGAATCAAAGCATCTAGTACTCCTTCTTATACCAAGGAAGAGCAAAAGAGTTTGTGATCACCTCAGTAGGGAAAAGGCAAAGAATAATCGTCAGGCAGAGAGAAAGGAAATGGAAGTGCTCAACAAGTAAGCGACTACTCACTACTCTCAGGGTAGGGAGCATGCTTCAATCAAGGTCTCTTCCGCGTCAAACCTTCAAATTATAATGAAAGAAAAGTGAGCATGCCTCTCCCGATCCGGGGAAGGAAAGAATTTGATTCTTTCCCTCCTCATAAGTTGCTGTGCATGGGCGCTTGAAATCTCTTATCGAAGTGTCATCCATTATATTATATATAAAAAGAAAGGGATATTAGCACATAATCAAAGGAATACGTGGCCCATAGGTCCGGGGTAGCGCGTTCTCTCTCTCCTAAGGTAAGAAAGAAGAGCGATGCGACCACTGGCTCCCTCTGTATGCTACGGATGCTTTAGGAAAGAGTGCTAGGTCTTCAGTGCTTCATTCCCGGACGATGGGGGCAGTTCAAAGGAGAGTTCTGCTTCGTATCAGAACATAAGAGTGGAATAGCTCAGCTCATGATCTGAGGCACTATTTGAAGTCAGGGCCTCGCTCCCGCGTCTATACGCTCCCGGCTCTACGCACGCACCACGTCGCTCTTGCTCAGGGGCCTTTGATTAAGGGTAGGGTTCTTTATCAAACTTCAGTCTATTCCCGTAGTCGCACCATCGCTCCCAACCCCTTTTGGTCGGCTCCGACTTTTCTATATCGGACTGCTTTTATAGCTATATTGGACTACTTTTTTGAGCTAGCCTCCGCTCCGCGCCTATTAATGGGTTTGAGCCTCTATAAGGGAAAAGGATGGTTACTGCTTTTGCCAGATAACCTTTTTCACTTTGATTAGCGGACCTACCATCGCTCCTCCCTGATCCCACTCACCGAGTGGCGCTACATTAATCGCTCCCGTTGGTCGCTCCTCTCCCCAATGGCACGATGGCGCTCCCATTCGGTCGCTTTGCTCCGCTCCTCTCTCGAGCCTCGGGAATGCGTGATGACAGCTTTTGCATACAGACTACCGACCCACTACACTTAAGCAATCGTCTTGGGTCGCTCCCAACTAGCAGGTTTAATGGTATAAGGCCCCTTGCTCGGCAGTGACTAGTCTCAGGGTTCTTTCCTTTATTACAAGGAATGGGCGCTTTCGACATCTGATTCTGATGCTGTAGAGAGAGAGAGGTCGCATAGCAGGGTCGGATGGAGGAGTTCCCTCAGTTCTAGCTACGAGACCTATTATAATAATCTAATCAAAGATCTTCCACTACTCTTTCACTCCGAAGACGATAAAGATAAAGAGGAAAGCGAGGAGCGAACCAACTAATGGGAGTTTACTTAAGGCCCCGGAAGGGATTAGCTAAGTGAAGAGGAAGAAGGAAGTTCTCTTTGTGTTATTGGTAGGATGAATCACTATCTCCAACCTGCCTTAAACACACTCTCCAAGCAAGCACTCGTGTGCCCGTGCCTTCTCTTTCAATTCAATAGTTCGTCCAAGCCAACTCAGCAGTAAGTATTAACCAGGGACTGGCACTTCAGGCTTTAGAGGTCGGTCTGCCACTATTATAATAAGTTCGGGCTGAGCACTACTGACTCGCAGACTACTTTCTATAATAAGAAAGAAGGATTGGCACTTACTTAATTCTATGATTGGATTGGTGGATCTGCCCTCTATAATGTAGAAGCTATAAGTACTAGTATAAGCTAGAGGGGCAAGACAGAATGTGGAAGGAGTACCGCTATGCTAGCATGTGTGGCGAAGCTCTCTTTTGCTTGATCTTCCGGATGGACGTAGACATGACCTAAGCTCAATTTCTCAATTCGATCTGGAGTGCCTCACTTGTCTTCTTTGTACTTTATCTTCCTAAGATCAGTACTATCTATCTAATATAAATACTGAATTTCTTCGTTATTCCATCTTTTGTTTTTGTAGTGGATTCCATGTGCTAATGGCTCTCTTGTACTCAATGAACGTGGAAAGGAAAGAAGAGGGACGTAGTGAAGTGGAAAGATAGCGGCTGAATGCTTCTTTTTTCTTTCGTGCTTGAATGCGTGTTCACCGCGTTGGCGGCTTGGACTGGTCTCTGCTTCTTACTCTGAGGTGGAACCTAGGAGTGAGAAGGGGCTGGCGCTAACAAAGACCGACGACTTCGTGCGACGACGATGATTATATGACTTAGGGAGCCGACGACAGAAAAGAGAGAAGAGGCCGACGATTCAAGTAGGACCGATGGTTCAGACCGACGTCGGCCCGCTACGCAACGCACCTTTGGTCCTTCTTGATTCATTGACGAAAGCCACCGCTCCACGCCTTAGTCGGCCCTCCTTGACTTGAAGCTCTATGGGGCCCAGCTATCACTCTATTAGCACTGAGCAAAGTCTACCGGCTATCCTACCCTTCCATAAAGGTCACTTGGGCCGCGGATTATTCATGCGCTCAAGAGTCAAGGCTCGCTACTCCCCCTACTTCGCTACGCCCCTCCCGTCGGCCCTATATAATGATTAGTCAGTGCGCTAGTTCCGTGTTTAAGTTATGAACTTGCAATCTCTCCCGTCCAGACTCTCTCTTTCAAAACCAAGCTCACTGCTCTCTTCTTCATTCCCAAGCAGCCGAAGACTCATTCCCTATTCAAGCGAACCCGACACTGACCCTCCTGACGAAGACTACGGAAGGGGCACGAAGGCACGAAGGGACGAAGCATCAACTGCTCTCTTCGGCTGAACTTCGGTTAGTGAGAGCCAACCCCGCCTAAATTTAAGTAACTGAGGCAAAGAGCGCCTTATATAGAACTTGACCTAAAGGAGATAAATAGCCCCAAAGGCCCTGCATTCATAATATAAGTTCTAATCCGCCTGTATATAATATAAGTACCTCTGCTACCCCTGTATATATATTGGGGAGAGAAATAGCCAAAGGGGCTATTTACGACTAAAGGAGATAAATAGCCCCTTTGGCCCTACATTCATAATAAGTTCTAATCCTTATGTATATAATATAAGTTCCTCTGCTATGCAGAGTAGATAAATAGCCAAAGGGGCTATTTACGAAAGGAGATAAATAGCCCCTTTGGCCCTACATTCATAATAAGTTCTAATCCTTATGTATATAATATAAAGACCTCTGCTATGCAGAGTAGAGAAATAGCCTTTGGGGCTATTTACGACTAAAGGAGAGAAATAGCCCCAAAGGCGTAGACTAATACTTATGTATATAATATAAGTTCCTCTGCTATGCAGAGTAGATAAATAGCCTTTGGGGCTATTTACGAAAGGAGAGAAATAGCCCCAAAGGCCCCCCATAATATTAAGTTAAGTTCTAACTGTATATAATATAAGAGTTGTACCTCTGCTACGCCTCTTTGAGTCGAAAATAGACCCTTTGGCTAAGGAGATAAATAGCCCCAAGAAGATAAATAGCCCCAAGAAGATAAATAGCCCCTTTGGCCCTACCTGTATATCTGCCTCAAGGAGATAAATAGCCCCAAGAAGATAAATAGCCCCAAGGAGATAAATAGCCCCAAAGGCGTAGACTAACTGTATATAATATAAGATAAGTACCTCGGCTACGCAGAGGCATATAAATAGCCTTTGGGGCTATTTACGACTAATCCGAATTTACCATAATATTAAGTTAAGTTCTAACTGTATATAATATAAGAGTTGTACCTCTGCTATGCCTCTTTGAGTCGAAAATAGACCCAAAGGCTATTTATATGCCCCAAAAATATAGTAAGTTGTGGCAGAGGTACTTATCTTATATTTAGTAGGATTAGTCTACTTAGTCGTAAATAGCCCCAAAGGCTATTTCTTCTACTCAGCATAGCTGAGGTCTTTATATTATATACAGGCAGATTAGAACTTAACTTAATGTTATGGGGGGCCTTTGGTGCTATTTACTTCTTGGGGCTATTTATCTCCTTAGCCAAAGGGGCTATTGTAGACTAAGTAGAATAAACCATCTTACTAAAATAGAAAGACCTCTGCTATGCCTCTTTGTGAGTCGAAAATAGACCCAAAGGCTAAGGAGATAAATAGCCCCAAAGGCGTAGAATAAACCATCTTACTAAAAAGGAAATACCTCTGCTATGCAGAGAAGATAAATAGCCTTTGGGTCTATTTTCGACTCTAAGGAGGCGTGGCAGAGGTACTTATCTTATATTATATACAGTTAGTCTACTTAGTCGTAAATAGCCCCTTTGGCTATTTATATGCCTCTGCGTAGCCGAGGTACAACTCTTATATTATATACAGTTAGTCTACGCCAAAGGGGCTATTTATCTTCTTGGGGCTATTTATCTCCTTAGCCTTTGGGTCTATTTTCGACTCAAAGAGGCGTAGCAGAGGTACTTATCTTATCTTATATACAGTTAGTCTACGCCTTTGGGGCTATTTATCTCCTTTCGTAAATAGCCCCAAAGGCTATTTATCTGCCCAATATTATAGTAAGGGGTAGCAGAGGAACTTATATTATATACAGGCGGATTAGAACTTATATTATGAATGCAGGTAGGGTGGATTAGTCTACTTAAGGCTTAGTCGTAAATAGCCCCTTTGGCTATTTATATGCCTCTGCGTAGCAGAGGTACTTATCTTATATTATATACAGTTAGTCTACGCCTTTGGGGCTATTTATCTTCTCGGGGCTATTTATCTCCTTTCCCAAAAATCTCCGACTTATGCTCAGTGCCCAGAGGTAGGAAGAAGTGAATCAGAAATGAACTTATATAAGAGAGAGCAGAATAAGCGGTCTTGGAGGAAGGGCACGGATTAAGGGAGTTCCGTCCCCCGGCTCTGATTGCTGTTGTTCTCTTTGCTCCTGTTGAATTACTTTCAGTTGGAAGAGGGGGCATTAGCGGTTTAGGAATCGATCTAGCTGCTTCTCCTAGAGATGGAGATGCGGCCGTATGAACCGTACTCGTCTGCTTCTTCTTCCTCGAGTGCTTTAGTAGGGACATATGGAAAGGGCCTAACTGCTGTTTTAGCTGTTTTAGTGAACTTGTGTCCATCTGCTTTCTGCTTCACTTCAAAAGAATGACGTAGGTAGACTAGACTAGAAGGAAGAGTTTCAGGCTCAAGGCATAGTAGAAAAAGGCAATTGCTCTTACTTCCCGAGGGAAGGGAATAATGAGAAGAATTCATTCCTCTCCACAGCGGATCAGCTACATCTGATATGCGACATCGCTTTCCGCAAAGAAGTTGTTTTGCTCCTCCCGCCCTCACGCTTTGATTTATCTTTTCCCGGCATAGCGCTTCACTTTCTATAGGCCGGAGTTCCTAAGTCGTTCCGACTTGAACTTACCTTTAGAGCTTACCGCACAAAAAGAATATTAGAAAAGAGAAGAGGGAAGATTCTCTCAGCAGACCAAGAGCTTGACTTGCTTCTAGGCTTACGGAAAAAGGCGAAAAAAGGGCTTGCTTGAAGGAATTGATAGATGCGGGAAGAGCTCCTCAAAACTAAACTTCTGTATGGACCGTCTGCTTTTTGATTAGGTTACCTGAGAGCTCATTGAGGAGTCATTAAATTAAAGCCAAAATTGATCCCCGTAACCTATAAAGTCAAGATATACCTACTCCTCACCGGAAGACTAAGAGGAGGATGCCCAAAGACAAAAATTCCTCTATCTCCTCCTGCCTAGGTAGGAGTGGGCTAAGGGAGGTAAACACGATAGAGAATTAGCGCTTTTTTCATCTGCAAACAAAAGAAGAATGAAAATCCGTTGGAATCCCCTTAAAGAAAGTAGTTGCTTCCCAAATAGAATAGCTTAAGCTAGAGTGGGATGGGACTAAGCACAAGCTTTCCACCATCTTATTGGCGATAGGATGGCACCAAAGGCAAGAACTGACTCCCCCGCAGAAGACATAAACCCACCATAGAAATGGAGCTACTCATACATATGAGTCCTTCTTCCTTCCGAGCAGGCCTTAGCTGGCACAAAGAATTTCCTCTACCAGTACTAGAAGCAGAAGAGTAACCCTGTGCTGACGAATCCCCCTTACCAGACCAGTCACAATCTGAGCTTTCCCCCGACTGTATATAATAGAAGAATTTGATCTACCCCGATTTATAGATTCATTTCACGGTTTGACTCTATCGCCCCTCCCCTTACCCTTATATACGCTGCTCAGGAAGGGGAAAAGGTCTTTGATCCAATTCTCGCCCGTTTTATACGGGGGCATCAGCCTTGCCTTGCTACTTACTCGAAGCTACCCACGGAGCGGTAGAACCTTTCTTACTATGTAACCATTAGTAGTTGATTCACCGGTGAAATTCAAAAGTAATACATTTGTGTCAAAGGATCAAAACGGCTTATGAAATGAATGGAATTCCGGCTCTCTGTCAAAGACGCATAGGGTCTTCTCCTCCAAGAGGTTGTGTTTGATGAAAAGTTCCGCATTCTCCGTATTCAGTTAAGAAGAAAGGCCCAAGGAGATTTATTATAGAAGATTAGTCGTAAATAGCCCCAAAGGCTATTTATATGCCTCTGCGTAGCAGAGGTACTTATCTTATATTATATACAGTTAGTCTACGCCTTTGGGGCTATTTATCTCCTTAGTTAAATTCGGGTTCGACCATAGGGAGAGAGGAGAAGGCAATTTATTATAGTATGGCTGATAGTCTACAATTGCCTTTGGGGCCGAGTCGATTGGATTAGTCGTAAATAGCCAAAGGGGCTATTTATCTCCCCAATATAGTCAATTCCCTAATATATACAATTGAGAATTTATTATAGTATGGCGGATTAGTCGTAAATAGCCCCTTTGGGGCTATTTATCTCCCGGATTAGTCGTAAATAGCCCCTTTGGCTATTTATATGCATCTGCGTAGCAGAGGTACTTATCTTATATTATATACAGTTAGTCTACTTAGTCGTAAATAGCCCCTTTGGCTATTTATATGCCTCTGCGTAGCAGAGGTACTTATCTTATATTATATACAGTTAGTCTACGCCAAAGGGGCTATTTATCTTCTTGGGGCTATTTATCTCCTTTAGTTTATAGGCAGTTTTAATATACCTAATAAAAAAGCACTTGCGCCCGTAGAGAAACCCAAGAAACAGTCAATCAGGAGTGCAAATTCAGTAGGAGATCCAAGTACGCCACTTTGAATTGGAAGAACGGAAGGGAAGGCACGCATAGAAGTGACAGAATTATGATTGGCAGGCGGCAATGCGACTTCAAGACGATAGAGAGGTAGGGACGGCAAGACGATAGAGAGGTAGGGACGGAAGTAGAAAAAAGAAAAGGGTGAAAGCCATAAAAAGAAAAGGATGAAAGCTATCAAGTAGACTATGCAACCATAGATCGCGATGGGGAAAAACAAATAGATGCATCAGAGACCCTTTAAGTACAGCTCGGCAGGCAGTGCAGGATGGCAGGGGATCGTGAAAGGCATGCATCCTTATAGACAGAAAGAGGTAACAAAGCCCGTGTGGAGCGGGGGGACCCGTCGATACCTCCAAAAAGAAAGAGCGCCTTTGCCAGAGACAGAGGAGAGCTAGGCCAAGAAGAAAAAGGTATAGGTAGACAGACCATATGTACTGAATCGTTTATCTTGAATATGATCGATGAGTAATGAGAAGTAGCTATATCGATATCAAGATGAAAATATAGATGCTATTAGATTAAAGGCAAGGGGGAGACCCACTTCACTCGAGAAGAAGAAAGAAGCTCACGCAACAGTCGTTAATTAAAATAGTAAGGATTGCTCGTTGAGTAACCTCTAAAGGATAGGAATTGAGATGGTTGGCAATGGAAAACAAGATATATGGGTTTGGGGAAAGAGATTAGTTCAGTCAAAGAGATTAGATGGTTGGCATTTGAACTGGGGTGGAGTTGAAAAGAGATCTTCCGTTGAAAGAACTGAACTGGGGTGGAGTTGAAAAGAGATCTTCCGTTGAAAGAACTGGACTGGAACGGAGGGTACACCAGAGAAGAGAGTGGTGCTTGAATTGAGTGGAGTGCGGAAGAATATATGTGTGGGGCCCCATACTATAATAAATTCGAGAAAAGACACTTGAATGGAGTTGACGAGGGGTGACCATAGATGGAAGTAACTTATATTCAATTGAGTTCAGTGGAGTATCTGGACTGGAACGGGTGGTACACCAGATGGGTTAGTGGTGCTTGAATTGAGTTGACGAGGGGTGACCTTGTGAATTGTTTGATTCCTTGAATTGAGTTGAGTATAGAGTAGATGTGAGTGATTGTATTTCTATTTCACTGGTGTTGAGTATCGTATTGTCTTGTATTTGATGTTTTGCATTCATTGAGTATCGTATTTCAGTATGTTCCAGCCACGAAGCGAGGATGGAACAGCTTAGCTACAGAAGAGTAGATGGCAGAAGAGTTCATTAACAACAAAAGGTAGTGGACTGCAGAAGAGTTCATTAACAACAAAAGGTAGTGGACTGCAGAAGAGTTCATTAACAACAAAAGGTAGGGGACTGCTACATATAGTTAGAGAAAAGAAAAGAGGAGAGGAAAGACTAGTAGAACTATTCGCTAGGTGCTACAGGGAAAGTGAAGTGGGCGGCATGCATGGGAAGGGGTGCCCAGGGAGCTCTTTCAGTAGAGTAGGGGGGTAGGCTTGACCGAAGGGAGGAGAAGGATCGCGAGAAATTAAATTGACTGGGCTCAACTTGTCTTTTATACAGGAATCAAACATTCTTTGACCTCAGAATCTAACCCTTCTCTCTTCGTATCTTATAGGGTTATTCTTAGGGGTCTGGCTAAGCTCAGTATCCCACGTGTGTTGTGCGAACCGGCACATACCACTAATTGGGAAACGATAGGAGCGATAGACAAGAGAAGTCAGCCGGTAGGCAAGGCAGTACACAAGGAAGCCAGAATCAAAGGAGCAGAGACTCATGACAGGAAGCAAGGGTATGAAAGAGGCGACTAGAAGGAAGACACTACAAGGAAGATAGACGTCAGAGGTGCCTGAGATCCGGGAGAGGAAAGCAAAGTAGGTCAGTGGGCTCAGAACCAAACCATTGATTCACACGCGTCTCCGAGATGAATGACTTTCTCTTTATATATATTGAAGAAGAGCTCACCGGTCTTCTATTGAAAGAAGAGCTCACCGGTATCAGGAGCTAGATAATCGACCATTTGAGTAGAGTGTAGGAAAGCAAAGTAGGTGACGCGCAAAGTTGAGCAACAGCCAAATCTTAGCAATGGCGAAGATTACGGCATGCGATCGACCAGGCAATGGCGAAGATTACGGCATGCGATCGACCAGGGGCGAGTCATAACGACGCAGAGAACGAAGATTGACTCGACTTTGAAAGTCGAAAGTAAGGAGAGAGAGATCAGTAGTAGAGTGCTTTTTAGAATAGCCATTCAATTTAGACACTTGAAGTGGTTCAATTTATATTAGACACTTGAAGTAAGTTGCTGGTTCAATTTAGACCCGTGGGTCAATTTAGACCAAAGAAGTCAGTGACTGGGCAGAGTGAGAACCTACTTACTTAATTAAGAGTAGTTGCGAGATGTAGGAGATGTAGGAGAGCACTCAAGCGAGGTAAGTAGATTCCAAAGAGAGGAAAGTACGTTACGTAGGTCACGTCAGATGGGAGAGTAGTTCCGAGATGTAGGAGAGCACTCAAGCGAGGTAAGTAGATTGCAAAGAGAGGAAAGTACGTAGGTCACGTCAGATGGGTTCGTAGGGGAGCTAGTTCAACTCAGCTCGTGAGGAGAACAGAAGGGAGGACCGGGCAAAGGCACACCATAGCCATCATATAAGAGTGAGACCATAGCCATCATATAAGATAAGAGTGAGAGTGACGGGCCAGAAGATCTCATTCATTATCACAGAGATTCGGTAGTGAAGGGTCATTATCACAGAGATTCGGTAGTGACGGGTATAAGATTAGAGTCTGAGCTAGGAGAGGAGCATGAAGCAGGTTAGCGTTCAAGGTGCGAAGCGAGAGAGGGGCCCCAAAATCTAGTAAATGAGGATAAGGAGAGATAAAAGAAAGTTTATTATTGTGCGTCCCAGAGAGAAAAAAAAGAAGTCATCAACCGAAGCAACTAGAAAAGTCTTGGCGACCGCCAACTTGACTATAGCGCATACACCCCAACACTTATAGTCCTAAAGAAAGAGATGAAGCCCCAACACCTATAGTCCTAAAGAGATGACGCATACCCCCCACTATAGTCCTAAAGAAAGAGATAACGCATACGCCCCAACACCTATAGTCCTAAAGAAAGAGATGATGCATACGCACTGAACTCAAACTAAGAGCCCAGAAGAGAGGGACCGAAGATGAAGAGATAACGCATACGCACTGAACTCAAACTAAGAGAGGGACCGAAGATGAAGAGAGGAAGGGACGAGTGAAAGTCTGAATAGAAGGCCCTGTATATATATTTGGCGATAGCGACGTCTGACTAAAGGATGGAGGGGACGAGCGACAGAGACGTTGAGATCTCAGACTACTAGAGAGAGCTCGGCTGAAAGGTAGAAAGTGAGGCGTAGTAAAAGCGCCTCAAAATTGGACTTCCTCGCAGAAAGCATCGATCAGGAAAAGGCAAAGGATTGAGATACAGAAAAGTAGGCAGGAAAGTCTAATTCAGAGATAAGATACAGAAGATCTACAATCACAAGGAGACGAAGGAAGTACAGACGATCTACAATCACAAGGAGACGAAGGAAGTAAACTAGGTCACCGCCACTACATTCTTATTGTAAGCTACAGCTAGGTCACCCTCTTGGCACTACCTTCTTATTGTAAGCTACAGCTAGGTACTTTAGAGCTACAGCTAGGTACTTGAGACCGCCTTTGTGAGAGAGTTACGGGTTCGGCTCACTTTGCTCAGTTGCCTGAAGGCATTGTTTGAGGAACCCAGCTTCATTTTGGGTTGATCGGTCCTATACTTAGAACTCTTACTTTTGCTACTTGGGGTATGCATCTTTGGTTTATGCCATTGACTACTACTCCTAGTCTGATGAGTGAGTATACTACTACTCCTAGGATTATCTTTATCGGGCAGGTCCCGCACAATGCTATGTCCCTATCTTGCTAACATGGCTTTGGTACGAAACTACGAAAGATCTAACCCCAGTCTAAGGCGTCCATTCACGCAATACTATAATCCGCTAAAGGTAGACCCGATAGGAGTCTTTCGAGCGTATGCGGTAGATCAGTATACGTGAAGAAGAATGTTAGACTTGCTGGAGGTTTAGATGGCTCGACCGGGAGATCTTTTAGTATAGTGTTCGCTTTTTCAGTTCGCTACTTTAACTTGCACTTTTCTTTCCCTTAAGCAAATCGCTTTTTCTCTTTTCAAGGCGAAGCACTAAAGAACCGGAGAGCTTCAACAGGAGCTTGTTGGAAGAGTAGGCTTGATTGCATTCGTAGCGATATAAAGATGAAAGCAGTTCTCAACAGATCTTGTGAGACCCATTTGATCACAAAACAAAGTAGTGAAGCACTTTCACTTCTGATCAAAGAACGTGCATTTCTCTTCAGATCTCTTCCGAAGATCAAGAGCCTACGAGTCTAGGCCAGGCATTCAAGCCTGGGATGACTTATAATACATGGTCGGATGACCTGTAAGGGTATTACATAGCTCGCTTTAAATTAGGGGCAGATCTTTTCGAAGGTCAAGTATACTCAGAAAACACTTCTTTTTAATTAGGCATAGAGCTCATCCCCGGTTAAATAGTTGATTCTTTAGTTCAAGAAGATATTGATCTTCTACCTACTCCTACTACCTACTAGCAGAGTGAAAACGTTTACGCCGGCAGCAGCTCCAGGCTCTACACCTTCAGGTTCCACTCCTTGTTATTATAGGTGTCTTTTAAAGTACACTTTCAAGATAAGGAGCAATAGACTATAACCATTAGGCTAAGCCCTTTAGACGTACACTTTATGGCCGCACCCCAGGTCGATTGAAAAAGCTTTTTCAATTGAAAAAATACACTATCAATTTGGCCTGGAATTCACTCTTGGAATCTTGCTTATGAATAGCCATGGAAATGGTATGGAAAGCAAGGAAAGCGAACTGAGCCATTCACTCATTCACTCTATCGTCTATACGCACTGCTTGAGCACTCTCTGCTTTCCAGCCAAGATCTTTCCCGTCTCGCACAGCCTCTCTGACGTCTACGCAGCAGATAATTATATACTATTTGCGTGCCTGCAAAAGGAGATAAATAGCCCCAAAGGCCCTACATTCATAATATTAAGTTCTAATCCGCCTGTATATAATATAAGTTCCTCTGCTACGCAGAGTAGAGAAATAGCCTTTGGGGCTATTTACGACTAAGACTTATATGCCAGCTTAATATAAAAGTAAATTCGGCAATTTATTTCTTTATAGGCCTAAAATAAATATAAATTCTCAGGTTTTTTCCCCTTGCCTTGCTACTCTTCTGACCTCTTCTGAGCTCTTGCTACTTTCCTGACCTCTTGCCTCGGCTTCTGGTAATCACAAGAGTCTCTTGCTTCTATCGACTAGTGTGAAAGCCGTGCAGAAGATCAATATCTTCTTTTAAAAACTAACTTGACTTGCCCCAGCTTAGTCCCTCATGAAAAGAAAGCACGTTGTGGAGCAATTCAAGGTTTTCCACATAGAATAGTTGAATGGCATTCACTCTAAATATACGTTCATGGCACGAACACTTCTGAAAAGAAAAGTGCTTCACTAGTGACTTACAATTCCACTCTATATTCAATAGCAGTAGCGCAGGATTTGCATCACTGAATATGATTAGGCACCTCGCCCTCCCTCGTCCTCGCTAAGCTTTTAAGTGCTTTTCTTCTTAAATCAAGATATGAACTCTTTGCCTACCTGCTCCTCCTGCTCCACCACCCACTACTGCTACCACTCACTATTGCTCTACCGCCCTTTCCCTGTAAGCTTTTCCATCTCTAATTCACTTTTCTTATCTCTTGTATTAGAGGGGTGAGATAGTTGTTGATGCGATCAAGGGTTAAAGATAGAGAAGGGGTAGATAAGACTGACCGATAGGGCTAACCCAATGATGACCGGTAGGGAGCACCCAACCCAAGCGAAGAGAAGATAGGAGCGGGCAGATGCAGATTCAAGGAAGGGGCTAACCCTCAGCCTTGACAGAGTCAGTACATTCCTCATCTCATCACGAATGGGCTAGACAGGGACAAGATACTAACAGACAGGAAAAGAATCAACTATCAAACCAGAATTCACTCCTTACCCTCACTGGACCGCAGCTGAGCTAAGGAAGAGGTGACACCAGTGTGATCCTATTGGAGGCTCAGAAGGGGTCCACCTATGTCCGGGTCAGGAACTATAGTACGAAATATGTACCGCAAATTACTGGTATTAGGGGGCTTGATTCAACAACTGGAAGAACATTGAGAAGCTCTTTGAGAAGAATTAGTTCTAAGTTAGAGTTCTTTAGCTGCAACAGGAACTGCTGATTCAACTAGAAAAGAAAGGGTAGATCTTTCGTAGTTTCGTAGCCAAAAGCCCCAAAAATATAGTCAATTCCCTAAAACCAAGTAAATTCCGCCATACTATATAAGTTCTCTTTCAGCTCAAATGAATAAGAAAGGATAAGGTCAATTCCCGTCCCGAACCTGAGGATAAAGAGACAGGCACAAATAGAAGATCTTGATTCTCGCTTTCCTAAGACTCGTTGTCTTGAAGTAAGTAGTCCCTCTCCTTAATAGTTAATAGTCGAGCCTATCTGTTAAAGGCTGCTACCAGATGTGATAGGCTTAAAAAAGAAAAGAGGAGGGACTCCAACTTTCTTATATTAACAATGAACTTTCATTTCCTCAAGATAGTCAGAGATGTAGCCCTCTCGGAAGAAGGGGCAAATTCTCTAACTAGGCACACTCGTAGTCCTCATGCGTCATCGTCGCTCTTCAGCAACTATAAGTAAGTAGTCACTCTTCGACTTCACCTTCAGTTAAAACAAGCCTGCTCTGCGTTCTAGATTTGGAGTTCAGGTCTCGCTCATCAGTAAGAGAAGAAAGAGTAGCTAGGAAGAAATGCTTTGACTGCTCCATACCCGTAGAGGGAAAGTAGTCATGATTGAGATAGTACCTTTCCCCTTATCTGCCCCGACAGTGAAATGATAAAATGAGTACGGGGTTCAAATTAAATTACCCCAACTGCGTATTAGCTTTCATTCTTGAATCAAAAAGAAACCTACTACTGCAACCGTTTCCCTGCTTCGCGGGCCCATTTCGGTCCACTCATGGCTAGGCTATGTGGGCGGTGCCAGTTCGGTGCTCAAAACATGAATGAAAGCAAATACGCAATTGTCATTTTCTAGATCATTAGAGAATTTATCACACTTGTTCATATACTTTATATTTAGTTCTCATTTGCTTAGACTTCTCATTTCCGAACGCTAAAGATCACACTTCTTTATTTAAAGTAATCGGCCTTTACAAGTAAATGACCGGCCTTACAAGTAGAAGCTTCTTCTTTATTAAACATAAATAACGACTGACCTGTAACCTGGATTAAACATAAATAACGACTGACCTGTAACCTGGATTACACATAAATGACGACAGAAATGACGACTGACCACGTATGAAGAGTCAATGGTACTATATTATTATCTATTATTCATGCGTAGCATTACTTAGATGGGCCTAAGAATGCTTATACTCTATATGGGCTCACCTATTACTCTTACTATACCTATGAAAGGCAGTGCTTAGATATTACAGTCGACCGTTCCAGCTGATACTGGAACCTGATAGCATCTAGTAGATTTGCGTAGTTCTACCCTTTGAGCAAATTATTATAGCGTACTATAAGAGACTTTTATTGCGTCTACGCGGAGATCCTTTTATTGCGTCGCCAAATATATATACAGACCTGCGGATATCCTTTTCTTTTCTATATAGCTTAGTGCGTACTATAAGAGTAGAATTGCGTACGTATGTCGCCAAATATATATACAGACCTGCGGAGAGACTTTTATTGCGTCGCCAAATATATATACAGACCTGCGGATATCCTTTTCTATATAGAAAAGAAATGAAAAAAAAATGGGCAAGATACTTTATATAGCTCAGTCGAATCGTACGAAAAAGGCCCATATAAGTAAGTCGCTCAGTCGCCTCGTTTTGATCCTATTTTTGCCTAAAGGTGGCACTAATATGGGAATGTATTTTTCTGTATTCCTCCTGTTTGTATTGCTCGCCTAGTATAATTTGTTGCTCGCAACTCAAGGGAAGGTTCTGAAGCCTAAGCCTTAGGTGCCTGACTCAAGAGCCGAAGCGCTACTCAGGAGCTTAGGACCGTTACAGCCCGGCGCCCCTCGGTGTGACAGTGCCTGGGCAAGGGCAACCAGTGCCTGGGCAAGGACAACCAGTGCCGTAGCAAGGACAACCTTAACCCCTAAGTCGTTCCTGTATCTGTAGTCCCGCCTGAGGCGTTCCTCTCTTTCTAGTACCAGCTCTATTGCCAGCTGCACAAGCCTTTACTGTATCAACTCTCCAAAGGCAGCATCAACTCCAAAGGCAGCAACATATAGGAACTCAAATAGCATCTACGTAGTAAGATATCTCTATAACTTCTCTTCTTGACTAGGATAGCGCTCTTCCTTCTATTAGGATCTCGCTCTTCCGGATATCGGAGATAGAGCAGAATGCAAGGTCGCTAGGAAGTCAAGGAGTGGGCTCGCTAGGAAGTCAAGGAGTGGGCTAAAGAAAGATGCAAGGTCTCGATCAAACAACCGAGTACTGCCCCCAAGGGAAGACCTGAGGAACGAATCGAACAAAGGGGGTGAAGTAGCGGCTGTAGCTTGTGCTTCCTCGAAGAAGTAGGTTCTCAAGAAGTAGGTTTAACCTGGAGCAGGGTAGGCAATAGAACTTAAGGGATAGGAACTAGTCAATCGAAGAAGTAGGTTGCACCTGTAGCTTCAAAGGGGGTTGAAGTAGAGTGGATTGGTAATTAAGTTAATCTGCCAGCAACGTAAGAGTAAGGAATGCCAGGTAGAGAAATGAGCCAGGGCCAAAACAGTAAGTAGATCTTTCGTAGTTTTGAATAGAGGTATAGGGCTAACAGGTATCGAATTCAATTCTGGGGTATCGAATGATCGGAATCGTTTCCAGTTATTTGTTGTATAATTTCATTTTGAGACCTAGAGTATAGTTTAGGCTTGGGCTGTAGTTGAGCGTTTAAGTTTCTCCTTGGGCTTTGCCTTGGGCTAGTCGTAAATAGCCCCAAAGGCTATTTCTCTACTCTGCGTAGCAGAGGTACTTATATTATATACAGGCAGATTAGAACTTAATTATAGTAAGTAGGGCCTTTGGGGCTATTTATCTCTTTTCTCCCCAACTTATATTAAATTCTGAGGTTTCAGCTTTTGATGTAGTTTCTGCTTTGGCTGAGGTTTCGGCTTGGGTTTCAGTTTCTCCTTTGGTTTGCATCATCACCAACAGCCCCAAGGTATTGTCCTTTTCAAGCAACAGATGCAGCACCTAATTTCTCTACTTTTCAATCCCTTTTCTCTGAATTGCCGTACGCTCCGATAGTCGTCTAATATGGCAACTACTAATGAACTTACACAAGAAGGTGCAGAGCCTCTGAGGTGAGATTGCACTTTATTATCTAGTAGTGGAGTTCGGTTCGGGGCGCATTCACTCAGTCTCTTCCTTCGTCACCCTTAAGTTGATGCATGTGTTAAGCAAATTGAATCTGCAACTTCTGTATCCGGTTCAATTGGCTCTTTCAGAGGGACGAGAATACGAAACTACGAAAGACCCACTCTAATTAGATGCACATATGATATAAAAAAGAAGTAATCATCTGGTTTACCAATAAAAAAAAAAGTAGAGGAAAGCCCCTCCCCTATCATGGGGCCCCCTGATAGTGTATTGTCTTCTCTTCTTTCCTAATATTCATATAGTATGTCATCTTTCTTAGAGGGCTTTCCTTAATTAGATCTGTGCTTTCCATAATTAGCTTAATAGGGATTTCCCTTCAAGCTTTTTCTCAATCTTCCCCTCAAAGAGGTGTCATTTCTTTAATTCAATTGCATTTAAAGTCTCTTTTCCTCCTGATTTTGTATAAAAAGGTGAAAATGCTTATTAAAGGTGAAAAATTCTGACTTTCAAGATCTCCGGTTCAATTCTTTAGTTGAAATTGCATTTTAGCTCACTTGCATTTTATGAATTATTTCATTTACCCTTCTGTTTTTATCATTTTCCCTAGGGGACAAATCAAAAAGAGACGGCAGCAATTGGATGTGCACTCGCCAGGCTACCCTCCCTCCTCATAACGTGTAGCCAGCCCCTCCACAGTGGGACAACAGCCACAACCCAAACTGAACTTTTGATATGAAGATACTTGACACCTCTTACGCGTACATGAAAGGATAATATGAATATACTTGAGACTTTGATATGAAGATACTTGATTTAATGAGTGTGCTAAAACAGTCATTTTTGGCCTCGGTTAAAATCTGGCATAAAACACTCTAAACCTTTCATTTCATATAAGAAAACCTTTCATTTAATATATCATATAAGACGAGATATCGAGCTTACAACACAACACGTTTGATAGTACTAGTTTCATAGAGTGGTGAAACCACTAAGTGGTTGTCATCCTAACTAAAGCATTAACCGATAGACGGAAACACGTGTTCAGTTCAATAAAACCCCAGGGTATAATAAAGATAAAGGGATTGAATCAGACCAGACCAAGGTATAGTTCTATCATTCCTTGCTGTCAAAAGCTGACTTTAAAAAGAATCCGAGAAACTCCTCCTCGAGCCTTTCCTTTGCACGTCGTTATCACTCTACCACACCACGTCGCGATAAATTAAAATAATGCCCCTCTAGCAAGAGAAGAGGTCGTGAATCTTTCCATGAACTCGGACCCGTCTCCACGTCTTAGTCGCTGCCTTCCCGGGAACTGTCTAACATGTCGCCATGAACTATACCGTCCCTAGGTCAATTTTTCAATCTTTTGATAAACCCCGTGTTTTTTCACTCGAATACTTTCCCGCAGGTAAATGGTCTTGAAGTTGGTTCAAAAGTAAGAAACCCGGTGTTTTTTCACTCTTTCTCTCTAGCAAGAGGTCGTGCCTGCAAGAAAGGAGATAAATAGCCCCAAAGGCGTAGACTAACTGTATATAATATAAGATAAGTACCTCTGCTACGCCTCTTTGAGTCGAAAATAGACCCAAAGGCTATTTCTTCTACTCAGCATAGCTGAGGTCTTTATATTATAGTAAGAGGGATTAGTCTACGCCTTTGGGGCTATTTATCTCCTTAGCCTTTGGGGCTATTTACGACTAATCCAAATCATTCAAAACGTACATTATAGTAAGTGCTGAATTTATATTTATTTTAGGGGCCCTAAGATTCAACTTATATGTATGGCGAGCCCATCAGATTATTACCAGTATAGTTGCTAACATGGCGTCGGATTAG
This sequence comes from Curcuma longa, assembly GCF_044706935.1. Taxonomy (NCBI): domain Eukaryota; kingdom Viridiplantae; phylum Streptophyta; class Magnoliopsida; order Zingiberales; family Zingiberaceae; genus Curcuma; species Curcuma longa. The sequence goes on from NC_133861.1 coordinate 1,817,649, forward strand.
TCTAACATGGCCTAAAATATAGCAATTTATACTCCCCAAAAATCTAGTAAATTACGCAGAGGAGATAAATAGCCCCAAAGGGGCTATTTACGACTAATCCGATCGACTAATCCCCCTGTATATATATTGGCTTATATTTTTGGGCCTAATATAAAAGTCAGTTTCCTGCATCGCGACGTGGCAACCGTTGACCGGCTCGGAGACCTCGGCAAGGCACTACTTCCGAGCTCATTGGGTGGAGCCAAACATTCATTAAATTTCAAAGTATCCTCAAATGGAGGAGCGAGTGATAATGGTAGATCTTTCGTAGTTTTGAATGAACTTATAAGGTGGGCACGACTCTTGCCCGCGTTGCTGCGAATGATAATGACGCGCTTACTCTACGGGGAACCAGCAACTAGTGAAAAGTGCCTCTTAAGAACGAACTAAGGCACAGACGGAAGTGGACCTGCTGAACCTGTACCCGGGGCACCTTAAGGAACTCATTTCACTCTCCTTCCATGAACTGAACTGACACCATCTTAAAAGGACTTTGCAAAGGAATCCTCGGGACTCTCCGGAACTCTAGAGGTTAGGGGCTGCCTATTCCAAAACAAAGAGACTCTCTCACGTCGCGATGCAGCAAGAGCCAGAGCCCCGTCGTTATCACTCGGTCGTCACTATGTTCGTACGTCGCATGAGATGAGCATAGATTCTATATCATATAACGTAAAAGTCGATTCATATTCATATAAATCTATTTCGGTATTTAATTTCGTTTACGTTAATAGAGAGAAGATAATTCCAAGTAATGAGTGAACTTAAGTGAACTTAGTTCTTGAATGGAAAGGCGATCGAAAAAGCGAAAGCTCAGCCTTATTCATTCGTTCACTCAAGTACGGGAAAAGATGCTTATCTGCTATATGCTTCACACATGCGCTTCTCCTAGTAATGAGTTCACTTTGTTCTTGAATTAAAGTTGATCGAAAAAGCTACGCCCAATGGGGCTTCGCCTTGAGTGGACGTAGTAAATTGTATAACCCTGCCTAGCCCGGTCCACGGAGCCTAAGATCTTTCATGAAAGCTCATTTGTGAACGAAAGTAAGGGAAAAGAGAATCAGATTTCACATGCGTAACGTAAGGAGAGGGTGACGCTCATTCACTTTCTTTCCCTCTCCCAGTAATGAGTTAACAGTGTTCTTGAATTCCTGTTGATCGAGAAAGCCCTTACTATAATATAAGTTCCAATGGGGCTTCGCCTTGATTGAGTGGACGTAGTAAATTGTATAACCCTGCCTAGCCCGGTCTACGGCTGCCTAAGATCTGGAATTTAAGTTAACTGGAAAAGATAAGTCAAGAATTTGATTAGCCCCCCGATAAGGAGGCTTACTAGAGCTTGAGTTCAAGAGAAGTACGAGAGGAAGTCTGAAGCCAAGTCTAAAGAGTTATGACCTTGCCTTATGAATATGAATTAGTTCCGGTCTGGAATTGAAGTGAACAAAGAGTTATTCATCTTTCACGGAGGAAAAGATAAGGGGAATCTTCAGCCCCCCGATAAGGAGGCTTAATTTCATAGTTCTGAATCCTTATGAATATGAATTCGTATATGAATGAGTTCAAGATAGTACGTCGTTAGAAAGAGTTCAAGCTCAGCCTTATGAATACTTATGAATATGAATTCGTTACTCCGGCTTTCATTTCTCCGGATAAAAAGATCAGGAGCAGCGACGTGGAGCGTTTACTTTGAACTCCGGTTTCACGGAGGAAAAGATAGGAAAATAGAAGTTCAAGAATTAGCAAGAGGCTTTATATCAATAGTTTTCTCCTGCCTTGGCTCAAGTATGGTGATCGTTGAACGTCTCTCTTGAGGAAAGAGTGATAACGACGTCTGTCCCGACCGAGAGAGTAGCTGAAAGAGTGGAATCAGGTTCTGTACCGACCGAGTAAGTAGGTGTAGCTCCTTCTGTTCTAGGTTGAACTTTCTCGGCACTCACAACATGTCATAAGGAGGAAAGAAACGTTGTAGCTGGCAGCTGCTCCAGGCTCTGCTCCTACATGACTTACAAGCACAAGATACATCTCATAAGGAGTGGCTCGTACGGGAGAGAATGAAACTGAACCTATGCCGTGCATAAATCTCTCTTGACTACTGAACCTATGCCGTGCATAAATCTCTCTTGACTCTCGCTTTGTCTTCCGGTCGATAACTTATTAAGTGCCCTCGGCCGAAACACTATTCTTTATGATAATACTTATTCTAATACACTGAAGCCAAGGCAAGATAAGCCAAGATCAAATACACTGAATCCGAGTATAAAGAGGTCAGAGCCCGAGTGTGATCCCGCCTTTTAGGGAACTCTCTTTCTTAATCTGAAGATCTTTCTCTTTTCGAATGAACTGAAACTTAATCGCGTCGTTATCACCACGTCTAGCCGTCGAATACAAGACTTTCTCACTCGTCTCTCTCGCTGTTGCTTATGCTACTTTTATTATATCCTCTCCCGTGGGTTCCGCTACCGTGTATAAAGAGGTCAGAGCAAGAGTCTTATCCCGTTCCGGTCTCCGCCAGCTGGAATTTAAAGTAAAAAACATTCGTTCACTCGGGATACAAAAATGCAACTCATATACTTCCATATAAAACAAATAAGATAATCAAAAAAGCAGACAGAAGCCAAGGGCCAAAACAGTTAAGTAGATCTTTCTACGGCTCAGCGCACTCTCTAGGCAGGCTATGTGGCGGGGGAAAAAATACACCTCAATTGACTTTTATATTAGGCCGACGAGAAGTCCGATAGTTCGACTTCGCGGAATTTATATTTATTCTTAGGCCGACTTCAAAAAATAGAAATACTTACTATAATATAAGTTCGCTATTCAAAACGTATACTGATCTACTCTATGTTCCTTCTTTGACTTTTGATCTCGTGAATGGCCCGAACTTAATATAGTCTAGTCTACAATTGCTACCCTGTATATATATTGGGAATTTATTATAGAATTTATCTTTCTTTAGGGAAATATCTCCTTTATATTTATTTTAGGCTTAGTCGTAAATAGCCCCTTTGGCTATTTATATGCCTCTGCGTAGCAGAGGTACTTATCTTATATTATATACAGTTAGTCTACGCCAAAGGGGCTATTTCTCTCCTTTAGTCGTAAATAGCCTTTGGGGCTATTTATCTCCCCAATATATATACAGGGTACATTTACTAGATTTTTGGGCCTAAAAGAATCTAAATTCCCTCTCTCGATATGCATATTGATCAATCTCTCTCTTCTATCTCCCGTAGTATTATCTCTCTTCTACCTATAATCTAAATTCCCTCTCTCCTCTCTCGATATGCATATTGATCAATCTCTCTCTTCTACTGGACCAGTGCGTAATTTACTATATTTTGGCACTCCTGCATTTTCTCTACTGGACCCATTGCTGTACCCAAATTGCGTAATTTACTATATTTTTAATTTACTATATTTTTGGGCATTTATTCTCTTCGTTTATTGCGTAATTTACTATATTTTTGCACAATTTATTTATATTTATTTTAGGTCAATTCGGATTAGTCGTAAATAGCCCCTTTGGCGTAGACTAATCCGCCTGTATATAATATAAGTTCCTCTGCTATGCAGAGTAGATAAATAGCCTTTGGGGCTATTTACGAAAGGAGATAAATAGCCCCTTTGGCGTAGACTAACTGTATATAATATAATATAAGATAAGTACCTCTGCTACGCAGAGGCATATAAATAGCCAAAGGGGCTATTTACGACTAATCCGAATTTACCTAAAATAAATAGTCGTATAATATAAATACCTATCCTCCTGCATCTTCTCCCGTAGTATTATCTCTCTTCTATTACAATAAATTCCACTCCTGCATTCTCTTCTATTACAATAAATTCCACTCCTGCATTTTTTATCTATTTATATTGATTTTAGGCTCGATATGCATATTGATCAATCTCTCTCTTCTATCTCCCTACTATCTCTCTTCTATTACAATCAATTCCACATATGCATATTGATCAATCTCTCTCTTCGGAATAATTTACTATGTGGAGATCGCCAACCGTAGTCGTTCATGACAGCATACGAGAGAGAAAGCAATCCGTCGTTGGACGGGAAGAGGGGCCTTCACAAGCAAGCAGAACTACAATCCGTACCATAGCAGTGAAGAAGGAATCAAGAAGCAGTGGTCCAAGAAGACTGGATGTCGAGGAAGAGAGAGGGAGGGAGGGGCGGATCAAAGGAAACTCGGGGAGCGGTTGCGAGGCGACCATAGGGATAAAGGGTTCAGTCAGGTCGGTGGAGAAGATATGGATGAGATTCGTTCGATGACTAGGCGAGACCCTTGCGATAGATTAGGTGGGAGGAGTGCGATGGAGGAAGGGAGTCAGCGTGATGTCGACCCCTTTCTTTTATTGGATTAGCTGCTTTCTTATATAGATAAGCTTGATTCTCTTCTAAAAAGTTGGATTAGGCGACTCGAAGCCAAGTTAGTAGATGCGTGATAATCTAAGTAGTGGATGCGAATAGATGCGTGATAATCTAAGTTGGATTAGCCGAGTCAGCGTGAGAGAGGAGAGTAAGCGTGATTGATGTAGGCGTGATGGAGGAAAGAGTAGAGTCAGGGGCTTTCATTTATTCTTAGGCGCTAGGAGCGCCCGCCAAATAATTATTATCCTTTCTTCTTCTTTTTTTTTCATCTTAGTGAGAGGAGCGTTCTTCTTTCTTTTCATCTTAGTGAGAGGAGCGAAGGAGATAGAGAAATGCGAGAGGAGCTCGGCTCGGGAGAGAGAGAGATAGGTGCGATAGGGGCTCAGGGGATAGAGAAATGGATGCCGAGAGGGTGTCGGGTCTTTAAGTAGAGTAGATAAAGAACTTGTGTAGGCATAGGTATGATTCCAGAGCCTAGTAGTTCAATCAATCTTCTGTGTTGTTCTAGTTCAATCATCAATCAAGATATTTGTTGGGAAGCGTTGGTAAGCTGAAGTCGGACACTCCCTGAGATGAGGCCTATAGTCAAGTTGGACTCCCTGAGAAGAAAAGTCCAAGGTTTTGTACTCCCAGGGGCCTATAGCCAATCAATATAGTATAGTCAGTCGCCTACCTACTACATGAATGAGAGTAAGGAAAAGGAAGAGAAAGAGAGAGATGAATGAGAATCAAAGCAAAGGTGCTACGCGAGCGCGGACCTCACTGAGAGAATCAAGAAGCTGGGGAAAGAAAGACAGAAAAGAAAGCCCTGGCGAGAGAAGAAAGCCCGGGTCAATGGCATTCGTTCGGGCTTCGTTGAGCGCGCAAGCGCGAAATCAAAGCAATCCTGCCCACCTTGCCCACCTTGAGCCAATTATTGCCGACCCTAATCTAAACGTCCCGCTCCGCTCCTATGAAACGAAGTCAATCGCACCTCTCACTCGGCCCTACTACTGGTATCAGTAGGAAGAGTAGTCTAGAACCATGGCTCCTTCTCTTCTCTTCTCTTCTGGTCCTGCTATCCCCCCCTTGATAATTCATTCAGCTCGTGTGGGTGGAGGTAGCTCCTTACTCGATCCTGGTCTTAGTGGCTAGCAAGAAGTGGGATGGGGGTGTGGGGACGTGCGAGAACGAAGTTACTGACGGTCGAACGATGCGTGCTATCCCCGGAGCCCTCTCCTTGGCCCAGGCACTCTACCAGCTCTGCTCTCTGTAGTAGCAATTAATGAATGAGTTGGTGACACGTGTTCATTCCTGGCCTGTTTTGTTCTGCCCGTTAACAAGAGAGGTGCGGAGCGAAGCACTCATCAGATGCGAGGATGCACTCACCAGTCCCATGGCACCACTATAGACACTTCCCCTTTCCTTCTTCTTTTTGCGGTCCTTAATCTCCAGTCGGTAAGAGTCCACAGTGATCTCGATTCCTTGTCTTGGAGGGAAGGAAGACCCGGGGCGTATAGACTAGTCCTAGCACCGTTCCCACTGAGTTATCCAGTAGTGCATTCCGGGTAGAGGAGAGTTGATAGATTGCCCCACAAGCCCTCCTGCTGAGAAAGAAAATAACATTCACGAGCTTAGCACATGTGCATAGACTTAATGGAGCGGATAGGATAGAGAAGGGGAGATCCTATACATATAGGGAAGCGGAGTAGCATGTCTTCAAGCAATCTTGCATTCAGCCTTGGATCTAGCTGATCTATTGGGGAACTCTGAACTAGGAAGCTCTCACCCCTAACTCAGACTAGCGCCCTATAACTAGTACCTCGTTCATTAGTTAGGAGTCATTATCGGTCTCTGGGTCTAGTGGCTAATCCAGTCTCCCTCGGCTATTGAATGGGCTAATGCAGTTCATGTTCTTTCCGGTCCTCAACTGATTTTAATTGAAAGTCCTCACGGGGCAGTCATTCAGTCACTCACCGCTCCGCCCCTTGCTGACTTCACACTCCTTAGTGGCAGCATATTGGTCGATCACTTTAGCCGGATCAGACTCCGATCTCCTCTGCAGGCGGTCAATCCTACCTTTCTTCCTGGTCTAGGAGCATCCCTGGAAGACTAGCAGGTGACTGTACTTTAGCTCGCTCCAACGAGCGCTTCTCCCACTTGATCATTCTGAAGCTTCTCAGCGACTTCGTTGACTTAACTCATTGCCTTTAGAGCCAACCATTATTACTCTCCATTCAATTAGTTTAGTAGGCACGATCGATCACTTGCAGTTGGATCGATTACTTTGTGAGCACTTGGAAGAGAGACTCCATAGCTTCCGATCCGACTCGCTGCTCTGTCGGGACTTTCTTTCCTATTCGCATCTTTGGCTATCCTCTTCTCTGTCCGACCCTCCTCTTTCGACAGAGCCCGTCTCTTCGCTTAGTAACTGATCCCCGTCACCGACGGGGCTTACCTTGCGATGCCATTCTGACCCTACTCTTTCTACCCGATCCATGAATGAAAGAAGTGCATGACCAAGCTCTCTTTCCCTTCTTTGTGCTATCTAACGCTCCTTGAGTGCCCGGGGCGATCTCACTCTCTTAAGATGGACCTCCTTTCACTTTCAGTCTCATATCCACTCCTCTCACTCCCGGTCTGAACGAGGGAGACCGGCTCTGAAAGAGGAAAGGACGCAGAGCTCGTCAGAGGTAATTTATATTTCTACCTCACGACCAAATTCAAGAGGCGGGGCAATCAAAAGAGTGAATTCCACCAATCATACAATCATAGGACCATGCGATCTGAATCTCGTCTTCTTGTATCGGGCCGCGCTTTATCGCTTCCGCGACACTTCGTTTCACTCCGCACCTTTCCGCGACACGGACGAACTCGCTCCTTTCAATCGCATGCCATGGCATCTATCATGTTCCCGCGTCATAACTTCAATCTAGCCCGCTCTACTTAGCACTCGAGCCCATGTGGAGGCATTCGCTCCTCGCTACTCTTCATGCCAGTAGTTAATAAAAGAAGCAGGTAGTCTAAGCCGTCGAAGGACGAAATAAGGAGACTCAGTTAAGAGATCAGACTCCTGGGTCCAATCCTTGAAAGACTCAGAACAGGGAAAGTCTTGGACTCGCGTAGGAGCGATAATCAGGTATCGAAAAGAAGAGTAGATCATCCGGGCCGGGAGCGGATGCTTTCATCTTTCATAAGAGTAGAGTCCGATTCAGCAGTTCATCCTACAATAAGTGAGTATCAAAAGTAGTTGTCTTCCTCTAGCGGATAAAAGCTTACTTGAGAGTAAAGTATGAAAGTCATGATCCTCTGCGTTAAAAGGACTAAGTTCAAGTTCCTTCTCTCTTCCCTCCTCTGGCGCATGCCTGTCTTTGTTTCAAGAGTCATTTCCACATCCTTGTCTATGTCTATGACGAGGGAGTGTGATAAGCGGCAAAGAATATTGAACTTGAGATCCCTAAATTCAATGCTGCCGGCGGTCCAATGATCTGTCTCGGATAGAATTGCTTGGTTGCAGTACCAACCTTCACTCTATCGCTAACAGCACTTGACCACGTGCCTCCCCTTCCTACCCTGATCTGACAGACATGCCAGTCAGAGATTCACACATCTCTTGGACTCCTCCTCACTCTACTGCAAGCTAGCTATATGGGCAGCCCTCCTTGCATTCCAAGTAGCATTCTGTCCGCCTTAGTAGAATTCAACCTTTTCCCTGCCCCTCGATGATCCTTCTTGTACACGCGGCTATGAGAAGTAAGCACTGCTCTTGTTTATCTCCCCGTAGTACATCCCTATCCTCTCAGATTCCATTCTCCTCCCTGAGGCCAGGAGAGTGAGGCGCGTAGCGGAAGAGGTCCCAGGGCCTCTGAAGCCTTTCCCGCTGTTCCATACCCAAGGCCCGCTTGGATATCAGGTTGACAAACAAATCTATCCATAGTCACAAACTAGTTAGACCACCTAGTAGTCGCCCTTATTTGAGGAGGACAGTAAGGAAGGGTAGAACTTGAACGGTGATTGGGCTTAGCTTAGGCATAAGATGATGATAAAGCTAGTTTAGTTGGTTCTTATAGTTCGGATGGGGCCAGCTAGATATAACCACCATTCATTTGACCCTATCGGGGGGATTCGAGATCTATTGGGCCTCGGTTGCCCTACTCTAATTAGCCCACTTCAGATGAGGGATTGAGATGACAACATGGCCTTTCATTAAGCCATTCACAACTCTTTCTTATTGGGAGCTATGCCAGCGGGGCAGGCCAGGACCGGGAATTGCAACTTGAGTAGCTCGGGCATCCTGTAGGATCTCAGACGCTCTTTGATTGGGTCACAGAATCCACTCCCGCTTCCTTCTCTTTCATCTACTTATTATGATTATCCTTTGAACCTTGTGAGGTCTAGTTCACCAGCACAGGCCCTAGACAGGGCCCCCCCTTCCTCGTGAGCGAATGCCGAGAGGCAGAGGTAGACAAAGAACCGCCTCCGTGATACGCAGTATAAGCAAGGGAGACCTCTTCCTCTTGCTAAACTACTTGAACGGAACGCTCTCTAACGCTCCGCCTTTCATGGGGCGGCTCGGACTCCTTTCCTTTGCGCTATCACTTGAGCCCGCCTACTACTGAAACCAACCTCGGTGGCCCTACCAACTACCGTATTCTGTCGCACTCGAGACGCTATGGTACTCAGTGGTTCATGTTCTGAGCCCTACCATTGAAGTTCTCGGTGGCGGTCTCCTCTATCTACTCTCATAGGTTCCTAGCTCGCCCTCTGTTCACAGCTGCTCCTCCCTTCTTTTCCATTCTCTGCTTTGTCCCTATTCTTTGCTTCATTCTGTGCTGCTCCTCTTCCCTGAATATAAAATCTCGAACTCAACGAGGACGACGACCCGGCCTCAAAAGATGAAATAGCAGAGGCATATGAATCATTCTTTCCCGCGGGCTACTAAACCAATTCTTTTTAGCAAATGCCAGAGCTCGAAAGTTGATTCAGCACCTGCAGCAGAGCTTGAAAAGGGAGTGCCCCTGACCTGGATCCAGACCTGGATCTGATACAACCGTACCCGCCGCAGAATCTAAGAGAGGACAGCTACAGATTTGATTGGATACGAGCCTTAACCCTCTGTTCTGTTCTTTATTTGTATACTAAATTTTAGTTCTAGTCGAAGCTTCAAGATGCTACATCAGTTATGAGTATGCTAGCTCTCCTACCCGAATTTATTGCCCTAAAATAAATATAAATTCGCAATTTAACTTAATATGAATGCCCTAAAAAGAAAGTAAATTCCGCCTGTATATAATATAAGTTCCCCAAAAATATAGTAAATTACGCAGAGGAGATAAATAGCCCCTTTGGCCCTACTTACTATGCCTTTGGGGCTATTTATCTCCTTTACTAGATTTTTGGGGCCTAATATAAAAGTCAATTATAGCCTTTGGGGCTATTTACGACTAAGGAGAGAAATAGCCCCAAAGGCCCTACTTACTATAATTAAGTTCTAATCCGCCTGTATATAATATAAGTTCCTTTTCTTTTAAGTATCGGCCCTGAAGTTCATTAGTTTATGCACGGCTTGGTTCAAGTTCATTCTTTTGTTAATTCCTTCTGTGCCTATATAACGTAGTTTGATTCTTAGCCGAAGAAGCCGGAACCCGAGCCCATGGATTAAGATTAAGCCTAATATAAAAGTAAATTGATGGTATTCATTATATACATGAGTGAGGAGAGGAAGCAGCTGGCGCATTAATCTCCCTTTAGAGTGCTTAGCTGCATTTACTTTTATATTAGGCGTAGCACCTCGATAGGGCCATCTTTATAGTCCGCTCCTCACTTTAGGCCAAAAATCTAGTAAATTGGCGCTTGCGATTACCAGTCCCATGTACAGTATCCCATATAGAGAGAGTAGCCCTTGGTAGAACTCCTATTAGAATATAACAAGGAAAGGCCGATCTACATTGTCAAGTACCGTGACCTGTATATATATTAGGCGGAATTTATATTGATTTTAGGGCGACCATAGTTCTTTATCTAGTTGAGTCATGGGAAAGAATCCCTGCATATTTATTTTAGGAATTTACTAGTTTTGGCGGAGAGAACAGTTTTAGGCTTTATCTGAGATATGCGCTTATGATTCTTTATTAGAACTCCTTATGACGCGTTCAGCTCTCTTCCGGTGCGTGCCCTACCTTGTGTTGGAATCCTTCGACTTCGACCTGCGGGTCCCTTCCTATCTCATTCCCAGTGAGAGTCCGGACTACCTTGCTTCGAGATCTCCCCTTCTGTAGTGTCTAGGACGACATTTCCACGGAGACTACACCTCTACCATTGAGAGATAAGACTACCTTAACGGAAAGAACCAATGAGCTGAACACTCAATCAAACTCACAATACTAGATCCCAATATATTGTATATTGTATATTGTAATCTCCCAATATATAGTTTGAAGTGGATGTGAATCTGGTTTACTTGACTATCGAGAACTAAGTGAAATTCATATCTCGACTAATCTGAACTACTACTACTAAGCTAGTTGTCATATCTTCCATTGTTTCCTGTCTCCGAGTTCCTCTTACTTCTTAAGCTAGGTCTCATATCTTCCATTCCTGTTCGAGTTCCTCTTCATCCAGGGGTGAATAGCTGATCGTAGACATAAGATGCGATCGTGGAGGATCGTAGACATAAGATGCGATCGTGGGGACAACCCTACTCTATAGCCTGGCACTGAAGAATTTATACTTCACTCAACTCAATCTCTCTATACTGAACTGAATCTCTCTTATATACTGAACTGAATCTTGTTACATGCGTACTGAGAGTTCCATCGCTGAACTGAATCTTGTTACACGAGTACTGAGAGTTCCATCGCCACTCCTCTATGCATCCTTTTTGCTCTTGCTCTATTCCTCATTACACTTCTACAGGTTGAGAAGTCCTGTCAAGTCGTGGGACATCTGAACATGAGCACCTCCCAACATGAGTGACCTCCCTTTAGATACTTCCCTTTCGTTTTAGTATACATACCTTTTTGTTAGAGACTGAACTTGACTATATAGTATAAAGATTCTCTTTCAACTACTTCTTTATATAAAGATTCTCTTTCAACTACTTCTTTATAAGACCTAAACTCTTGTACTCTGTCTGTTAGCGAAACTCTTTCTTGTACTCTCTCTGTTAGAGGGATCTGGAAGGCGAAGGTTCAGACCCTCTATGGGTGATAAGGCTATAGAATGCATGGTACCGGGAAAGAGATCATAATCTACAGTTTAAACTACATAGCTGGCACAGTTTCAACTACATAGCTGTTTTTAGGAGATAGCTGTAGTGAGGAATTGAGCTCTCCTGTCAGGATACCCTAGTTCTGAGTCCATATGCTTCTGTCTCCCAAAGGCCTTTTCACTCTCTCCCCCACCCCACTCACTGACTGTAGGGGGACTCATTTCATTTCTACCTAAGTCTAAGTTAAATTCCTAAGTTCTTAAGTGAAATTAGGGAACATCCTTTTCGTCCCGAGCACATAGATCGCTTGAATGGAAGTACGAGTTTTGCCTTCCCTTCTTTAAGTACGAGTTTAGCCTGCTCTTCTTTACTTCTTTCTTATTTAAGCTTCTTTAGCTTATTTCCTTTAGCTTATTTAAGCTTCTTTAGCCTGTAAACCCTTTCAATAAGAGAGAGGCACACGAACCATGCTGAGAGGCACGAACCATGCTTTGATGAATCGAACAGGCACTCACCATGCTTTAAATAAGATAACCATGCTTTGAGGCACTCACCATGCTTTAAATAAAATAAGAATAAGATAGAGGTACTAAGACAGCAGACCAACTTAGAGGCATCGCTAGCTAACTCAGAGTGGTTGTCCGCTTTAATGCTTTAAATAAGATAGAGGCACTAACTGAATCTCACCCCTAGCTTCTATGAGTATGAGTCTCTTTTCATAGCACTAGCTTAATAGAACTAGCACTAGCTTATATGAGTATCTAGAAGGATGACGCGAGCCTTTGCCTTTTCCTTTACCTAAGCTAGGTGTATCTACCATTGGTTCCTCAGTTCAGTAATCTCAACTACTAAGCTAGGTGTCATTGGTTCCTCAGTCCCTATGAATTCGAAGCTCTTTATACCAGTCCTCTTCCTTACTTACTAGTCCACTGCGGATACTGACTAGTCTACTCCTGCTGTACTTACTAGTCAGCTGCTGCTGCTGCTACTTAACTTACTAGTCTACTGACTGCTTTTGATACTGACTAGTCTACTGCTGCTTCTGATAGATGTTCCAGCTGATAGCTGTTCTACCTCTGACTTACCGATGATAGCTGTTCTACCTCTGACTTACCCTAGATAGTCTACTGCTGCTGCTGATAGCTGTTCTACCTCTGACTTACCCTAGATAGTCTATCTGATAGATGTGCTACCTGGACGAGGCTACTCATTGGATAAAATGAAACCCAATATTGGATAAAATCAAACCTCTTCAGACTGACTTCGTACTTGCTTGCGTAGACTGACTGATCTGACTCATGCCTTGATTGCGTAGACTGACTGATCTGACTCATGCCTTGACGTACTTTCGACTGATGCACTTTCTGGATAGACTGATGAGACTGACTGATGCACTTTCCATACTTTGACTTTCATATACTGACTGATGCACTTTCTGGATAGACTGACTGATGCCTTTCCTTGGATAGACTGATGCCTTGCCCTCATACTAGAATGAGTCCATGGCCTTCTCCTCTGCAACCTAAATGAGTCCATGGCCTTCTCCTCTGCAACCTAGGTTAGAGAGGAGCATATTTCCCGAAGATTTTATACTCTTATAGTCGGCCCCACCTGTATATATATTTGGCGAGGGCTTTCCCGGGAAAATACATACACAATTAGTCGCTCTAGAAATATAGTTATTATTATTGGCGAACTCGCAAAGCCAGCTTCTGTTTGGGATTCATTTCCCGTGCCTTCCCGCGTACTCAAAAGCTAGAACATGAACCATTGCAGCTGGTAGTTTATGCCATGAAGTCCTCGACTTTGACTCCTCTCCCTGAAGCAGGCTTTTTTCCATGAACAGGAATGACCGGCGGATTCATTTCCCGTGCCTTCCTTAACGTAACTACCCCAAAAATATAGTCAATTCCCGCAAGATAGAATCTTTTCCGAAATTGATTATAGTATGGCTAAAGAAGCCTTATATAGCAGAGCGGCGGAAAAACACTCTTCTTGGGCAACCTAAGTCCGAGGTAGGAGAGAAAGTCAGTGGCAATAAAGAAGCAGCAGTTCTTGGGAATTCCTTTGCCCTACCTTACTATATATGCGGAGCGAGCCAAAAATCTAGTAAAGGAGATAAATAGCCCCAAAGGCCCTGCATTCATAATATAAGTTCTAATCCGCCTGTATATAATATAAGTTCCTCTGCTACCCCTGTATATATATTGGGCAGATAAATAGCCTTTGGGGCTATTTACGAAAGGAGATAAATAGCCCCTTTGGCGTAGACTAATCCGCCTTACTATAATATAAGTACCTCTGCTATGCAGAGTAGAGAAATAGCCAAAGGGGCTATTTACGACTAATCCGAATTTACCTAAAATAAATAGAAGGGAGATAAATAGCCCCAAAGGCCCTGCATTCATAATATAAGTTCTAATCCGCCTGTATATAATATAACTCTGCTACCCTGTATATATATTGGGGAGAGAAATAGCCAAAGGGGCTATTTACGACTAAGGAGATAAATAGCCCCAAGAAGATAAATAGCCCCTTTGGCGTAGACTAACTGTATATAATATAAGATAAGTACCTCTGCTATGCAGAGCATATAAATAGCCTTTGGGGCTATTTACGACTAAGTAGAATAAACCGCCTTACTATAATATAAATACCTCTGCTACCCCCTTACTATATATTGGGTAGAGAAATAGCCTTTGGGGCTATTTACGACTAAGGAGAGAAATAGCCCCAAAGGCCCTGCATTCATAATATAAGTTCTAATCCGCCTGTATATAATATAACTCTGCTACCCTGTATATATATTGGGGAGATAAATAGCCTTTGGGGCTATTTACGACTAATCTTCTATAATAAATTCCCGATATATCCCTAAAAATCAAGTAAATTCCGCCATACTATAATATAAGTTCAAATATATAGCTATAATATAAGTTCAAATATATAGTAAGGGCCGCCATACTATAATAAATTCCCAAAGGAGATAAATAGCCCCTTTGGCGTAGACTAATCCGCCTGTATATAATATAAGTTCCTCTGCTACCCCTGTATATATATTGGGCAGATAAATAGCCTTTGGGGCTATTTACGACTAAGCCCTAAAATCAATCTAAATATATAGTTAAGTTCTGTATATAATATAAGTTCCCGATATATCCCTAAAATCAAGTCAACATATAGTTAAGTTCTGTATATAATATAAGTTCCCAATACCCAAAAATATAGTAAATTCCCTAAAATGAATCTAAATTCCGCCTTTACTATAATATAAGTTCAAAGGAGATAAATAGCCCCAAAGGCCCTGCATTCATAATATAAGTTCTAATCCGCCTGTATATAATATAACTCTGCTACCCCTGTATATATATTGGGCAGAGAAATAGCCTTTGGGGCTATTTACGACTAAGCCTGTATATAATATAAGTTCCGGGCCGCCTTACTATTGAATCTCTATTATTGTAAGTTCCTCTCCCCTCTGTTAGTTTCTTGTGCTGTCCGGTTCTGATCTTTCTTGTTCTGTGTATTTCCGCTCCCGATTCAAAGAGAGAGTCCCTCGCTTCGCACCTCTCCTACTGGGATGGGATTCATTGTTGGTGCATTTTCCCTCGCACCTCTCCTACTGGGATGGGAGTCTCACCCGAACGAACAGAATGTCTCCTCATTTCATGCCACTAACTATTGAGCCAGAGCAGATAAGAGCAGGACCAAAGTCTCGCTCAGGGTATATATCTTTCTAGGAAGGTTAGGCATTCGTTAGGCACAAGTTCAGACCTTCGTGGAAGTAGGGAAGTTCGAGAGGTCAAGGGACGAAGGAAGTTGCCGATACGAGTGAGCTAGGAAGACGAAGTCTGAATCATTCTTTCCGAACCATTGAGCCCGGACTCTTTATTGCTATAAGCTATCACTCCCCGCGCTCTCACTTGTATTTGCGCTTGTGGCTTGTGCATGAACTTTCCTTGTCTGCAGCTAGAGGGGTAGACGGTGTGTGATTCCATGCGAGGCCAGGCCGGCGAGACTTTTCTAATCGAATTTCTGTCTGCTTTAGACGTGGGTGCGTGGAATTATGAAAGAAAGAAACTAGGGCACCGGTAGGGGAGTCCTTGGTGGGGGATATGGCGGGTCCGGGTCCGGACGAGCAGATTGTGATTCAGAAGTTGTATCCGGACTTGATAGACTTATGGCGACGCACTGTAAGAGGTGATCCCAGTGAACTATAAGAGTAGGCACTCATGAAAGAAAGCAAGAACTGCCTAAAATAAATATAAATTCCGCAAATGAGAGGAGCGAACGCCAGGAGAGAGTGAAGAAGTGGAAGGCTCGGGTTGGCAAAGATCTATGGAAAGTAACGGAGCGAATGAAGTTTAGCAGAAGGGAAGAATAGGACTCAGAAGATCGCTCCTTAGATAGATTGGGCTAGAGGAGGGGAAAGGTCATCCGCACCTTCGGGCATTACTTTAGCTTATGAAAGGACCCGTAGCTTGACAACTCTGCTTCTGAGCCTGACCCATCACTTGAAGAGTACCCGGCCTGATCGTCTTAAGTGAAGCAAGCGCGCAGCCGATCGAGCTACGCTACTACTTGAAAATCAGCTAGAGATTCATTGCCATGCATTGCGGGGTGAGAGACCAGAAAGGAAGGAGTCTGGTGCGCGATTTGATGTTATACGTAAATTTAATTCTCCTGATTCTTCTCATTCAGTAAGTGAACAAGCCACGCTTTCCCTCTCTACCCTAACAAGCTCATACGCGAGTGCTGCTGGGAATGAACGTCTCAGTCTCAAACATCTACTCGAGCGATCTCATTGAATTGCAGAAGAGACCAGACGACTGCCTCCTCCTGTAGGCGCTATAGCTTGCTTTCTTTGGTACGGGCCCTCCTTAGAGAAGAGAGATAAGATAAGGGGACCCTCTCATTCAAGAAGGGCACTTGCTATCCTCTACCTTCTCCGACTCGGGATCGACTCTTTCCTAAAAATAGAGTATGAGCAGGAGCAATCCCAATACAATAAGTAATCATGGGCTAAGTGATGATGTGACCCGAAAACTGAAGAATTTGCCGTGAATCTGACTACTTCAAGGACTCCACAGTATGGATAGGAGCCCCAGCGACCTGCGAATAACTTTCATAAGTGATTGATCCTCTTTTGGTCCGGAGAGAGCAGAGGCTAGCTCAGTTGCCGAGGCCCTTACTATATATTGGGCGTCTGCTCTACGTCACTAGCGTTCGGGGTCAATAAATATCAGCGGTCGGTTCACTAGCGCTCCAACTTCGTAACGGGTTTAAATAAAGTTCATCGCTCCTTCCTCTCTTTTCTCTCGCGTAGCACCTCCATCGGTAACTTCTAACATCTCAAAAGAACCCATGAGACCTCCCTCCATTCTTCATCTCGTACAGCCCCCTCTTTTGCTTGTTGCACTCAATCGTACCATATCTCTCAGCACTAATAATTATATGATGATTGGAATGTCTAACACTCAGTTATATACGCACTTTAGTACAACAGTGTCAGTCGTTCATGTCTGTTGAGCCGTGAATGTCTGTTGCCATTCACTCTTTCCTCTTGGAAGAAACTCGTAGGTTACTCGATCCACACTTGAATTCATTCACTCAGTCTAACATGGAAAGAGTAAATGGAAATTCCATAGGTCTGGTGTACCATTTACTCTTTCTATGTGACACCAGATACTCTTTCCTCTCCGTAGTCAGTCTCGCTCAGTCTACAATGGTACACCAGATACTCTTTCCCTTGAAGTTCCGTCTTAATAAGAATGAAGGGACAGAAGTGTGACTTATCTTATTACAAGAGGAGCAAGGCCTAGAACAGAACTAAAGAACCTCAAAAGTGATCAGTCGAGCGCAAATTAGAGTTTCTCACTCTAAACTGATCCCCCTGTATATAATATAAATTCCCAAAACTTAACATAATGACGCTCTCGCACCTACCTTAATTAATTAGACTCTACACTCTAATTTAGACTCTCATTTGCTGCGGTTCAGCGGAAAACTATAGACCGTTCATTATAGCCTAGAACTCCCGACCAAGTAAGTAGCTTTTAAAGTTTAAGGTCTTCCCTCCCCTCCTCCTTTTATAGTTGCATCAGTTCCGGGTGCGCGATGTCTCACGGGGGCATCTAACTCACTCGTACCTAAATTAGATTCAAGACGTCCACTTATTATTTTATAAAGTGCTCTCGCACCTCATCACTCTCAGGAACAATAACTAGGAAGACGAAGATAAGCAAACTATATAAGACTCATATCTTCAATTCGCTTCTTTTTTTCTTTATAATTGAGTTCAGAATTACATAATATAAAGAATATATGAATCTCACTGGTCTCACTGGTATAAAGAGGAAAAAGACTAATATAAGAATCTTCAAATGGATGGTATAATAATATCTTTATCCTCAGATATTGAATTAAAGTTTTTTATCTAGTAGTAGCCCTAGGCAGTTCAAGATAAGGAATGGAATGAATGCTACAATAAAAGTACACTTCAGGAGTTCTCTTTGATCTTCAATTTAACTCCTTCCTCGATGCTTCACACATGCAACTCGAAGAATTTGTATTCGAATTTAGTAAGGGAGGAAGAGCATAATGTCTGAGGTGAGGACGCCCCTCCAGTCGTGAATAGTTCGGGTAGGCAGATTCTAACTTACATAAGTTCGCACTTCACTTATGCGCTTGAGTGAACTTTAGCGCTTTTAATCAAGAGTGAGAACTGGGCACGGTCAAATCAATATAAGGATAGTAGAGCTTAAATTTGATCAATCTAAATGCACTAGAGCATCTCTTCCATTCTCAGTCGCTCCTTTCTTCCCCTCGGAACTTAGGACTCATGACATTAAAATAAAGGTCACCTAAAGAGTCATTGGTGTGTCGCTCTCGCTCCTTCCTCTTGCTGGGACCCTTGTACTTGTATAAAAAATTAATTCTCTCGTTCGGGACCAGTCAGTCGAGCTCTTAAGATCCTTGAAGTTCAGTTATAAAAAGAAAGAGGGTCTCGGTCACTAGGTACGCTAGACTCTTTGTTCTTTCTATGCTTGCCATTGACTAACGCAAAAGGTGGGAAAATGAGAGGAAGGATTGAGTTAGACGTCTCTACGACTAGACTGATTTTTCTTATATAATAATGGCCTAAAATATAGTAAATTGTCTCAATTGCCATTGAATTTACTACTTTATTGAACTGGAGTTTATCTTTATTAAAAGAGAGCTCCCACCTCGAATACAATTCTTATCTTTTATCTTATCTTATAATAATTTAATGCATCTTAGCAAACTATTCTTATATTATAGAATATGCATTTTGTCCCTCTCCCTTAGTCACTCGAGGTATTATATACCCTGACTTTCTTTCTTTCGCGTCATTATCATTCGCTCCTCAGTTAAAGAACTCTCCTGAACAATAAAGACTCATATCAGATATATGAATTTGCCCTTTTTTTTCGCCCTTCTTTTGATTGAAATTTGATCTCTTTTTTTGGCTAAGTTTATAGTATAAGATAAGATTGCATCTTTATGTTTCTATAAATCTAAATTAAAATAAAAGCAAAGCTCTTCATCGGAATCAGCCTTTGGAGTAGACTCATAAATTTCATTCAAGTTTTGATCGATAAAGCGGAGCTTTTAAGTCTTTGCTTAGCCTAGAGTGAGAGTGTAAGTTCATTTCGCGTGAAGAACGTGCTACGTTCGCTGTAAGATGCTTGAAATCAAGCTCTATACTATACTTTTATAGTGCGGATAAAGGATCCTTCCTGATGAAGACTTGACTTTAGATTCGAATATAGTAAGGGAAGAGCTTTTCCGGAATAGTGCGAACTTCCTTCAAAACTATGAACTTAAAGTTGTACAGAAATGATGGGAAGCGAACGAGATAATGCATTTCAATTTAAATAGAAGTACAAGGGCCAGCAAGAGGTAGTCAATGGAAAAAGTATCTGATGATGTATCATTGTAGACTATGTGGTACAATTGAGTCTTTCCTTATGGTCTGAACTCTTTGAGACTCTGAGCTACTGGTAGTCAAAGGTGTACGATTGAGTCTTTCCCTTGGACTTATCAGTCTCGCTATTTAAGATCCTCATATAAAGTCTAACATTTCTATTCGTGGAAGGATCTTCTCATGCCCACGTCTAACTCACTCGTACCGCAATTTACTTTTATATTAGGGGGCAAGATGGCTTTGAACCATGAACTCCACCCTTCTTTTTTATAGTCTTTAGATAAATTTCATACCCAGGCATCCTCACTTTAAGATTCTAACCCGTAGAGGCGTATAAAAGAGTTCCTTCTTCAAGATGGATTCTATCTGTAATTATATGAATTGCATGCATCTTAGCAAACTCAAACGTGGATTGAATTATATGAATTGAGTGCCTATCCCTGATGGTCTCGCCAGATTATCATTCGCTCCTCTCGGACCCCCCCTGTTTCTTTATTTTATAAGTTAGGAAGATCAATGCACTTGCCTAGCGCTCTTATCCTAATAAGACCAGGTTTGGGCAAAGAGCATATAGGGTGGAATGCACTTCTACCCTATAAGGGCGGACCTAGTCACCTAGACCTTATGAGCATTCGGATAAAGTTAGAGCCGCGAACAATAAAGAAGCAGCTCCTTTATATTCAGATACTTTCTTTATCCGTCTTCTTTGATAAAATGATAATCTAAGATTGAGTACCCGAAGGGGCTCTCTCATTTATTGACTTCGCGTCATTATCATTCGCTCCTCACATTCTAACTTTCGAGCTGCAACAGTAGTGAATAAAAAAGCACTTTATCCCCCCTTATCCTCATTTTGTCGGCTCTATCCAAACTCGCGCGTCATCCTTATATTCGCTCCTCGGATTAGTCAGTCGAGCCCAATCTGGGATCTCCTCCACTTTAAGTTAGAGTCAGTCATTCAGTGAATTAATTGTAGACTAGACTTATAATTATTAGATTGAGCTTAAACCACTTTTTCTCTTTATTAAGAAAGCTACTCTCCTTAAAGAATTCCCATAGCTTTCTTAGTAGCCCCGCACACAGTCTAGTGTAGTTCTCATGCCCCCGTAGCAAACTTGGTTTATCTTTTAAATTCTCTTTTCTATATATGAACTCGCAAACTATTATATTTAATATATATTAAGTACCTTCCTCGATGCCATTGACCTAGGGGGAACAAGGCTTTCGTACTTAAAACAAGACCTAGAGAAGGGATCCCTAGGGAAGTAACTTGATGCCAAAAAGAAGCGCTTTACCCGTTTCGACAAGACCCACATCATGACCTAGACTGACTTGAGGCTCAAAGGGTTTACCACTTTAAAGACCTGGATGAGTCGAGCTATTATATTATATAATATTATAAAGCCTCTTGCGTACCCACTCTCGCGCGTCAAAGACTTGATTTTCGCAGCAAATTACTGGTATTACGAACTTAATATATAGTAGGGGTGTACCTGATATGATAGTTCTCTTTCCTCTCCTTATTTTTTATAGTCTTTTGAGCTTAGCTTACCCTAACTTGCCCTCCCCTTAGTCATTCTCGCGCGTCATCTTTATTCGATCCTAGGAACTTATGTAATTATAAATGAGCTCATTCTTATATTCACTTCAGTAGCTCCTGAAGCTGCATACGAAGATCTTAATTTCATTTAACACTACTTTTGTTTAGATCTGCTCGGAAAGATAAAGAAAAGAATCTGAGATACTTGTAAGATACCCGCTCCGATTTAAAGACAAAGAAGGGCTAATGCGAATTCTAATATAAGAGATTATTATTATATACGTTACGCGAATCAGATCAATCTTAAGATATTCTACTCTCCGATGACTCCTCAGCAAGAGTAGTTCATTCAAAACGCTAAGAAGACTAATAAGTGCTCACTCGCCCCTGACTCAGTCGAGCTCTTGCCAAGCGTGAAGTCTAATTTTTTAGTGTTCTACTCAGTCTAACATGTCATTGCGCACTCTATCCCTTCGAGCTATGTCAGATCCTCAGTGGAAGATCCGAATTCAAAGGAGTACCCGGACCCTTATAATTAAGATTGAATGAATTTACGGCTATACTTCACAATAGATTAGATTGAGCTTAAACTACTTTAGATCCTTCTGGATCAAGGCCTATGCAACTCTCTTTATTAATTCAAAACCCTTGACTCTAGACGTCTACTTTATATTATAGTTAGAATGCACCCGTAGCAAACTCCATAATCTTTCTTTTGTGCCAAAAAAGTGAGTTTAGGCTGGTTTCGTACTGAACTTTCGACAATACCTCGATGCCTTTTCCTTAGGCAAAACAGGGTTTAGGCTCAAAAGAGGGGTTGATGACTTTGATTGACCCTATGGAAAAGTGACTTTTGTTATTCATAGGGGGGGGGGAGTCTCAGTTGCAGCTTCAGTAGCTCCTTAAGTGAATATAATCATTAGGGGCAGAGAAGGCAAGGGAAGAGAACCAGAGCTAAGTGAGGGATATAATGAAATTTAGGGGATCAGGCTCGACTGACGTAGGGTAGTAGTAAGGATGGATGGGTTAGACCGATAGGAAAGAGTAAATGAGACCATTCTAGACAGATTGCTAAGAGTAGATGGGCTCGCCATCTAATTTAAGGAGAGGGCGCATCAACTTCAATTAAATTCAAGGGGAAAGACTTGAGCGGGGAACCTGATTGAGAATGACGGCCGAACAAAGGAGCGAATCCCTAGTCTAATGAAGCGCGAGAGCGCACTAAGATGAGGGTAAAGATTCGTCAAAGTCTGGTCCCGCACGATAGAAGAATAATGAGTCAAAGTAAAAACGATAGAAGAATAATGAGGCTCACCAAAGTGTTTTCATAAGTTAACTGTCCCATCATTCTTTTTTATACTGAACTTCAAGGAGCGAAGATAATGACGCGCTCGCTATACTGGTAATAATTTCCACGGAGAGGGAACCTAATTGAGAATCTAATCAGTGCCCACCTTTTTTTTATGTTTCGGGGTGGTGAGGGGACACGAGCAAGAGGTAGTCAATGGAAAAAGTATCTGATACATCATCATGAGTCGTAAATGATACATCATCATTGACTTTTTCCATGTGACCACATAGGTCGTAAATGGTACACCATTTACTCTTTCCATGGACTCTTTCCTTATCAGTCTGAGCACTTTTCGTCCCCAGCTACAGGTCTAACATGGTTTCCCAGATACTCTTTGCATATCTGCTCGAGCCCTTTTTCGTGCCTGACTCTACGCAATTTTCCTAGGCGGGCCAGGTTTAGAACTTTGATTGATAAAAAGCAATCTGGGAAAACGTACTTGAGTTCAAAATAAGGGGTTTCGACTGAGCCTTTTTTTTCTACTCGATCAAAAGTTAGTTTAGTCTCGGTTTCGTACTTTCTAAAGCACCTAGATGCAACCACCTATGTACCACAGACTTTAGGCTCAAGCGCTTTTAATGCCGGGCAATTTATTTGAAATTCTTTGGGCATTCGGGGTTTCCTACTTTGATTTCACATTGTCCCTAGGAAAAACTAAGTTTATGAAAAAGATCCCTAGCTATAACTACCTAGGGAAAAGCATTTTTAAGCGAACGGGTTTCTTACTTTTTTGTTCAATAATTTTCGAGCGTACTTATATTTTTTTTGGGGGAAGGAAAATAAATTTGAGTGATTTTGCCGTTGACAATAGTTGAGCATAACTTTTTTTCATTTGAGCGAGCTACCCGTAGGGAAAAACCAGTTCAGTGAAATCTGCCATGGGGAGACTAACTTTTTATCGTTCAGATCTGACTCCCCCAGAGGGAACATTTTATGCCTTGGGTTTCTTACTTTTTTTTTAAATGGATCGGAATTTATATTTATTTTAGGGGAGCGAAAACCAAGTTTATTCATTTTTTCCCGGGTTTCCCACTTTCCCTATGGGAGTGAAAAGGGTTTCGTACTACTTTGCATCAGCCGCGCTCCTAACGCTTGAACCTAACGCTTGAAAGGGATCTAAGTGGTCCTTCTTGCATTGCTTTTATATATGCGACTGCCCGATTTGATCTGTCTCTTTCCGTCTGAAATGTCTTCTCCTATTACTAATCTGAGGAATCCATTAAGATTTTTATAATCCACGTTATATACGTTATATGAATATAGAATAAGAATTAAGATTAGAATGGTTTGCGACGGGGGCATTAAATGAAAGATCTCAAGCTATGGGAAGGAGAGTTGCATCTGCCTTTCTACCTAAACAAGTCTTTGCGTATCCACTTATAATTAAATAGAGTCGAATCTTCCCCGTTTTTGGTTAAAGAATGGCGCCTTTATGAAAGGACCACTTTTATTAAATAGCTCCTCTGGGGTGTTTTGACCCTGTTTTAGGGATCAATGAAATAGGATTTGACTCTTTTTCATTCATTGCAAATGAGATGTAACCTTACGCAGAAGACACCTGACTGACCGGATCGGAGCCTGGTCATAGTTGCTGGGCTCTTCTATTAGTTCTTGCCTTATGCCTTCTGTTCAAGTTGCTTGTGTTAAGCTAGAATTTGATATCTGCTACTTCCATTGGCTCTTGAAGCCTAAAAATCAATATAAATCGAGAAAGCGCCACTCTACTCTAAGACCATTCCAAGATCTGTAGTCGTTTTGAAGAGATATGATACCTGCTGGTGAAATATAGTAAATTACGCATTGTAATCCATATCCTGAAATATAGTAAACCAAATATATATACAGGGGATAAAGAACCATTTAAGCTTGCAGATGTAAGTCGACTTCGGACGGCTAATCGGTGATAAAATCATTCTATTCTAATTGGGTGAGCCTTTCATTGAATTTATGTTGATGCATTTTGCCCTATCCTTTTTTAAGTCCCCACTTAGCAGTAGGTCTCGCTCGTGCCTCAGCTAGTCTGACCTTAATTGCTTTGGAATTACATGAGTGCACTCTACCCACGTCTTTCGTTCTAATATATAAGTAAGTCAGATACGCAAACCATTATTATATTATATTAATTTAATCCCTCTCATGTCTTCATTCACTCTACCGCGTATAACGAGCTCTTTCACTCTCCTTTAGAGCTATGTAAGAGCCTTTCATTCCTACCTTTCGCGTGATAACTCCAGTATAGTAAGGAAGTGTTATACTCATCCTGCAATTCTAAACAACGAAGGATCTTCCCCAACTTAAATTCCACATATACTGGGCAGCGTCAGTCTTACATTCAAAAAACACTATGACAGATCTAGAGCAAGAGGTCTGGTGTACCATTGACGACCTGCGGATCAGTAGTGCTTTTTAATGCGGGGGGAAGTTCAGTGCTCTAATCTAATTTGAGATCTACCCTATGGTCCGTCGCTTCCTTGGGCCTTCCATTTACGACTACTGACTGATTCCATTGTAGACTCCTTTACAACTATCCCATCTTTTCTCCGCCTCTTTATGCCATGTTCATACATGAGACAGCTACTCTTAGATGTTGGAAGGGTTCTAGCCATGTTCTCATATAATCTACTAGGGAAGGTGCCATTAAGGCTGCTGAGCGTAAGAGGGTCAAGATTCAATTCATATTATGAGTAGTCCCTGGTACGCAGTCAACCCATGATTAAAGAAAGGAAGGAGTGAGGTCTCGAAAGACTATAAAGAGATAGACGTTAAGTGCTCCCCCATAAGGGAGAGGGACTCAATTCATATAAGATCTGACAAAGGCACTTCTTACAAGGATAGTGTTTTTACCAAAAACAGAATTTAATCATTTATTAATTATTTGAAGCCAAATTACTATAACAGGATCCTCTCAGGAGGGAGTGCTACCTGAGAACGAAGCTGAAACATCAGATTAAGCCATATAAAGACGAATTGAAGAAAGCGAAGATAGCTAAAAAAAGAAAGTCTAATCTGTGACTGGGGCTCAAGGCCTTGAAAGGAAGCCAGGCTCTTCATAACTACGAAGACTCAAGCCTTTGTACTCGGATCAGCTCTTTGTCAGATCTTTAAAAGAAGTAATTATCTTCATTTCATCCCTCTAGCTAAAGAAATTAGATGCGAGCTCCCTCTCGGCAGTCTAGGTCTTCTATACCCTCGGACTCACTTTTAAAGTGGCCTCTAGTAAATAGCTACGCAATTTAACTCCTCAATTTACGCCAAAGGAGATAAATAGCCCCTTTGGCCCTGCATTCATAATATAAGTTCTAATCCGCCTGTATATAATATAAGTTCCTCTGCTACCCTGTATATATATTGGGCAGATAAATAGCCAAAGGGGCTATTTACGAAAGGAGATAAATAGCCCCAAAGGCCCTACATTCATAATATTAAGTTCTAATCCGCCTGTATATAATATAAGTACCTCTGCTACCCCCTTACTATATATTGGGTAGAGAAATATTGGGGCTATTTACGAAAGGAGATAAATAGCCCCTTTGGCGTAAACTAACCCGTCTTACTATAATATAAAGACCTCAGCTATGCTGAGTAGAAGAAATAGCCAAAGGGGCTATTTACGACTAAAGGAGAGAAATAGCCCCAAAGGCCCCCCATAATATTAAGTTAAGTTCTAACTGTATATAATATAAGATAAGTACCTCTGCTACGCAGAGGCATATAAATAGCCAAAGGGGCTATTTACGACTAAGCCTAAAATCAATATAAAGGAGATATTCACCTAAAATCAATATAAAGAAATTTCCGAATTTACCTAAAATCAAAGGAGATAAATAGCCCCAAAGGCCCTACATTCATAATATTAAGTTCTAATCCGCCTGTATATAATATAAGTACCTCTGCTATGCAGAGCAGAGAAATAGCCTTTGGGGCTATTTACGACTAATCCGGGAGATAAATAGCCCCAAAGGCCCTACATTCATAATATAAGTTCTAATCCGCCTGTATATAATATAAGTTCCTCTGCTACCCCTGTATATATATTGGGCAGATAAATAGCCAAAGGGGCTATTTACGACTAAGCCTGTATATAATATAAGTTAAAATATATAGTAAGGGCCGATCGCCAAATATATAGTAAGGGCCGCCTTACTATAATATAAGTTCCTCTGCGTAGCAGAGGAGATAAATAGCCCCAAAGGGGCTATTTACGACTAATCCGCCATACTATATAAGTTCTCAATTTACTATATTAGGGGCAGAGGAGTAAATTGCGTAGCAGAGGAGATAAATAGCCCCAAAGGCTATTTACGACTAATCCGATCGCCAATATATAGTAAGGGCCGCCTTACTATAATATAAGTTCCTCTGCTACGCAATTTATACAATTTACTATATTTTAGGAACTACTACTTTTGCAGGCACGACTAGGGCTCGACCATAAGGGAGAGAGAGAGAGAGGAGCGATTCCATTAAGGTGTGATAATAATTTAATGACGCGCTCGACCCTAAGGGAGAGGGAGATTTTAGAGTGAATACTTACGCTTACGCCCAAAGAAAATTACATTCACTCTACTCTACTATTAAGTTAAGTTGCTGCGGCCCTTACTATATATTTGGGCATCGCGACGTGTAGACGGGGCGACGTGAAGAGTTCTGTTATTAAATTTGTTGGATGAAAGAGGGGCAACTCGAATAAGTCAATGAAAGAGAACTAGCATCAAGGTCTTTCAAGCCTAGTTCTAAACTAATTATATTCATTCATCCAAATCGTGAGAGATCTAACTCCTATCACTACAAGAAAGATTCAGGTTTCCAGAATATCCGACACCAACTCGTCCTCCATGTTGCCCAACACAGCAAAAGTGTTAGAAGTAGACGCTTTACCACCAGCAGTAGGAGGCCGGGGGTTCTCATTAGGTTTTTTCTGTGCTATTATATAGTAGGTCAAATTCGGATTAGGCTTTCTGTGGGTCTGCTGTGGCTGTTGCGGAGGTTTAGTTGGAACAGGTGGAACCCTAATATCATCAGCCTTCGTCACCAATGTCTTTCCCGCCCTGTTGCATACCTGAAAATCGTGACCAATCTTCTTGCAAAAGGTACAATATTGTGGCACTTTGACATACTCCACGTGCTGCCATGCACCGCCGTCTCCAGTACCTATCCAGATCCGCTCACAGCGAGGTTTGAGCACGTCGAGTTCGATGCATGCATATGCGGCATATGCTTTGGTGATTGAACTTGTGGAGAGCGAAACCTTGAGGACCGGTCCCAGATTACCAGCGATGGATCGAAGAAAACACTCCTGAAACAGATTCGCAGGCAACCCTGGGAAACCGAACGACCGAAGGTTCGGGTTTCAAATCAATGCCATGGTCCACTTGAAGAAGCGGAAGAACTGACCTTTGACGTAAGGGGTCTCCTTCAATAAGAACGAGAGGGCAGACTATAAATAAGGATAGGCTCGAAATTCCCATAAGGGAGAGGCCCGAGGTAACGACGGGGTGATAACGACGTGATTCTGAAACCGAAGAAGAAGATGCATCGGATCCAATCCACTAATAACCAAAGGCAAAATGAAATCGCTGCAGCTCCCTCAGTTCTTCAAACGGAAAGAATCCTTTGGATGTCTTGGCGACCAGGGCGATATGATTGTAATTTAGGGGACCAACTTCGATCTCCTCTCTAGAGAAGAGAAGAGCGGGCTCGCCCTTGTCAGTGAATGCAGGAGCATGAACGGGGATTTCTACCTTGGGGAAGGCTGACGACTCTGCCAGAATACGCGCATAAGACTTGCGCGTGGGGAGGACGGGAGGAGCAGAAGGAGGGGAGGGGGAGAGATGAAGGCTGGTATGGGAGGTTGAATTGATAGGTCGGGAAAGAAAGAATAACCCGAGTCCGGTGGGGTTGGGAAGCTTGCCGGGGTCGAGCATATCTCCGGCCTATCCTATCAATTCTGTCTGGTGCGACTTAGAGGCAGGGAAGGCTGGCCTAAAATAAATATAAATTCGAAGACTTCTTTCCTTTCCCGGCTTACATTCCAAATAAATTGAGTACCGAACGCGAACAAAAGGACATAAACAGCTGGAACCGAACCGGAAAGGACGAGGTCGGAAACCAACCGTGAATGGCATTGCCTTCTGGAAAGCACAGCGGAATTTATATTTATTTTAGGCGTACAAAGAGATGTTCATGTTCTATATCTATATTGGGAAAGGTGTTCAGTCGCTTCATATCCTTCTACCTCTGGTACGCCCCTCACAGGAAAGATTCAAGCAGCAACAGACACTTTGGATTATACTCCGGATGGGATCTAGTATTAAGTTCTGGTGTAGCTCCTTTTGTGAAGAGATTAGAGTAATTGGATAGAGATGTTTATAAGTTGTGTTGCCGGCTTATGCGGATGTTCTTGTCCTTCTGTTCATGGAAAGTCGCCTCAAACTACCCACAGAGCGGGTTCAGAAAGAGATAAACGAAGTAGTTGTTGCTCGAGCGGAAGACAAAGCGTAAGGAAAAGCTTCTATGGACTCGGTAGGCACATACTTCAGAGTTCTAGTAGCTGGTCCCCTCTCACATGAAGTAATAGTTCGGGACGAAACAAAACCAACCGAGGCATATTATACTCATACCCTTATTCCAAAGAAAGAGTGTGAAGCTGCCCGTGCCCTTCGAGAGGGTATATATAGGCTATGAAGGCCCTCTTAATATGAGACAGTTCGGATACGCGTACGAGGCCCATTAATAGTAATTGGCGATAGTGACGTGTTGATGTCTTCAAAAGCGTTCTGACATACTTGATCCCATTCGAAGGGTAGTCCTGTACCCTATTAGAGAAGGGCCGGCATCGTCCAGATCGATTCGAAAGAAATCGTCGGATATATGCAAGGGTTTCAACCCTGGCCTTACCCAGTGTCCCCCACATCGTCTCAAAGTTCGCGAAAGGCCAAGCTTGAGAAGGGAGAAGTCCAGGTTAGCCTTAACACATCCAAATCTTCCGAAGTCAATGCGGTAGCAGCCACTGTCCCGACCTTTTCTGTCACTAAACCCACCCCCGTGGTTTCCCAACAAAGTGTCCCTCCTGCTACTCGGCAGCCAGCTGTTTCATCACCTGGGCGACCGCCTCCTAGGAATTTGACGCCATTGGGATAACCTTGCAAACAGGGTTTCAAAGTGTTGGTCGAAAGGGGTTATTAATAACACTGTTAGCACCCATACCACCACCAAATCCTCTTACCAAGTTTTATAACCCAAACGCTCATTGTGAATTCCATCAAGGAAATACCATTTATACAACCATAAAACGGATCGTTTCTCTCACTCCTTCGATAAAAGGAAGGCGGGTATGGGCACTCAAGTCAGAAGCTAACTTGCGAAGGATATTCATGATTCTCGTTTTAAAGATAGATATTCACGAGTTGTGTTGTATTTTGGATCGCTATTCCCTGCTACGTCCGTGCCAATAGTGATCTCCTAAGTTGGTGGCTACTTCTCCCACTCGTCAAGGCAATCGTTTCGCTTCGCTGTCATTCAGGTGCCTACTCCGGTATGCGTCTGTAGTCTACGCCTGATCACACTGGGGCTGGGATTCCATTGAGCCCAGAGGAGAGGACTCGATCGATGTCGCAGTCCCCGATGACGATACCGGCAGGGCGAGAGCCACTCGTTTACCGCGCACCAATGTCCGCCTTCTCGTACTGATGTGGCAAAGTTAAAGTTTGATTAAGCAAGATTGACCGCCCTTTCCGTAGTGTCGACTGCCCGTCAGAATGGCTACTGACACATTGCACGAGGTGGCTAACCCGCGGAATAGCTTTTGGGTCGGCATAATCTAAATAACCCCAATGGAATGGTGATTTCGAGACTTATCCTACCTACTCAAGCGGCAATCAATACACATTCAGTGATTTCGAACATCACTTACGACATTTCGAATTCAGGGTTTGGGGGTTCAAGCTATATATTCATTGATATTGAGGAAGTAGAGGAGCGAATTCTAATGACGCCATCAACTTGACTACATGGAACTATCAATCTAGCGTTCAAAGGAATCCTTTCTATCCTGTGAGCTCGAACCGGAAGTTCAAGCCCTGCTCTTTCCCAGTCTCCCTTTATACACTGCCTGCTTTCTTCTCCTTCCGATGCGGATCCAACTCTCTGTTTTTATGAACCAGTTCAACTCTCGGCTATAGTCGAATATCTTCATTATGGTATATAATGAATAGAGTATAGTAAGACGTCGTTATCACTCGCACCTTTCCTTTAGGTCAGTCTGCCCAGGAAAGCTATAAAGCCAGTCTGGAGTTGGAGTCAAGTCATTAGGCTTAGGCGGGAAAGTGTGATCCCCTATCTCATTCAGTGGGATAGGCAATGTTTGCTTCAAAACCCATTGACACTCTCGAAATCAGAGATTAGCTTAGAGACGGATCAAGATGAAGTGAAACTCCTTAAGTGCGCCTAAATGAGCATATCTTTCTCTCTTCGCTTGACCTGTGCATCTATCTGGTCGGCGTCCTCCCATTCTTTTGGCTAGTCAAACAGTTGGACTCGCACTTAGCCACAGATTCATAGGGTGCCCTAACCACTCATCCTCCTTGAATGTGGAAGAGGGAGCAGGGAAGAATCTCTTATTCGCTATTGGCTCACCCTTGTATCAGGCCTTGGTACGGCCTATACTGGGCCATGACGGTTTTGGCAAGGTCTTGAATGGATGGTACCTATAACCAGACCCAACCGTTGCAGTACTTTAGAGGAAAGATAAAATTCTTCTCTTTTTATCTCAAGGCTGCTACCGATTCCTTACCTCTTATCCTGACGTCCTGTATGGTATGATTGCAGGCGGCCACTCAGCTTTATGTTAGTTCTTGTCAGAGTGCCTTTGCTACTTCCTGGACGTTCATACTTTGTTCTAAAGTCAAGCCTACCCTACACCCGAATACGCCTACCCGAACCCTACGTTATCAGCCCCTATAAGAAGTAATTTTCGCCAAATATATAGTAAGGGCCTGTTTAGCTTAAATTGAAGTCGTCGACTCAGCAGTATTATTATCTGCCAATATAGAAGTCATTTTCATAGAAGTCATTTTCGTCGACTTACATGTATTTTTAAATTGAAGAGAAAAGTCTCAATTTACTATATTAGGGGCGTTTCCGTCTCTGCTTCCGTTTCCGTCTCAGCTTCCGTCTCTGCTACTCGAACTGGTCTAAAAGCAGATTAGTCGTAAATAGCCCCAAAGGCTATTTCTCTGCCTCAAGGAGATAAATAGCCCCGAGAAGATAAATAGCCCCAAAGGCCCTACATTCATAATATTAAGTTCTAATCTGCCTTACTATAATATAAAGACCTCAGCTATGCACTTTTTGAGTCGAAAATAGACCCAAAGGCTAAGGAGATAAATAGCCCCAAAGGCGTAGAATAAACCATCTTACTAAAAAGGAAATACCTCTGCTATGCAGAGAAGATAAATAGCCTTTGGGTCTATTTTCGACTCTAAGGAGGCGTGGCAGAGGTACTTATCTTATATTTAGTAGGATTAGTCTACTTAGTCGTAAATAGCCCCAAAGGCTATTTCTTCTACTCAGCATAGCTGAGGTCTTTATATTATATACAGGCAGATTAGTCTACGCCTTTGGTGCTATTTACTTCTTGGGGCTATTTATCTCCTTAGCCTTTGGGGCTATTTACGACTAAGTAGAATAAACCATCTTACTAAAATAGAAAGACCTCTGCTATGCCTCTTTGTGAGTCGAAAATAGACCCAAAGGCTATTTATATGCCCCAAAAATATAGTAAGTTGTGGCAGAGGTACTTATCTTATATTATATACAGTTAGTCTACTTAGTCGTAAATAGCCCCTTTGGCTATTTATATGCCTCTGCGTAGCCGAGGTACAACTCTTATATTATATACAGTTAGTCTACGCCAAAGGGGCTATTTATCTTCTTGGGGCTATTTATCTCCTTAGCCAAAGGGTCTATTTTCGACTCAAAGAGGCATAGCAGAGGTACTCATCTTATATTATATACAGTTAGTCTACGCCTTTGGGGCTATTTATCTCCTTTGGAATTTATTATTGCTAATTATAATTAGTCGTCAAAATGATTGGATTTTATCATTGTTCCGGTGTCGTCAAAGTGTTTGTTCTATTAGTAAAGCGGATTTCCCCCTTGAATACCTCATATTATTTATTGGGTAATATGATTCAGTTGAACAGATTCCGGTATCGTCACTATTTCAAGAATCGTTACTATCATAGTAATGGTGATATCGTCAATGAGTTTATGAACTCATTTATTCTAGATCTAGAAGCTAAAAGCATATCTAAATATGATAGAGAAAGGCATAATGATCAGGTAATTCTATTATTGAATGAGTATAAGAAGAGTACTATGTACTCTATGTACTCTTCTGAAGAAGAAAAAGAAAAAGAATTACAAAAATTACAGAGGAGGATTGAAAATATAACTAATAGTTTCAATGAACCTAGTATATATGATGAGACTTCATACTTAATCAACCTAATGGTAGGGGCTGATCTTCCGAAGGCAAAATACTATTTGAAAGAGAATATTTCGGAAGATCTTTATTATAGTACTATTGTACAGTTTGGTGAATATACGCTGGAGGCTATCATTATATATGTCCTAGGGTTGTTGTTCAACTGTATTCAAGAGTCTTCAGTAGTGAGGGTATCCAAGCTCATGTCTCGAACTGCAAGGGATTCTAACCTCAACACAAGGTGCCCTACTCAAAAAGGAAAGGGCCACTGCGGCGCTACACAAGAATCATCATTCCCTGGCGAGCGAGGCATAGATAGATCGGTCTCCCGAGAGGCATAGATAGATCCCGAGGCATAGAGTTTGAGGTCTACTCTTCTCATCTGAGCTCTACTCCTCTCATCTGAGCAATTTCTTTATAGCCCTTCGGAATTTCTATTTATTTTAGGTAAATATCTCCTTTCTATTTATTTTAGGTAAATATCTCCTTTATATTGATTTTAGGCTTAGTCGTAAATAGCCCCAAAGGCTATTTATATGCCTCTGCGTAGCAGAGGTACTTATCTTATATTATATACAGTTAGTCTACTTAGTCGTAAATAGCCCCTTTGGCTATTTATATGCCTCTGCGTAGCCGAGGTACTTATCTTATATTATATACAGGCTGATTAGTCTACGCCAAAGGGGCTATTTATCTTCTTGGGGCAATTTCTCTCCTTTAGTCGTAAATAGCCCCAATATATATACAGGGTAGCAGAGGTACTTATATTATATACAGTAAGTACCTCTGCTACCCTGTATATATATTGGGGAGATAAATAGCCCCTTTGGCCCTACATTCATAATATTAAGTTCTAATCCGCCTGTATATAATATAAGTTCCTCTGCTATGCAGAGTAGATAAATAGCCTTTGGGGCTATTTACGAAAGGAGATAAATAGCCCCAAAGGCCCTACATTCATAATAAGTTCTAATCCGCCTGTATATAATATAAGTACCTCTGCTATGCAGAGTAGAGAAATAGCCTTTGGGGCTATTTATCTCCTTTACTAGATTTTGGGGCCGGTATCTTTCTATACGCTAAAAGCGATTGCAAGCTAAGATTGGTTTGTGATTTCATCTGCTCCGTCCGTCCATTCAGATATTCGACTCTTGCTCTTGGCGAAATCTACATTTGGTGCCTTTCTTCTTTATTTCAAGAGTGACGTCGCCACGTCTACACGTCGCTGCTACTTACGTCGCCCCTCCCCTTAATTTCATTTAATAGTAGAGCGCGTCATTATCACAATTTATGGAATCCCTCCTCTCTCTCCCGTCATATAGGTAAAGCGATCCCTAAAGTCAGTGCATCTCGTCCCTTCCATTCACTCGTCCCTTGTGCGTTTACGCTTGAATTAAGGATGAAGATCTGACAGCACGGCGAAGGCGGGGGAAAGTAGTGAAGTTCATCATAAGACTGAACATTTCCAAACGCTCAAGCTCGGAATGAAAGATTCAAGCAAGCAAGACAGAATCAGAAGACTGTCGCGGGAGGAGCGAGTAATAATGACGCGCTCGAGCGACAGCGAGAGGGAAGAGAACTACCATATCAGGTACACCCCTACTATATATTAAGTTCGTAATACCAGTAATTTGCTGCGAATGATAATGACGCCGAGCGACAGCGAGAGGGTATAATGGAGATTGTTGTTGGAGATGGAGTGCGAGTGCGAGAGGGAGATTGTTGCTAGAGAGTGTTGCTAGAGAGAGAGTGTCTTCGTTGCTGGACGAATGCGATCATTCTAGCGCGGGGTAAACTACCGAACCTAAACCTAAAGCTGCTATTTATTGTTTTTGTTCCCTCTTTTGAGCCTAAATCTTCCATTTAACAGGAAAGAGAAGATGCAAGCAAGAGACCATGCCCTAGTCCGGTGCCGCTCCTATCTCTAAAGGGCTGTCTATTTTATTTAAGCTTTTCCAATCCTGAATTACTTTCTCTTTTTCTTTCTAGGAGAATGAACGAAAGATGGAATTCAAAATAAGATAAGCGTGAGCAGCGTATAGTCTTGCAACTGACTGGCCGGGGATTACCGATTTGAGTTAGAATCTGTTGCAAATGCATGTGAGGGAGGTCTAACTTGAGAGCATACATCTCTTCCATTTGCGTAGATAGAAGAGCCGGCTATAAACTCCTGATCATTGCCTTATCTTTTCCCTCCGGTAGTGACCCCTGCAGAGCCTACTACCCTAGATTGATTGATGAAACCCGATGGAAAACTTACTTTTAAGGAGATAAATAGCCCCAAAGGCCCTACTTACTATAATTAAGTTCTAATCCGCCTGTATATAATATAAGTTCCTCTGCTACCCCCTTACTATATATTGGGCAGAGAAATAGCCTTTGGGGCTATTTACGACTAATCCGAATAGTAAGGGCCGATGTTATTAAAAACGTAGAAAGATCTGCTCCTGCACCAGTCGTGAATGGCCCAAAGCCATGAACTCTACGGGGTAGAAAGAGATTAAGGAGAGGGGCGAAAGCGCGAAGACCATAAGGGTATGTAATAGATCGACCATTAGGGATCGCTTTAAGTTAGTATGGCAGGGAAGATATACGACCTGATAGGCTCGACTATAAAGGAGAGGTCTCACACTTCTTCGTTATACTTGACGCTTGCCTATCTGTCGATACCCTTTCTCTGGCTTGCTTTCTCTGTCAGCTCATTCTCATTCGCAGCAACTTTGCTAAAACAAGGGTAGAGTGAGTTAGACGGGTAGACGTGCTCTGGCGGCTGCGACGTGTTCAATGAACGAGCATCGCGACGTGGAGGGAGAGAGAGAGGTACGAGCGATAGCTAAGTGGGCAGATCAAAAGTATGAGTAGTTTTGAATAGCCATGAACTATACCGTCATTTGCTGCGGTAGGGAAAGCAGTAGTTAGCTCAGCTGCAGGGAGAGCAGATTCATCTTCATCTTCATCTGAGTGGTTTATAATACGAATAGATCATTCCTCTTAGAATTGAGAAGACCACGTTCTTGAAGTTGATCGATCCCAGCAACAAAAGAGTCACCTTACTATATATTTCACCATTTACGACCTATGGAATTTGAATTGACTCTTACCCTTCCGAGCTTCGCTGTGGACGATTTCTAGTTTGCCTAGAAATGACTTAAGTGCTCCGGCAGCCTAAGATCTGGAATGAAAGCTCGAAAGTACACTCATTTTAGTGAGTTCAATTGAAGTTAAAAGATAAGCAGATGCTCTTAACACATGCATCAAGAAGAGGGGAAGAACCAGACCGGGAACAGAAAGTGGGCATCAAGAGGCAGAGAAAGCAAAAGCTCATTCTTGCTTTCTTTTCGGGAAACAAAAGAAAGAATCGACTCTTTCTCGCTCCGGGCATCAAGGGAATGATAAGATAAATTGGCATATGCGACGTCGACGGGGAAGAAGCTTTTTCATGTCATTTGTTTAGTCACTCGTTCCCTTTCTTTTCTTTCCTACGCATACTCCTTCATGAAGATATTCGACTGCTCTTTCGGGAGAGTTTTTTGTTCTTCATGAACGACTCTTGCTTGGCTCGCAATACCGTAATTTAGGGTGTATCTGACTTCGTTGCTTGGCTCGACCATTAGGAGCGAGTAAGAAGTATTTGACGCGATCGACGTCAGGGAGAATCCGATGGAGAGAGAGTCTTTTTAGTTTTCTCTTTTGTTTTAGTAAAAGAGCTTCATATATCAAAGCCGAACCTTCATTCCTTGAACTTAAACCTTCTATTGCTTGCTGTGGGACTGATGACTTTACTATGAACTTAATCTCTTTACTTTTTGCTTCTCACTTACACTATTCACTCTTTCTGATAAGGGCAGATCTTTCGCCCCTCTACAATCTCCCTATCTGTATTTCAATCCCTCCACGTCGCTAGAATGATCGCTCGTACCTCGGACTATCGGTCGAGCATGTCGCTGCGCTCGAATTTATATTCATTTTAGGGTCGAATTTACTTTATTAGGCTGGCATATAAGTCTTAGTCGTAAATAGCCCCAAAGGCCCTGCATTCATAATATAAGTTCTAATCCGCCTTACTATAATATAAGTTCCTCTGCTACCCCCTGTATATATATTGGGCAGATAAATAGCCAAAGGGGCTATTTATCTCCTTTGGCGGCCCTGTATATATATTTGGCGATCGGATTAGTCGTAAATAGCCCCAAAGGGGCTATTTATCTCCCCAATATATATACAGGGTAGCAATTTATACAATTGTATATATTTTAGGAACTACTACTTTTGCAGGCACGACCTGTTGCTGCGGCATTAAGAGCGACTCCGAGAGGCGTGCGGAATGATAAATGTTATCCGACATCTTTTAAATGTGGCTATTCATATTGAATAAGAGATGAGTTCGTCGGAGTTCCTGTACGGGAGTGGAGTGGAGACCGGCCCTCATTTCCTATTTCTTGCTTTCCCGACCTTAATTTGAATTAAGATCTTTGTCCGGCCTAAAATATAGTAATTAGCCGAAGACTCTTTCTTTGACTATGTGGAGTAAGCTACGAAGAAAAGCTATCGCCCACCTTACCTTACTTCAACGAAGAAAAGAAAGAAGAAGTGGATTGCAGAAGAGTGGATTGCGAACAAAAGGGAGTTGATTCCCTTTGCGTACTATAAGAAAAGAAAGAAAGAACAACTTTTAGAGAAAGAAAAGAAGAACACGCTCACTGAGAGAATCAAAATAAGTTGAAGTGGATTCCACAAGAGTGGATTGCGAAAAAAAGGGAGTTGATTCTGATTCCGATTGCCTACTGATGTGATGAAGAGTGATTGCGCACCGGAACTCACTGAGAGAAGAAGCTGGTGCGGAGCGACTGATTCCTATGCTTTCAAGGCCTGAACTCTCATTGCTATGCTCTCATTGCTATTGCTTTCAAGGCCTGGGTTCTCATTGCTATTGCTTTCAAGGCCTGGGCTCTCTTCTTTACTTTTCTTCTTCGTCGGCATAGCTACTTTTAATTACAGCTGTCTCAGAATGTAGTAAGTTGGAGCGAGTAAAGGGCTATGAGCTCGCTTCCCTTGAATCGGCTACAGTAGTGGAGACGACAAGAAGAGCCAAACAGTCCCAGGCTCCGGTAGGGACAAGTAGTGGAGCAAGCAGTCCTAGGCAGAGGTAGGGACAAGTAGTGCAGAGGGAGCAAGCAGTCCTATCCTAGACAAGTAGTGCAGAGGGAGACCTCGCTCGTTCGAAGAGAAAGGGCGGAGAAGAAGGAGAGGCAGCGGTGGCATAGGAATCCCTGCTCGCTAGGAAGTGCGGCGGAGAAGGAGCTCGAGTGTGAAGTGTGCTGTTCATATGAGCTCCCGAGAGAAGACCTCTCCCCACCCAAAAAAGCTCACGTGGAAGCGGAGAGGGGTAAGAGATCAGAGCGGACGTGGGACGAATATCTCTCATTGACTGCCAGTCAGTCGACGAAGCACGGCAGTGATCGATCCCCGTACCCACACCCAGGCTGAGGACCTGCACGGCACGAGGGGTTTGGGGGCTTGGGCTATAATAGTCGTTCCAGAAAGACAATCAAAGGATCCGATCTACACTCCTACTCCTATCTAAGCAGAAGTCTGAGTTTCGCTCGCACGACAAGAGCACTAAACTCAGGGGGGGGTCGACTTCTGAGTTCATTCCATAGCCAATCGAAACTTTTCCCCAGGAAGCAATCAGAAATACACTCTTATCCGGTCCGGGAAGCAATCATAGATAGGCTCAGAAGTAGGGATGGGAATCGGGGGAGTTCTAGTCAATGGATTGATCGGCCGGGTAAGACATATAGAAGGCGGCCGGGGATCATAGATAAAAGACTCTTACGCCGCACGCCTATGACCTTGAACTGCTAGTGAAGGAGAGCAAAGGTGCGAAGCGAGAGCAAAGTTCCCCGGAAAGCAAGACCCGGAAAGCAAGAAGAGACAGGCGAGTCAGGAAGAAAGAGGGCGGAGATCAGACTCGAGAGGCCGGCCTTCTCCGGATAGGGCTAGGGGTGAACTTTGTATTCAGAGAAAAGCTACTGGTTCGGTTCAGTGATCCCTTCTTCTTTGAAGATTGGGATTTTGTGCCCTTACTATATATTGGGGTTCGGCGGATCAGGCATTTATCTGATAAGGTCTTCTGATCCAGGTCTTGCTTACTTTCACCGGAAGCTTTACGATTGGGAGGCGTAGAGTTGGGATTGAACTTGCGCAGATGGGGAGGTCGATCGCTGGGATATTCCGTTGTGCTGTTGGTGGAGGCTTGAAAAGGTGAAACTTAGCTACGGGAGCGGCGTAGAGTTCTGACTGGCCTTCATGCCCAACCCTTACTATATATTTCGGTTGAGAGAGCATATGAAGATGGATGGTTCCTGGAATGCGAGTGAGGTAGCTTCTGGAAGGAGTGAACTCGGGGTGGGGCATCAGTCCTCTAGACAGTTGAATGGATTCGACCTATCATTGCTATTTTGAAAAGTACTAGTCGGGTTTCGAATGCGAGAGCCATGTACGTGAGAGAGAGCAGATCAACTCCCGACCTCACTTCAAGGACCCGGCTATTCCCGATCCGATGAGAGCAAAGGGGCGAGTGAGAACAACGCAGAGTCAAGACCGTACGGGAGCGAGAGACGAGACGAGGCCTCCCAAGGCAGATCAGAGCTGGGCACTTTTCGGGAAAGGAAGAGAAGAGCTGTTAGCGAACTCAGATGCGGGCAAATGAATGAGAGCTACGGCAGAGTCAAGCGACGGAGGGCTTTGTTGAGCTAAGAGTCAAAGTTCAGGTCGGTTCACGCTCACTCTAGTCTCAGGTTCGGTAGGTGCGGGCCAGCCCACGGAGCGGTAGAGGAAGCACAAACAACTCTGAATCTCCATCTCCGGGCTTTGCGAATTGAATGAAGGTCGGTCATACTCCCACGGAGCGGTGTTATATTATTATAGATAGTGTCTAGTATGTGTTGCTTTGAAGTCGCTTCTGTTGCGACCAGAAAGCAATGAGCGCCCACTCATCCTTTCTTTGATCCGAGCAGGCTACGAAAGAAGATAAATGAGATTGAGGCTCATCCTATCGCGTACAATTTCTTTATGAGTGTCTAGCCCTTGAAATCTCTTCTCTGATTGATCCTCGACCCGGGTAGAGAAACTGAGTAAATTCCGGTGAGTGAGGCTCCGTGCCGTGCCAATGATCCTTATAATAGAATGTAGAATGGTTCTGAGTTCTCCGTTCCAATAGCCCTGTATATATATTTGGCCCTGGCTGAGCTGAATCCAAGTCAGAGTCCCAGACATACCAGCCAGCCCTATGAGCCCTAATCTCAGCCGCCCCTACCTTTAATTTCAAGTGGCACGCGTCAGACCTAGCTTTGTTGACAGGCGGAGGACTGGGAAGCTAGATAGCAGTAGCGGAATT
Organism: Curcuma longa; assembly: GCF_044706935.1. Lineage (NCBI taxonomy): Eukaryota > Viridiplantae > Streptophyta > Magnoliopsida > Zingiberales > Zingiberaceae > Curcuma > Curcuma longa. The sequence goes on from NC_133861.1 coordinate 1,857,979, forward strand.
ATCTTATAAGATCTTTCCCAATATATATACAGGGTTGAATAGTGAATAGGATAGGAGCTAGAGCCGACGCCGATTACTTTCATTATATAGAGTGGAGCCTAGCCTAGCGCTTTGCTTTGATTCCCCTTCCTTTGCAATCAACAGCCATCATTAACTCTTTCCTATTGATGCAGGTTGAGGAAGAAAACCCGGGCACGAAGAGAAGATAGAACCCGTGCAAGAAGAGAAAGAGTTAATTGGCCCGTGTGCAAGAAGAGTGACCCGTGCAAGGTCAGTGGGAATGCAGCTAGCGAGCAAAGCCGAGAAGTGTGGAACTTGAGCATGGGAATGCAAAGGGATGGGATGCGCTTCCTACCAAGCAAAACTCCTGCCTGGGATGAAAGAGAAGATCGAGCAGAGGCGGGCCCTATTCTCTGAGGCGGGAGCGAGTCGAGAGAAAGAAGCGATAGCGAGCTCCATCGTAAAGGGTTCAATTCTCTTAAGGGAGAGGTACGGAGGCCTAGAATAGCCTCCTGTCTTGTCGCCTAGCCGGATCATGAGTGCCAAGGACAGATGAGTAGCCGGATGAGCTTATCCACCAAGGAAAGAAGAGTAGCCGGATGAGCTTACCAGCATGAATAAGCGGTTCTTGACCGAATGCTCAGTCGACGCGGACGGATCATCTTATAGAGATGGGCCCACCTAATATAATCCTCCGCCCTTCTTGTAATCAGAGGAGTGAGAGGCTGGCGCAGAGCACTCATCATTCATAGAAGCCGGCGCGGGTCAGAGTGAGCTCCGTCGACTGAAGAGTGAATTTCAATAGATAGATCTCGATCTCGTCAAGCCTACTCTGTCTATAGTAAGGGTGAGCCTACTCAAGAAGGCTTTATGGATTGCAAAAGATCGGTTTTTCTTTGATTGCAGAGATCGCCCGGACTGCTTTGATTTCTTAGCTTGCGCGCGCTCAACTATTGCGCAGAGATGTCGCTGTCGCTCCACTCTGCCGCTGCGCTTACTCTGCTGCGCTTCGCTGTAGCAAAGCTTACTCTGCGACTCTGCCCGTCTCGACTTATGGTAGGGCTCCCGTCATCCTACTAGGCACCTCCGTCTAGCGCCCTTACTGTAATTTCGTGCCGTCCCTACTTCTTTCTGTTCAGGTCTAGCTACCGTAGTGGGCCCAGTTGTTGGGCTGAGCCCCTCTTCTCATAGGGAGTTAAGGTTGCCCCACGGAGCGGTATGCGTTCAAGTGTCAGAGCCAATTAGCCCAGTTTATTAAGAACTCTCGGCGGTGAGACATGCGTTCAAGTGGCAGTTAAGAACACTTTTCTTAGGAACCTGTGTTCAAGTGGCAGAAAAAGACAGGTATGCTCAGACACATGTGTAGAAAGTTGGCAGAACCATTAATTCCGCTACGTGGGGATCTCTTGCTTCTGCCAATTTTATCTCCCGCTCCAGCTCCCGACTGTCTGGTCGATCAGTGAAGCCCTCATCTATGCACCTTTCAGGATTGCAGAGATCTAACGTTTGCAGTTTTCTTTGAAGTAGCTGCGCTCTTAGAAGCCATTCGTCCCTTCTCTCTAAACTTGAGTTGAGTGCCGGTCCGGAGCCTGTCAAAGCTAGGTCTGATCAGGCTTCCAAAGATTGGTCCTCGGAGTATATTATAGCGCGCTCGCTAACTTCACTTGAGTTTAGTGCTGTGCTTATGGCTTAGGTTGGGAGGCATGCGAGATCTGATCTTCGGGAGGAAAGGAAGATGAATAGGCGGGCACCTCTCCAGGTTATAGGCACAGGCCCCGTCTCTCATGCAATCCTTAGCTGACTCGCCATCTGCCCCACTAGAGTTTCATGCAATTGGAGACCCGATCTCTTACTTGCTTGATCAATCATTGAACGAAGACTTGCGAGATGCTTTCGTTGAGTGCTTCAGATCGCCTAAAATCAATATAAATATTGGCTCTGACCTATAGCCATCTATTTCCATTGCTTGGCGCAACCCTCACACTGAGCACCTTTCACTGAGATGGTGACCCTCTTCCTTCTTTCTGTCGATCTGATCTCCCCTCACGGCACCTGCCTCCACATTCCCTCCGTAGCACTGAGCCAATTAGAGTCTGATTGATCAGTGATTCCGAACCTTTCTATTATAAGAAGAACTTCTTGCATTCAAAACTACGAAAGATCTTCTCTGACTGGGCTCGGCTGATCTACTTGCCTAAAATAAATATAAATTCCGCACCTGCACCTCTGATTTAGGAGGATGGGACCCCTGCTCCGGATTCAAGAGCTGCGGGTGAGGAAGGAAGGAGCTATGCGATGCATCGGAATTCTCTTCCATCTGCTACCGGGCACCAAGCCGAGGAGAAAGACTCCACACTGCCACGGGAAACCTACTTCGTTCAGGGCCCCTGTCTCAGTTCCGATTAGCGACCCTTATTATCCTATCTATATAGAAAGGAAGCGAAGCTGAAGCAGATAAGATCACAAGTCTTCTGTGAGCCCTCTCTCTCTTTCTTTTACTAGTGCTCATATCCTTGAAAGAACTAAGAGTAATGACAAGGGCTCTTTATGACTTTGACAAGGGGAAGAGAATATGCTGCTTTACTTTAGCGATTGCCACTGGGACAAGACAGATTCAAGGTGGCCAGAGACTGAGGCACTAGTAGTAGAGTAGTAGGAGACTGACCCAGCTTAGACTAAGCTTTCTGAAGGTCACTCAGCGGATTATCACGTCGTTCCACTCGTTCCGTACGCTACTCTTCATCCATCTATCTATGCTTTGCTGAGAAAGATACTAGAAAGCGGATCTCTCTCTCCCCGAAGTGGAGAATGGGAATCCGGGCCTCCTTAGTTTCCTCTGCCCTAAGAAGCGCTATTCAGTGGTTAATATTGATTGCTCAGTGGCACTCGGTCAGTAGTCTGAACTGTAGTGAATGGGACGGTGTGCTTTAGCGCTCTAGCTCGGAATTTATATTGATTTTAGGGCACCCATGATCTCGGCAGATTGATTCTACTCTGCTCTGAGATCGAGCCAGACCCGGGCACCATTTCCTCCAACCAACTAATCTTTCTTCGACTGAGGTCGATGAGGAGTCGAGCCAGCCTAAAAGAAATAGAAATTTACTGAGCTTCCCTTCGCAGACGAGAATCTTCCCAATTTACTATATTTTTGGCGCATGCCCTCCCGACTTATGTGGTCTTGCTCCCGCAATTGACTTTTATATTAGGAATTGACTTTTATATTAGGCGCACCGAAGAAAAAAGTAAATTGTTTGTGAGAGCTCCGATTCCCTGAGCGTTTGGTTTGTTCAATCGCGAAATAAAGAAATAAAATTCTTTGAAAAAATAAAATAAAATAAAGAAATTATTAGCCAACGCAGCCAACGCAACGGTTCTTTGTAGCTAGGCAGCTATAGGCTTGACCTCTCTTTGCTTTCAATTCGGTTCTTTTCCGTTTCTTTCATTCACAAATGCATATATAGATAGAAGTGTAAAGAAGGACTAGGTGGGCTAGAAAGAAGGAAAGAAAGACGGATTGGGAAAGAAAGACTGACTATAGGTCGGATGAGATGTCGGCTCGCTCCTTTTCCTACTTTGTCTCTTTCCGGTTGAGCTTTCCTAATACGAGTGGGCTCCTCGATCAGTCGGATGCTTTATTGTCTCGTTTTAACACTTGCTTTATAAAGAACACTCTGCGTGAAATTGTCAAGTTCAGAACTCCTCCCCTCTCATTGATCCCCAGGAAGCCTGATAAGAAAGGCAACCGACCTCGAGTTGGGCCTGATAAGAGAGGCAGCTGACCCCGGTACCTCGGCTCGGGACTGAGGAGGGTAAGACGCTCCCTCTGACTCTGATGGGTGAGGATGATTCAAAATGAGATTCGTGAGGGAAGACGAGTCGGTTTAGAGTGCTCAAGAGAGCAGGCTTTTCAGTAGTAGTTGACTGAAACTGTCATAAGTTGCCAGATTCCCGCACTTAAGTTGAATGAGAGCTGTCAAAGAGCTCGGTCCTCGTAGACTGACTAGAGGCATGCCAGTAACCCACCTTCCGTCCCGGCACCTACACACCCAAGAGGGATCAGCCCACGTAGCGAAGTCAGGGAAGAGAAGATCTTTCGTAGTTTTGATCGGGATACCTCGGGGAGAAGAATCAAAGAGCAGAGGCAATGTAGCTCGGGCAAGTTCGTAGGTCTGTTGTCCGGCACATCTATACTAGTCTAGTCAGTCCAAGTCCAATACTAGTCCGATTCAATGCAACACAACAGTTGATCTGATCTCTGCAACAGTTGATCTCAGTAAGGCCTAAAAGCAGTTCCGCTCTAGAGGTGGGTTCATTTCACCTCCCTCATTGACAACTAACAGAAGGATGCTGCGACAACTGATAGAAAAGATAGAAAGATGCTGCCCAGCAGAAAGAAGGTTGGCCGGTTCCGTGCTCTATTGAAAATTCTTCCTTAAAGGGGTGCGTGCTCTATGAGAGGCTGAGAGGCAAAGAAAACAATCACAAGAAAAAAAGAAAACAAATAGAAATAGCGGAGAAAAGGGAAGAAAAGATAGCGGAGAAAAGAGAAGAAAAGACACAACAAGATCTCAATGAGACAGACATTATTTCGCTACATTTCGCTAGTGAAAGGCTTATCTGATTCTATATTATATCTCTTTTGATTCTATTCTTTCTTTTCCTCTACGACAGCTTTGCTTTCTTCTAATATAATAGCTCTTTGGATTGGAAATCGAATGATTGATAGAAGATGCTGCGCGCTGCTCCTTCACATGACAACTGAGATGCGGCTGCTTTGCTTCAATTCGGTTCTTATGCTTGACCTCTCTCTTCTCTAGCTGCCTAGCTACAAAGAACCGTGAACCGGTGGCTAAGAATTTATCTTTCACCAAAGGCTAAGAATTTCTTTTCTCTGGTCTCACTATCTATTTTATTTTATTTTTTTCTTGTGATTGTTTGATCAAACATCTCCTCACCCCGGTTGCTTGCTTCCCAACTGGAGCAGAGAGCACGAACTCGAAAGCAACCGGCGGAGTCGCAGAGAACTACTTACTAGATTTTTGGCGGGCAGAGTCAAGCGATAGCGAGATCTCTGCGATCCGCGATTGAAGCAGTCCTTGAACAGCGCGATCTCTGCAACCCGCTCTTTGCGAGGTCCGGAGAGTTCAGCTATATAAGTATCTAGAGGAATGAGTCTCTCTGATCAGTTGAAGCGGAGCGGAGCAGTCAGCTATTTCTTTTTTTCGCAATTCTTTTCTTTTTTCACTCGCTCAGTTCCTATCTCGAGGGTGCGAATCCTTTATTGACTAAAAGCTTGTAAGCCGATTCTCTGATCCGAGACCCGGGGAGCGGACTGCCTATGCTTCCCGCAACTCAACGGGCTGCCTTCCCTATCTTAATCTTAGCCAGGGGACCCTATCTTATCCAGGGAATGCACTACCTTACCTATCATATTCGGTCTCCGGGGCATCAAACACTACTACGAAGGCAGCGAGGCAAGCACAATCACTTCTTGTTGGGTGTGGGAAGCTCGGTTCGACCAGACAAGGCGTAGAATTTATATCAGAGTCAAGCTAAGCGCGATCTCTGCAATCAATTAAACTCCGGATGAGCGAGCCCACCTATGAAATGCAGCTAAGGCCCACCACTGATTCTCGTTGCATAGTAGTTCCACGAGCCCACCTATAAATTAATTCGGCAGACTACTACTATAAAGGTTGAGCCTTGAACTCCGCTCCGACCTTTCTCTTCGAATCCATATCTTCGGAGCCGACTACCATTTTAGTTGCTTCGCCGACCGGCAAAGTTGAGCGGCTCACGACCTGCACGACGGGAAGAAGGATCGGCACTATCAGGAAAGCCGAGGTGCGTTAGCGAAATCTTTGCAACAACTCAGGAATACGGAGTGGTCAGACTGACTTGAGTTATATATCTTAGTTTAGAGCCTAATAAGTCATTCCACGTAGTATGGTTTGCTTTGATTGAAGTCGCTTCTCTTTGCAATCAGTTAAGCAAACAGCGGCAGAGAAGGCTGAGTGAAAGGGTTCACGAAGAAAGGAAAGCCCGAGCTAGACTAATCGTAGGGCTAATGACACATGAGCGAGCTCGTGCAACTTAGCTCGTGACTAACGAGCCCACCGCTTAAAGAGAGGAGCGGTCAGCCACGGGGAAGAGACACTGAAAGAAGAAGACAGAATCCCAGTACTGAACCTATTATTAGCCACGCATGCCAATGACCATCACATCAGCACGCCTAGCTAAGTAGCATCGGGAAGAGCACGCCACGCAAAGTCATCAGCCATCGGGAGTCCCGCCTCTGAGAGTGGATTAGACAAGCTTATCCCAACCATCTCCTGTCGCACGCCTAGCAAACAAAGTCTGGCTCGAGATCCTACCCTCGTAAGGATAGTGCAGAGCTGGTGCAGATGCGGAGCTGCTAGAGCAAGGTTCAGAGATAGAAGATCCCTGGTAAGGATAGTGCAGAGCTGGTTTAGATTGAAGATAGATGCTACCCCGCTAGAGAGAGATAGTGCAGTGCGGAGCTGGTTTAGATAAGATGGGTTGAGAGCCGAGAAAAGTAGATGCGCGTGGAAGCAGTATGAGTGCGAGGGACGAACTATGTGACGTAGCGAATCAGAAATCGACCAGCCAGCCCATCCGAAGGCAGAGGGCTCTCATTCAAAGGGGATGGGGATCGACCAGACAAAGACCAATCACAAACAATTATATGGTGAGGCTGCCATACTATAATAAATTCCTTGGTCCGAGAGAGGGAAAGCAGCCCACAGAGCGGTGGACCATTAGGGAAGACTCGTCCGGCCTAAATTAAAGTAAGTCTCGAATCAGACTCTCCTCAAGAGGGAGGTTTGACCAGACGAGGCGGAGGATGGGATCAGTCTAGGTGGTCGAGGCTAAAGAACTCGGTGACGAAGCGCACGAGGAGCGGCAAATGAGAGCTATGCGAGATCTTTGCAATCATAACTATACTATAATAGAATAATAGAAAGGTGTCTCAGTGGATTCATAATTGAATAGTTCGGAATTTATATTGATAGGGCGGAGCTAGCAACACTCGGCGTCGGAATGAGGACTCGGTGAGGTAGTAAGTCCATGAGGCCCAAAAATATAAGTACGTCGGTTTTTCAGCCCCTTACCACAATTGAGGCGCGGGAAGACTGACTTTCATTATAGATAGGAGTGGCTAATGGCTCTTATTGAGGCGAGACTACTGTACTGACCGGTTAGGAATGGACCAATTCAGAATAAAGTTCAGTCGTGGGCCTAAAATCAATATAAATTCCGTCCTCTGGTCACCCGGCAGCGACTCATACTGAATCGACGAGCCCACTGCCTACTCATCCTTTCAAGGCGAAGACGAGCCCAGCCTGAGACTCTTGATCTACTTTTCCTTAAGTAAGCTGATCCACTAAACCGTTTAAGTGAGGGAATCTCTGATCGACCAGACATCGAGCAAGAACTGGTGCGGTACGGAAGGCACGGAACCATTCAGGTGCGGCAGTCATTTGATTATTCGGTCCGCGGGAAAGATTCAACAATTCAATGAAAGGAATGCGGCTGCGGGTTCGATGAAAGAAGAGGTGCGGCCTAAATATGTAAGTTGGGGTAGTGACGAGTGCCATGTGAGCAAGTGGAAGAGCCCTGAAGCGGATTAGAACTTAATTATAGTAAGTAGGGCCTTTGGGGCTATTTATCTCCTTCAATATAAATTCCGCATCAGGTTCATATAGTGAAGAATAGCTATAATTTCTTTCATACTATAATAAGTAGATCAGTATACGTTTTGAATAGCTATAATTTCTTTATAAATTCTGCGCTTTGCCCCTAATATAAAAGTAAATTATGTTCTAGGTGAAAGTGAGCTGTCCTTGGCCCCAAAAATCTAGTAAATAGCTGCTTTCCTCCGTTGAGTCCGAGATCCAAGAGAAAGAACTTCCCGCGTCGAACCCGTCAAAGCGAGCCTTTTAATTCCATTCTTTTTTCAGGGATATCTTTTCACTCCCCAATGCTAAGGTTTTTTATTTCCTCTAATCCCTCTCCCCTATCCTCTTTTGAATTCCTTTGTCCCCCCTCTCCAACTCTTTGAAATGAAATTGAAGCAATACGAAAATCCCTCTCTCCATACCGGCGGCTTCGAAAGCCATACTCTTTTCAATTCAAATGCCAAACATCTATTCTCTACTCAACTCAATCTAAGTGACTGGCAAACCTCTCTACAACTCAAGGTGAATGGTCCCCCGTAGTGTTTGTTCTTCTTCCGGTGACTGTGCTAAGTGTAGCGGTAAAGCCTATAGAATTCTATCGATCTCTATACTCACGGGTCACCCCTTCGCCGTTAGGCTCAGCTATTCTACCCTCTTATAAGACTGACTCTGTGGAAAACTCAAATTACAAAATGCAATTTTTCAAAATTCCATTTTTGCTTTACTTTACTTTAAAAGGAAATGCTTTTATATTGATTTTTTCGTTATCGATCGAAAGGGAACGGAAGGGAAGGCTGCAGAGGTCAAATAAAAGATGGATTGAGTCAGCTAAGGCAGACGAGTCTGTGGCTTTAGCAAAAGCTAAGGCTAATGAAAATTCAAATGCTAAGGCAAGGACAGATAAGTTTAGGTCTAGGGCTTCTGGATCAGATGCATCTTAAAATAAAGTAGATTGAGCTGAATTCAGATTCCTATAGCTATAGAGCTTGAGGATGAACTTAGGGGTAAAACCGCCTGGCCACCCCTTGTTCCTCAAATAGATATTCAAATTCCGGGAGGTTCGGATTAGTCGTAAATAGCCCCAAAGGCTATTTATATGCCTCTGCGTAGCAGAGGTACTTATCTTATATTATATACATATAGTCTACGCCAAAGGGGCTATTTATCTCCTTGGTTAAAGAAATTACAGGAAAGACAGGACGACTGCAAAGGAGTCAGAAAAGGAAGCCATTCAGTTGTAGTCCGAAAGGAAAGGAGTAAGGAAACAAAGGGAGCGGAAGGTAGAGGGTGCAAGAGTGAACCGAAGGGATAGGAAGTTGGCGATTCAATAGAAAGGGAATCGTAAATGCAAACAAAGAAAGGGATAGGAACTAATGAATCGAACAAAGGGAAGCAGAGGAGAGAAATAGCCAAAGGGGCTATTTACGACTAAAACTTATATAGAATTTATCTTTCTTTGAGTGTCCGGTGTAGCTCTTGTGCGTTCCGGTTACGCTAGCTCTTTTTCCGTTGTAGCTCTGTAGCTCGTGATGGGTATAGATGGGTCGGGGACCCCCGCCCAGCCCATCACCGAGCGGCTGGGCAATTCCTAAAATACGACTTATTATTATATTAGGGCATAAGATCAAGTGGAAAGGACTCTTGTTTGAACGAGGGGTGGCCGGGAGGTTACCCCGAAGTGAGGTCAGGATGCAATTTACTTTTATATTAGGCGTAAATAAAGCCCGGTCGACGCCATTCTACAATAAAATTTAAGATTCAAATCCGTCTCAGCCGGAATAGTACTAGGCACAGCCGGTATAGTAAGAGTCTGAGTCCTATATATACTATTTGCATTATTAGTCCCTTTATTTTATTCCTAAAAGAAAGAGTAAGCCACCAATTTCGTCTAGGAAAGAGAAAGATAAATTACGCGTTAGACTACTCACGTAATGCCTCAAACTACTATTCCAAGAGTGAGGATAAATAGGTCTGAGTGTGATCCTGCCTTTGAGGTTCCAACTATCAACTCCCTTCTTCGATTGACTCTCCAGCTGCCAACTTCCCTTTGCATTAGTTCCCAACCCTTTGTTGCATTCCCTCTTTAAGGCTTTCTCCTGCTCCAGGTTAAACCTACTTCTTGTAACTCAACTGAGCTATCGTACCTATTAACTGAGCTACTGAACTCAAAACCCTCAACTCTATCTTCATACTCAAAACCCTTCACTCTATCTTCGTACCGGTACTCCCTCTAATGGTACCTCTTCACTGGGTTGTAGTAGTGCGGTCCCTGTTCCTTGTCGTCATTCTGATTTTGCCTGTGGCCCAACATACCATAAATAAATACTCCTCCTTTAGTTTTGAGTTCTGGTAATTGTATCTTCCTTAGTTTTTTTTCTTTCCTTTGCTTGTGTCTTCCCCTCGGGGAGCCTTCTATCTGGTCTGTAACCCCCGGAGGGGGGAGGGAAGTTATTCTGCCGTTTGGTATTTGTTAATGGCTTGCGTACTTTTAACCCCGAGGAAGGTATTACTAGCAACGAAGTGAGAAGTATCCAATGATGATGTAAGTATTTCTTTCCTTAGTTCCTCGATGTATTACTCCTTTCTGTCTACTATTGTCTTACTCACCAGCGTGAACACTAGCCCCAAGAGCAGCATTTCCCTTCTTTAGTAACACCAGTAGGAGCCCTCTACTCGACTCACTCGCAACAGTTTCCTCAGCGACAGTAGCCTCAGTGGGAGCATTCCCTAGCCGCATTGGCCTCAGTCTCAAGAGTTTCCTATATAGCAGCATCCCTAGCCGGATTTGCCTCAGTAGCAACAGTAGCCTCAGTAGCATCCCTATTACTAACAGCACTAGCCCTACTAGCCACTCTACCAAAAAAGCCATAGAGTATTCTTAAGTTAGTGAAGAAGCCAGAGAGTATTCTTAAGTTAGTGAAGTAGTTAGAGTTCAAAAGCTACGAAGTGATAGGTATGATTCTGGTGTAAGTCTTTCTTTAGTTCCATAGTTTGTGACTTATGTCTATATTGCTCGCAACGGAGTCTTTCTTTAGTTCCTCTCTTTATGCCTCCTATCTTAGTTGCTCGCAACTCTTTAACTAAGTAGGAAGCGTAGCAAAGGATTGACTATCCAAAGCAGAAGAGGTATTGTGTCCTCTATAGGACCAGCTTTAGCTCGTACTCTTTAGCTGCGGGTTTGACATTTTAGCTTTCGTGAAACTCCAAAGCCCGAAGTGATAGCTCCCAAGTCCGCACCAATGTCAACTCTAACAGTCGCAACACTAGCAAGAGCAACTCTACCAGCGGAGCATCCCTATCTACTCCAGTGTCACCAGTATCAAGAGCGGCAACTAAAGGAACACTCCTAGGAACTGTTAAAGCAGCAGCCCTAACTATGGGAACTTTTAAGCAGCCCCATATAGTGGATTACTAAGAAGCCGTAACCCTTAGTGAGAGGACAGCTAAAAAGCATCACCCAAAGCAACTCCAAAGGCAGCAACAACCGCAACTCTAAAAGCAACAAAAGCATATATCAACAGTGAAACAGCTAGCTCTAAGGCAACTTTCCCTAAGTGACAGTTCAACTTTAGCTTTATCAACTTTTGCAACTAAAGGAGCCCTAAGTTAGAGCTCCAAAGCTACTGAAACAGCATAAGCAGCACCAACCTATGGGAACTTCAAGAGCGGCAGCCCTGGGAACAGTAACTGCACCAGCCTCTGCTCGTGGGAGTACTCGGGTCTTACTCTTTAGCTACAATCTGTAACTCGAACACCTAAGTAGTTCTTCTTTTTATTATTGGTCTACGTACGAAGCTTTTCAAGCAACGAATTTCTCTACTTTGAAAGCCCCGAATTTCGCGACTTTTGAAGCACCTAATTTCTCTCCTTTAGCAACAACTGCACCATCCGCCCCAGTGGATTCTACTTTGTCACCAACTTCCCCAGCCCCAAGGTTTAGGAGCAACTGCACCATCCCCAAGGTAGTAGACACCATAAATGCAAAACTAGGGTTCCAGTTCAGGGGTTACAGGTTCAGTAAACCTTACAAAGGACAACCTAAGACGTACCGAGGGGATAGCCGAGGAAAGGGCATAAAGCAAACAACTACTACACACCCCGAGGGGAAAAGACCCAAGGAAAGCAAAGAAAACTAAGGAAGTGTAGAATTACCAGAAGTCAAAACTCAAGATGTGTGGCTTGGCTCTTTACTGAACAGATACTTCTCCTACTTTAGGAGCTACTTTTTCAGCAACGAATTTATCTTCAAGCAACAGATGCATCACCTAATTGTAAAGCAACAGATGCATCACCTAATTGATCTACTTTAGCAGCCCCAACGGAGTCTACTTTAGGAGCTACTGCATCAACAGAGTCTACTTTAGGAACAGGAACTACTTTAGCATCAACTGATTTATCTCCTTTAGGAACTACTGATTTAGGAACTACGGAGTCTTCTACTTAAGGAACTACTGATTTAGGAACTACTGATTTAGGAACGACTTATAAATTCGTCTGAGACTTAAGTAACTACTTTACAACCAGCTATCGCATGCATTCATAAACATAAAGCTGCTTCGAGCTCTCATGCCCTGGAGTCTAGGTATGCCGGCCGCCATACTATATAAGTTTAAAGAAAGTAGGTAGCGCTTCTTCTCTTCGACTTCGCGTCAATTAATTAAATCTGTATCAAGTGAAACTAATTTCTCTACTTTTGGAGCCCCGAATTGATCTACTTTTCAAGCTCCTAATTTAGCGGCTTTTGCAGGAACAAATTGATATACTTCGAAAGCACCTAATTTAGCGACTTTTGCTACTTTTTCAGTAGCAAATTTAGCGACTTTTGCAGGAACGGTCAAACCCGAGGCCATACTATTATAACATCCTTGTTGTACCTCTAGTAGTGTTAAAACCCGAGGCCTTATAATATTTCTTTTCGAGTTGAAACCCAAGGAGCGGTGTACGAGGAGTTTAGAAGCAAGGCCATACTATAATAAACAAAGCCCCAGGCCATACTATAATAACAAAACCCAAGGACGTCCTGGTGTACTTGGAGTTTTGACCGCCCATTTTTTTATAGTTAAATTTCGGTTTTCCTCTATCTGTCTCTACAGCAACATCATCAGTAACAGTCGCAACAGTAGGAGAACTCTATAAAGCAGTGGCACCAGTGTCAACAGCCCTAGGAAGAGTAGCCCCCGTAACTGTACCATCCTAACTACTGGACTAGTAATCAACTGGAACAGCTGCATCCCTCGGAAGAGTTTCCTCACTAGCTGCATCCCTAGTATTGACAGTGTACTCAGTAGCTACAGTGTACTCATCAGTAGCTATAGTTGCCTATATAGCTGCATCCCTAGTAGTTGCAACAGCGGACGACTCTAGAGCAGCGACGACAGTAGACTTACCTACTTTATCAACAAGAGTGTCCTCTACTAAATAAAGCCTTATTTCCTTTATTCCCTTTTAAGTGTCACCAACTTGAGCTAGTAATTTAGCTTTAAGTTCTAGGTCTAATGATTCTGCTGGAAGTGTTTCCTTAGTTCTTTTCTTAATTCCTATGTCTTTATTGCTCGCATAAGAGTTGCGAGCAACTCTTTTCCTAAGTAGCAACCTTTTGCGAAGGATTTAGAGAATCCAAAGCAGAGGAGGGATTGTTCCCTCTTTAGGAAGTAGCTAGTACTCTTTAGTTAGCAACAGTTTGTACATGAGCCCTTTCCTTGAGTCAAACTAAAAAGGGGTTTAGTCGTAAATAGCCCCAAAGGAGATAAATAGCCCCAAGAAGATAAATAGCCCCAAAGGCGTAGACTAACTGTATATAATATAAGATAAGTACCTCTGCTATGCAGAGCATATAAATAGCCAAAGGGGCTATTTACGACTAAGTAGAATAAACCGCCTGTATATAATATAAAGACCTCTGCTATGCCTCTTTGTGAGTCGAAAATAGACCCAAAGGCTATTTATATGCCTCTGCGTGGCAGAGGTACTTATCTTATATTATATACAGTTAGTCTACGCCTTTGGGGCTATTTATCTCCTTAGCCTTTGGGTCTATTTTCGACTCAAAAAGCCCCAAAAATATAGTAAGTTGTAGCAGAGGTACTTATCTTATATTATATACAGTTAGTCTACGCCAAAGGGGCTATTTATCTCCTTTCGTAAATAGCCCCAAAGGCTATTTCTCTACTCTGCGTAGCAGAGGTACTTATATTATAGTAAGACGGATTAGTTTACGCCTTTGGGGCTATTTATCTCCTTTCGTAAATAGCCCCAAAGGCTATTTATATGCCTCTGCGTAGCAGAGGTACTTATATTATATACAGGCGGATTAGAACTTAATTATAGTAAGTAGGGCCTTTGGGGCTATTTATCTCCTTTGATTTTAGGCTCAGAAGCCGCAGCCCGCCTCAGAAGCCGAAGACCCAGCAACAGTAGCAACACTAGGAACTCCAACAGGAGCAGGAGCAATGGACTCACCACCAACAGCGTCACTCCTCTACTCCGACTCTAAAGCGGCACTACTAGACTCACCTGCTGTGCACTATCCTTTACTTCACCAGCAGCCCTCCTCTACTCCGACTCGAAAGCAGCAACAGAAGGAACTAAGGAAGCAACATAAGGAACTAAGAAAGCCGCACCAGAAGTCACTTCAAAAGCTTCAAACCCAGCTTCAAGTGCCAGGTATCGTGATGATCATCTAAGTCTGTCCTCTTCTTTCCTTAATTGATGACATTGCTCGCAACTCAACTCTTAAGTTTACTCATCAACAGTAGCAGGAGCACTAGACTCAGCAACACCAGGAGCAACATTCCTTTACTGTAAAGCCGCAACTAAAAGAGCCCCACTCGTAGCCCCAGCAGCCGCCCCACTGGACTAGTAAGCACTTTCTGCCCTACTGGACTCAGCACCATCAGCAGCCCTCCTAGACTCAACTCACTAGCATGAGCAGCACTACTACTCTACTCTAAAGTCACTGCCCCAGCGGCATCCGTAGGAAGAGTAACTTCAGTAGCAGCATCCGTAGGAAGAGTAACTTCAGTAGCGGCATCCGTACTATTGACTTTTCAAGCAACAAAAGCTGCAACTAAGGAAGCCTCAATTGAGAAGTCTGGTGCTGATATATAAGTCTTCCCCGGCAACAGGACAGAAGTCTATTTCTTTCCTATACCTAGATAAGTAAGATAGGTATCTGTACACTCAAAGCCTGCAAGAGGACAAAGCAGCAGAGGAAAAACAAGAGGACAAAGCAGCAGAGGAAAAAACATCAAAAGAACAACTCAAAAGCCTAAGGTGCTTAAGCCGAAGCCGCAGGTGCCTACTCAGAAGCCTATGGTGCTTTCCTTTACCCCGACTCAGTCGCCTACTAAGTATGAACTCCTTTACTCCAAAGCAGTAACTCTAGGAACTCCAAAGCCGAGGGATCCCTACTCAAAAGCCGAAGCCCTCTACTCAAGAGCCTAAGCCTTCCTCAACATCCGAAGCCCCTTGGGATGCTTTTCTTTACCCCGAGTAGTAATTTACTTCTACTTTTGCCTTAGAGTCTGAAACCTCTTTTGCCTTAAGGGCTTCCTCAGGAAAGCCCTAGTCTGCACTCCTCTACTAAAAAACAGCAACACTAGGAACTGCAACAGCAACTCCAAGAGCAACTGCACCAGGAACAGTAGACTCAAAAGCAGCACCACTAGGAACTGCACCAGCAGCATCAACCCTGGACTCGAAAGCAACAGGAACTTCAGTAGCAGCGGCAGCCCTAGCAACAGGAACTTCAGTAGCAGCAGCCCTGGCGACTATAACAGCAACAGTAGTAACAGTAGCAACAGAAGCAGCAAGTAAAACAGCACCAAAAGATTCTGAAGTGAGAGGTGCAAAAGCCCCGAATTTCTCTACTTTTGCCGGAGCGGATGATTCTACTTTAGCACCAACTTTTCAAGTCGCTAAAGTAGAATCTTTTGGGGCTTGAAAAGTAGATAAAGGAGACTCAGTTGGTGCTTATAAAGTATATCAATTCGTTTCACTTGCTACACACTTTTCATATCAATTTGTTGCTTTAGTAGTTATATCAATTTGTTGCTTTACTTTAAAAGTAGAAAAGTCAATTTAAAAGTAGAAAAGTCAATTTGTACATCAATTGCTTAAGGACTTCCAGATAGAGGTAGTACTCGGGGGTTTCAAGAAAGAATCTCGGGACCATTGCCTGCCCCGGATCCGACCATTAGGTTGACCGACCTTATTCATTAGTTGTGAAGAGCGAACTCAAGCCGAATCGCAGAAGCAAGCAGTAGAGGACGAGGGCTCCGCCTTAGAAGAATAGGAGCGAGTGAGCAGAGTCATTCATTATAGATATAGATAAGAAAGATCCGACTGTCCCCAACTATCGATTCAGATCCGACCGCCTATCCCAACGATTCAGAAAAGAGAAATGAATGTGACAAGAGTGACAAGAATCAGATTGAGCCCGCGGAGTCGCCTTACTGCTTGAGTAAGCATTCCAGATTGTTGAGCTTGGCTCACTTCAGCTTCAGAGCTGGCTATTGCTTGCTTAGAGGAGGAAGCAGGCGTTGGTACAGAAGCGGCATATGGTGCTTCCCGCAATGGAGCTAGCACCCTTATCTTCCTCTCTATACCCAAGAAGATTGGAAACACTCTGTGGAACTGAAAGTGGCGTATTGGAGACTGCACAGCAAGTGGCGTAGTGGAGTGAGCGAGCATCTTATTTGCCCGAGAAGATGGGATGGAGGATCGAATGATAATGACGCCTCTGTAAACAGAAAGGGAAGTTGTGCCCAATGACTGGAATAAGCTAGTACCATAATTAGCTATGGACTACTCCTTAAGCTAGAGGAGATTGTCTGGGAAAAATAGTCATTCTAGACCCGATTGGAAAGATTGAATTGAAAGCAAGAACATAGACCTGACGAGAAAGACCCACATTTATAATATTAACTTATGATAATCAAAGGGAGTTGTGGTTTCGGGTAAGGTTAGGAAGGGCGGGAATCCTTACTAGAAGAGGATGGTACAAGAGTTAATAAAGAACTCGTCCCCGGGCCTTCTAAAGTTCAAACTCTCCCATTCTTATTAGTCCAGCTCTTGATACCCGATCAGTACTAGGACTTACTAAATGAAAGACCTGGTGAAGGTACCAAACCCCCCCATATAATATTAACTGCGGTAGCGGCTATCTATCGGATCTTTTCTAAGAAGTTAGGAAGGACGAGGGACGAGTGCACTTAATCTTAGTCCTAAGTGCTCGAGCAGAATCTACCTGGCTGCTACTGGCTATCTCAGACAAAGAGATATTGAAGACAGACTGATTGAAGTCGGCCTAAGAATAAATATAAATAAATTATAGTAAGGGGAAGTCGAACACAACTATCGGACTTCTCGGTGGACGCAGTCAAGGTATGTCTAAGTAGGGCAGGGTTGCCCACTATCATTCCAGTCCACCATCGTCACATTATTATGCGGCGTGGGGAAAGAGGTGATAAGTTGGTCAAACTATATCTGTCATGGTTCAGTATTTGTAGAGTTATTCCTCTAGCTAAGCGTGTAAGCAAAGCTACGTTTACCTCAATGCTTAATCCGCAGCAGAATGTAGATCAAATTAAATGGTTGTTGGGTGTTTTAAAAGAGCAGTTTACGCACCTGCAATCTATGTATTTGCCCTGGATCTCCCAGATTCCTCTGTTAAAAGGAATATCTTGGGAACCGACTTGGAAGTCAACGCCGAATGATGATCGGCGGTATCGCAAGGTATCGTCGGCAGTCCCGAACATATTTGAATCTTTTAAATATGAACTGGCTGCTTTTGCATCTGATGCATGGATCTTTAATCATAAGGCTTTTAGCTGGCATCCGGGGATGTTGTGGTCAAGGAGGGTATTATACCATCTTCAAATTCAAGTTATAACACTCGTGTTGTCTGGGAGGATTTAAGCTTCTACCTCGAAAAGGTAGAGCCTTTCTTTGAAGGGATCTATAAGGATCTCAGAAGCCAAGGCTTCGTCCTCTATCCTGGTCGCCTTACGTGCACCCTTACGGGGGCCGGCAAACGGCGCATATTCGCCATTGGGAATTATGTGCGACAACGTCTTTTGCACCCTGTACATAGCTGGGCTATGCGGGTCTTATCTCGTATACCTAATGATGGTACCTTCAACCAAGAAGGTCCCATCCATCGTCTTAGCAGGCTTATTAGAAGTTTGTTCTTTTGACCTATCTTCTGCAACAGATAGATGGCCAGTGGTAGTCTTAACGACGGTTATGACACGTCTATTCGGACGAGCCCTGTCGCTGTGTGTGGTCTTTGGTTCGCTATGGTTGAACGTCTTTCATACTCATCGCCCTTTACTTTCATACTCATCGCCCTTTATGTAATAAAGCGAGGTATGTCAGATTCCAGACTGGGCAACCATTGGGTTATTATGGTTCTTGGGCCCTCTTCAGCCTCTCACATCATTTTATGGTGTGGTTGGCTGCGTGGTTTGTTAACCCAAGGAGAAGGACGCCATTTAGAAGGTATGCTCTTCTCGGTGATGATATTGTAATCGCCGCCATACTAATATAAGCTTCGGTGGCTGAAAAGTGTCGTGAGCTTGTTGGGATTTTGGATGTCTCCATCTCTGAATCTAAGTCAATTGATTCGAGCTCTGGAGCTCTGGAGTTTGCTAAGCAGGGTGAATTTCAAGTTAACTTAACGCCTATTTCAGCAAAAGCTATCCTAGCATCTTCGACACTTATCGGTCTCTGTCAGCTGGCTGAAAAGTACCGGCTATCAAGGTCGTGTCTGATTAGGTTGGCGGGGGCAGGGTTCCGAGTCCGAGGACGCATACTCTCCAGTAGCCTTTCGAGGCGCCCCCCTAACATATTTTCGTCGCGGTGCCAGCTCTTCGAAGGAACCAAGTCTTCCCGATCTCAATCTCCCCCCGACTGAGGAGGATCGGGAGGATCAGCACGACCGGAAAAGGAAGGAAATCGAAGAACTTGTCTTCAAACTTGAGTTACAAATAGTTCAAGATCAAAAAAAGGTTTTAGCAGAGCGGATACGCTCTCTGATCGAAGAAGAGGCGAACAAGTATCAGTCAATAAGGGCACTTCCTTCCCCAACAGAAATGGAAGAAAAGCTACCGCATTGGGTTCGTTTGCTTCCTTGGCGCACTTGCTCCCAATGCGGCACCTAGCTGCGTCAAGACGTGGTTAACCCGAGCCTGTCAGTCCGCACAGGATGACGGGAAGGGAAATATGAGCGTGAGAAATGAAATAAAAACCATAGTCTTAGAGTGTATCCACAATGAGAACGAGAACTCACTTTCATTCTTTGTTATGAAGTCGTGGGTAGAAACTTAGCTTGCGCCTTTCTCCATTGCCATTAGCCATTAATGGGGTAGCCTTAAAATTAGCTTAGTAGCAACACTCTTTCTACTGGCGTGGCGCTGCTGGATGCTTCTGATCCATAGAACAAACAGGAAGAGGAGGTTTTTTTTTCCAAGATCTAATTCCTGTTTTTTTCTTATGTAGTGGAAACGCCTTACAATCTGAAGTTTGACGCTTAAGAGAAGAAATGTTCTTGGTGGATGCAGGACCTGGGACCCCCAGAATTTGTATGCAAGATGAGCCTACAGGAGTGCCAATCCACCGAGCCACCAGGTTTGAGAATAAGGGGTGGGATCCCTGGATCTAGTGGCCGGCGAATCACTGATCAAAGAGCAGATTTTTGAGAGATTATTCATCGATCTAGTGGCCGGTGAATCACTGATCAAAGAGCGAGCAGCCGCCAGGTTTAATGATTTGGTGGGATCCACAGATGTAGTGGCTGGTGAACCGCTTTTTCTTCTTCCACGAAGATTCAGACAAAACCGAGCTTGGATGGAACTGAAGAAGATTTGGCGAACGAATACAAAGGTCAAAGGGTTTCTTATTAACAAAGTAAAAGGAGGTTATTCAGTAGCCATCGCTGGTTTCATTACTTTTCTTCCATTTCGTCGCAAAAGTCAAAGGATATCGAATGATCGATTCACCATTGAGAGCATTAACCCCAAAAGGACGAATATTGTGGTGTTCTAACAGCGGCAGAGAAAACAAGAACTTGATGAGCGAAATCCGGACAGGGGGCAGTGGCTATTACACTTTCTTTCTAATTCTAAAAAGGAAGGTTTTTCTAAAAAGCCAGTTAAATCAAGTTCTTTTTGACTGCTAGTTTTACTTAAAGATTTTGAAAGCTAAGCAGCATGACTTTCTAAAGCTCTCATTCGATATCTGTTCTCCTTTAATCCTCGGAGTCTCAATTGAAACTTTTTATGCCTCAAAATACGGGCTAAGCTTCAGTGAAAGAGATTAGGCCTCGGGCGGCCAGTGGTCCATCTTTATGTTGATCGGTCTTAGGTTATATATAATAAGATCGGCTTCAATCCATTCTTTCATTACTTCCAACTTTCTTTGTCTTTATTAGATAGAATGCCATCAAATCATAGTAAGTCGGCTATCTCACTGTGAAAGGCAACTCCTAGCTCTAAGAACCAATCTGACTCTTGAGGAGCAGAAAGCTAGAATGAAAGTGAAGGGGAGGGAGCAGCTTCAATAGCTTTGGCTGTGAAAACTCTTGGTCTTGGAGCATCAGTGTCATCAGTTCACCCAAGATCGGCAGGACAAAGAATTACTAGGTTTGTGCAATAAAATCTTCTTGCGTGACGATCAAGGGAAAGAGTTGAAAAATAAAGAGATTCATCCGCTATGGAATCTGACAGGTATCGGTATTAAACAGAGAGGGCTATTCACAAAGCATTCTGTGATGCGCTCCGATCCGAGGGGCGTAGCGAGTCTCGGTCTGATCGGTCGAGCTCTCGTAATCGATCGCTCATATGTCCTTTCCTTTCTTTTCCTTCTTAGCGCGTAGTGGGAAGAGATGGTGCTATCGTGTACTTTCTCATCTTTTAGGAGTTCTTTTTTTTCTTTAAATCCCTCTAACTATCAATTGAATAATCGAAGACAGATGGTAGCGTAGGAGATAGGGCCTGATTTAGTTTCATTAAAGGAAGGAGAGAAAGCAGAGCTAGCAGACGAAAGCGTATCGGTATCAAAGCAAAGAGAAAGCCACTGTTTAGCAATCGAGCTAGCATTGAACCAGCAGCCATCAAGACGAAGATCTAATAGCCCTAGACAGATCATTGTTAAGAAACTAAGAGTTAGCAGGCTAAGGGGGGAGAGCCCTTTCTTTTACATTGTCTTTCGAGATGAGAAAGCTTAATAGAGGGGCGTCCAGGACTGAAAGTCCTTGGCGTGGGCTACTAACCCGTGTCCTGAGCGTCAACGAACTTGATTTGTTGATTAGTAGGGTCACCTAGGGGCCCGGTAGTTGGGTCTTATCTCTCACTCGGATTTTCTCCTTGTGATTGATAACCTGATTATATGGTGTTGTTAACCTCAGTGTGTTGCGCCTGGTCTGTTCAGACCGGACACTCACACTCCATTGTTAGTACCAATGGCACCATCCTTTGGTCATCACATGATGATGATCATCAGGGCGAGTGGAGGGAGACTCCTTTGCTGAGAGGAGGGGGATTTGGAAAGTTTGAAGGGCAACTCAGGGTGGTCTGGTAGCCACTGGGGGCTAGACAGTTGTTTAGCTGGTTAGGAGTGAGATAAAGAGAACACTCCTCTTGCCAAACCAATACCAAAGTATAATGATATACCATGGTAACCACTTCCAACTTCCCGACTTCTCTTCTTTTCAGTTTTTTTCACTCTCCTGGTGGAAGATTTTGGAAAATCTTCGCATGATGAGAACTAACTAAGATACAGCTCATCATGTTCGATGGTCTTACTAAGGAGATGTGTGTTGCTTCACATCTTATCGGTAAACAGATATTACATCTTGGGACTAAATCAGGCTGGCTGTTCGTTGCTTTGTATTTAAAGCAATGTTCAGTTTGTCTGATGAACTTCAGAGCTGTCTCTGAAGGTCAGAAACCCCAACTTGTAATGTCTGTTCCAGTTTCTCTCACGGGATCCCGTATCCCAAGGATCATACCTTCTTTTCATAGAAGAGAGATCCTTAATAGGAGTCCGAGAGGAGATCAACTGATTCAATTTGATCTTTCTGTTTTCTCTCTTAACAAGCTAATTATGCTTGCTAAGAGGATAACTAAGGATACTTTTGCTTCAATTGTCACTCCAATTGGACAGATGGGCAGGGCGGCACCCAATTCTAGTGATTTCGATTCGGATTATGTTGATCCGGATCTAGATATACTGGACCCGGAGTGCCATCCTGTCCGCGGGATTAGAACGGCGTTCCTTGAACAAGAAGGCTTGTTCGAACTCGGAGGGGATACCAGTGATAGTGAGGACGATTTTCTATTTTGTGTGGGAGGTGGTATGGAACAAAGGGTGTTTCAAATGGAATTATGTCCATTGATGCATCCGCTTTATCACACCTACATCCTCCACATGATTAGGACCCTCGTTCTTAAGTTGATTGAACGCTTTTCCTGGAGTTACTCCCTACTTGCAGAAGTGGGCTGTTGGCACCACTTGAAGGTGCTAACGAAAAAGTTCTCTGGTCAACCTTGAAGACCAGGCTGCGATCAGTTGCATCACTTGTCTGGGGAAGAGTTATGGTTTACCCTTTCGAAACTCTGTCGAGAACTGGCTCGAACTTCTGTCACTACTTTGTA
Source organism: Curcuma longa (assembly GCF_044706935.1). NCBI lineage: Eukaryota > Viridiplantae > Streptophyta > Magnoliopsida > Zingiberales > Zingiberaceae > Curcuma > Curcuma longa. The sequence goes on from NC_133861.1 coordinate 1,880,333, forward strand.
ACTTATGCGGTGGTTACTACCAATTTAAATTGGTGGTACTATCTCATGGTACCTCTTAGTAGTGTTAGAAGATTCTCAAGGATATTTCCCATGACCGAGATGACATCAACAATAGTTGTCAAAGTTATGGTGGTCCTTAGGTGTAATTTGACCCGAGGGATCATCATGTCTTTGGTGTTCTATTTGTTAATGTCCCTTTATTTAAGGTTTTGTGTAAATGTCTTTCTGAGGACATTGTTTGAGACCAAATTAGGTCCGTGATTTCTAACTATTATTTAGTTCTAAATCATGTATTTCATTTTTATAAGAGTGCGGAGAGTGTCGCTTTCTTTTTTGACACTCATCGGTTTGTTGTGAGTACTATAACTGAACTACAAACGATAGGATTTATCCTCTCCTTTGTATTTCATGTTTTAGTACTTTGCATAAGCCATGCACTTACCTTAGGTCTTACATTAGGATTGGAAACCTTTTGTAAGACGACTGTTATGGTCAGGGGATTTGAGTCATTGGTGAGACTCGATTCTCTGATCGACAGTTCCATGAGACCGTCGGCCTATAAGAAAGCTTAATAGAGTGGCCAGGCCAAGGCAAGACGAATCGACCGCACCTCTAGGCCTTGTTCTCCTAATTAGATAAGTCTGGCTACTGATTAGCAAGATTCGCAGGGGAAGCGAAAGAACTTCTAGCTTTTTGATCTTGCCCAGGCCGGGAGTTAATGCAAAGGCCTTTGCCTTCTTCTTACAACAGCCGATTCTCTGCTTTCACTAATAGACAGATGGATTTATTGATTCTCGCTGAAAGGCTTCTTTTAAATAAATCGACAATATAGCTAGTGAGTGTGCCGTGAGTGATTAAGTGGACAGCGTTGAATCAAATAGCCCCTTAAACAAAATGAAATAAGTGAAGAAGAAGTACCTTATTCTTAATCAAGAATTTCTTATATAGCTAGAACGCCCCTCACAAATTGCAAATACTAATTTGTTAAGAATTAATCGGATTGAAGCTATAGCGTCATCATTTGCTGGAATCGAAATATCCGCAAGGTCCGGGTAAAAAGGTAAACGTTTTTTATCTTTCAAAGTTGTAAGTCAACGTGTCTGTGATGCCACTCATACAGGCCCCTCTTTTCTTTGTGTGTGGTTAAAAGCCGTACTTAAATATGAGGGTCTCTGATTCCGAGCGATGATGCGGGGATCTACTAACCAATGAAAGCGGTAGGGGTTTTGTAGAACGATAGGTTACCATCTTCCTTCAGTCTTTCGTTTGTCTTCCAGGTCTCTTTGTGCGTAAAGTTTTGGTGGGTAGGGTCCTACTGGGACCCGTGTGAATCAGTTGCAGTTGGATCAAGAAGGCCTTTCGAGCAATCAGTTAAGCTCTTTCTGTATTAGTTAAAGGTTAAGCGATATCTCTATTAAAAAGATCGATTTATTCCTTTCTAACTGTACTACTTGTGAGTAAGAGACTATTTAAAACAAGAAAACGGATACGCGTTAGCTTAGCCTAGGGCAAGAAGCCGATTATTCGACCATCTTTTCCAATAGTGCCATTTAATTGATGCTATCGAAGAAGAAGGAAGGCAATGAAAAAGGGTCTTTGACTCGCGGGTCAGACTATTTCAAACTATGCTAGCCCGCTCGGGCCTCCCCTGTCACGTATGGGGATCCCCTTCGCTGCATTGCTTCACTTCTTCCATTTAGCTACTCTTCATTCTTTGACCCTAAAAGGTCGGTCAACCGCTACATTTCTTGAACGGAATTTACTATATTCTTAGGGCCTACATTACTCTGTCTCCCTCTTTTCAAGGAAGTGAGTCTCAGACCCTATGTAGTTCTCGGTCCTTTTTATACAGTTCCTTGCCGGTGCTTTTTTGGCTCTTCACTCCAGCCCTGAAGTCTTTTGTGAGCCCAATCTCTTTAACGTGGGTCCTCCGAGAGTTAAGTAAGTAAAGAAAGCGGTTAAGACGAAATTTTGAATCTTTCCTCCCAAAATATAGTAAGTTCCATCTTTTACACCGATGTATCGTACTTTACTTTTTTCGAACTCAGGGTCAGGATCGACCCTGCCACTCTTTTCTTAGAGTGGCCTCCGTGCCTCCGCTCTTCCTCAGAGCTTGAAAGTCCGTTTGGATTTCCCGAAAAAAGGGACTGTTGCGCCCCTCTTCCTGCAGGCTCCGGGGGATCCCCCACAAGCTTCTGCCTCCATGGCGTTCTGTCAATCTCTCTGTTAGCCACTCACTTTGGAACCCCCCAGGTGCCCGCATATGCAGATCTTGGAAGATTCTTGGAATGATGTCCTCTATCTTTTTCTGGTTTGCCAGAAGTTGGTGAAACTCCTCTAAAGTTGGCGGCTGTTCCAGCTCTCGCGGTTGCGCAGGAGGCTGTTCAGGGGGACCGGGGGCGGCCCTTCCCTCCGTATCTGATGATACGTTGAGGTACTGCGGCCCACTACCTGAGTCCGGTCCCGAATCCACTCTTCGCCGTTTGGATGATGGACCCGCGTCCTCGCCCGGATCCTGAGCAAAAGGCATTGGACCAGCTTCATTTCTAATCGGCCCTTGGCTTACTCCCTTCGATATGTCTACTTCAGACTCAAGGTCCTTCCATATCCTATCTTGGGAGACGCTCTCTATTGAGGGGCCTTCCGGACCGATGCGAACGGGTGGCTGCTGAGGGGGATGGGCCCAATCCAGGTATGTGAGCGAGTCCGGTACGGGAGTTCCTCTGGCGTGTTCGTTCATAGAATAGCGCAGGTTTTGGGAGCTCATCCCAATAGTCAGAGTTCGAGATTGAGGAAGCGGAACGTGAACTTGCCGCTTTTGAGATCGTGCACTCGCGCTTTCAGCTCTGTTTCATACGCTAATGTGTTCTTGTTCCGTTAGTGGGACCGGACTGAATCCCTTAATAATTAGTATCAAAGTAGGCAATCCACCTAAAAGCCGGACCCCAACTGAAAAACGTTAGGCCTTTCGGCGCTAAAGCTTCGTATTTGAAATCCTATTTTCTTAAGTAAGGTCCAGGGATCTCCAAGTTCTGTAGCTTCCGAAGGGTCCAGTGACCCACCAACAAGAAAGAGTGAAAGTCATGAATTAAGGGTTTTGTATAGAATATAGGCATCTAGAAAGAGGCTTATTGCACCATATAAAAGAGGTAAAACGGGTTAGAGCTCGCAAGGATTAAAGAAAAAAAAGTACCGACGCACGAACCACAATTGTGTATATATAGTTAGTTGTATTGTAGTAAAAAGGGGTGCTGGCTCGCACTACCGAGCAAGAAAGCAACGCTTTCGCGCTAGCGTACTGTTGCTTGCTTTAATACATATAACTAAAAGACAAGACTACCGCCGCACTGCCCCGTTTCTTGGCTGGTCCGTTGCTTGCTGGGTTCGAGTCCCGCTTGCCCTTAATTTAAATTTGGCTTTCATACCTTTCTTACCAGCCTCGGCCCCCCACCCCTTAAGAGGGAGGCTCAGATCCACTCCGTTTTTGAGTTTAGGCGATTTCTTCATAAAGTTTAGGAACTCATGACAGCTCGGGTAGCTATACTTTCTCTTAGCCTTGGGGCTAGCGCTCCCTCATTGCATATCCATTTCATATCTTGGCTGCTCTTTATTGTGCTCATGATCCGCATCTCGGGCTCGATCTGATCTATACCTTATTCATTAAAGAAAGAGAAAGAAATTATAGCTATTCAAAACTATACTTCGCAATATAACTATATATATAGTAAGGGCCGACCTTTGCCTAATATAAAAGTCAATTGAGGAGGAACTTATATTATAGTTTAGTCGTAAATAGCCCCTTTGGGGCTATTTATCTCCCCAATATATATACAGGGCCCTAATATAGTCAATTGAGGAGATTTGGATTAGTCGTAAATAGCCCCAAAGGCTATTTCTCTCCTCTGCGTAGCAGAGGTACTTATATTATAGTAAGGCGGATTAGTCTACGCCTTTGGGGCTATTTATCTCCTCGCATAGCAGAGGAACTTATATTATAGTAAGGCGGCCCGGGCCGACCGCAACTTACATGTTTAGGGCCGCCATACTATAAAGAAATTCCCAAAGGAGATAAATAGCCCCAAAGGCCCTGCATTCATAATATAAGTTCTAATCCGCCTGTATATAATATAAGTTCCTCTGCTACCCTGTATATATATTGGGCAGATAAATAGCCTTTGGGGCTATTTACGACTAGGCCTAAAATAAATATAAATTCCGATCGCCAAATATATAGTAAGGGCCGCCATACTATAATATAAGTTAAAATATATAGTAAGGGCCGCCATACTATAATATAAGTTAAAATATATAGTAAGGGCCGACCGCCAAATATATGGTGGGGCCGACCGCAATTTAACTATATTAGGGCCGACCGCCAAATATATGGTGGGGCCGCCATACTATAATAAATTCCCAATATATGGTAGGGCCGACCGCCAAATATATGGTGGGGCCGCCATACTATAATAAATTCCCAATATATGGTAGGGCCGACGTTATTCAAAACTACGAAAGATCTACTATATCTCTTCAGCACCAGTCGTGAATGGCTATGGGCCATTCACTCTACCCCTAATATTAACTTTAAAGCCTAAGCAACAGGTCGTGCCTGCAAAAGTAGTAGTTCCTAAAATATATACAATTGTATAAATTGCGTAGCAATTGTAGACTATCCGACGCTATAGTTATTCTTCACTACGATACTACTGATCTTCCATATTGAATATTGAGATATGGAAGATCAGTAGTATCTACGTTTCGTAGCCATTCACGACCTGTTGCTTGGCTCGAGCGTATGCGAGAGGGAGCCCCTAATATTAACTATAAAACGAGCCTAAAAGAAATATAAAGAAATTATAGTAAGGGCAAGGAGATAAATAGCCCCAAGAAGATAAATAGCCCCAAAGGCGTAGACTAACTGTATATAATATAAGATAAGTACCTCTGCTACGCCTCTTTGAGTCGAAAATAGACCCAAAGGCTATTTATCTTCTCTGCATAGCAGAGGTATTTCTATTTTAGTAAGATGGTTTATTCTACGCCTTTGGGGCTATTTATCTCCTTAGCCAAAGGGGCTATTTACGACTAAGTAGACTAATCCGCCTTACTATAATATAAGTACCTCTGCTACCCCCTTACTATATATTGGGCAGATAAATAGCCTTTGGGGCTATTTACGACTAATCCAGGGTCAACAGCTGAAGAAACTAGACCAGGAAAGAGCATCCAAAGCAAGATACTTATCTTATCGGAATTTATATTTATTTTAGGGCGGGACGGGACAACTGACGAGGGAATAGCGACGGAAAGGAAAGCAATACCATATGAAGATATTTGACTCAGTTCGGATTCGGCAGCTAACACTAATAAGAATAAGCCGACTTATGCTCTTGCTGTTCGGAGCTTAATATAATATTACTTACTCTCTGGTACTACTGGAAAGGAGATTCAATCTTTTAGGTTGAAGTTTCCTTTCTATAGCCATTCACTCGTAGGATCCAGCGTATTATAATAAAGCACCCCTTTAGAGGAGTAGGGCATAGACCAGCAATACAGATGATGACTGGACACATTTAGGATTGAAAAAAGGGTGAGTAAATCGAACAAACCAATAGTTCCGAGTAAAGCGGATGTCTACCATATGGTATCTATCAGCCATATTGTATCTATCTGCCTTATTGTATTGCATTTCCTCTACCGTGGTATACGATCTGTATTGCATTTCCTCTACCTTTTCCCTACGTCTTGTATTGCTTCTCTTCCCTGTAATTCGAAACGGCACTACATTGGCAATGTGTTGTATTGCATTTCCCTATGGGTTGTGCATTCATGGACCTCAATTGTTTTTGCCTACGTTGTATCGCTGTGTACCATAAAGTTTCTTTCTTCTATGTGTATTTGCTTTGGTTCTTTGTTATGTTGATTGTCCCTCCTTTGTTTTCTATTCTCTTTTGTATTGCATCTCCCTCTCCCGTTACTTATAAGGAGCCATAACCTATCCAATAATCCCTTCATTCCTCATTTGTGTCCAATCACCTTGGCCTATTGTATTGCATTCCTAAAGAGGGGTAATGTCTTGTATTGCATTCCTAAAGGGGGTGTAATATTGTGTATTGCATTCCTAAAGAAGGGCAATGTATTGTACCTAAAGAAGGGCCGAGTTAGAAAGACTATTGTAAGTAGGGGCGCACTTTAGATATACTTTGATCAATCGCCTGAACTTGCCTTTCTTTGCCTGGCCCAATCACTAATAGATCTCTCAACGCCCTTACTATATATTTGGCGAAATTCCTTATTATAAGATAATATAAGTATAAGTAGCGAGAGGTACGAGTGTAACGGTAGAGTTCATTCCTAGAAGCTAAGCAGCCTAAGCAGCCGGGAATAAACATTTAAATTTCACTCGACGGTTCTCCCTTAGCCCATAACAGTATTGCGTGAATGGCGCCCAAAGCCCCCACCCAAGTAATCGCTCTGACCCTAACTCCTAACAAAACTCCCTTGCTACTCCCTCGCTTGAGCGCTTCAAATTATTATATTATAAGTTTCGTTTTGAAAATTTGAAAAATTGAAAATTCACGTAATACTGGTTTCTGCGGAAGATCTCTCTCTAATCCCAGCCTTAGTCATAGTCAGTCGAGCCATCCTTTCTTATCTTAATTAGTAAGTCGGCCCTATCTGTATTTCGAGCCTATCCGCGTCATTATCATTCGCCCCGTAGAGTGAATGGCTTTGGGCGCCATTATAGTAATACTGTAATCTGCTAGAGCATCTTACAGTATATAGTGAATGGTATTGGCTTCAAAACTCAAATTACGAAAGATCTACCCTGTAATTCACGACTCAGAAGAAGGGCTCGCAATACCGTAATTTAGGGTATCCCCCGATAGGATATCCCCCCGGCCCCCCATCAATAAGTACTCGACCATAAGGGCCAAAGATACATCAGTATTAATCTAAATGGCCTAAAGCCATTTACGACTGTTGCTGTGGGGCGAGCGCATGCGAGAGGGTATCCTTTAGGATAGACTCGACTGGAGAGTGAATGGCTGAGCGTACTTATTTTCCGGGCACGACTGTTGCTTGGCCAAAGATACATCAGTATTAATCTAAATGGCGCTTGCCATTTACGCCAAATATTACGTGGGGTGCTGTGGGCCGACTACAAGAGAATTGGTATATAGGCAGCGACCTTAAGGGCAAGATCTTTCGTAGTTTTGAATCGAACTTATAAGGTGGGCACGACTGTTGCTGAGGGTAGAGTCAGATAGCTCGAGCGTATGCGAGAGGATATTACATAGCTCGACTGATTAAGGGCCGACGTAAAGGGCATCTGACGATGGCTCGCTCTAAGTTAGTATGGCAGGGAGAGAGTAGATCTTTCGTAGTTTTGAATAGGCTTTGAGCCATGAACGACTTGCAGCAGATTACAGTATATAGTTCATGGCTAAATTCAAAACGTAGAAAGATCTACGGGGATCGACCTTCAAACGCTCAAATTCAGCTTCATAGGCTACTCAGGACAGCTCAGTAGGTTCGCCCCTATAAGGAGATGCTACGCTACGTTCATATAGGTCAGACTCGGCCCATATAAGGAGATGCTACGCTACGGTCAGATAGGTCAGACTCGCCATACTATAATAAATTCCCAATCCAACCACTTTGGAAGAGGGAAAATTAAAGTACAGGTAATGACACCTACATTACTGCGACCCTTTATTTAGGATAAAAGACATAAATCTGGTGGTATAAGAAATGCCCTACAATACCATATTTCCATTTTCAAAACAAGCCTATTAGTTGGCGGTGCCCTGCTAGCGCCAATAATTTAGGAGTGGCAGGCGTCCAGATTACTGGGGAGGGGCAGGCGCCATTGACATAATTACTTACTAGGTTTTTGGGGCCATTGACATAATTACTTACTAGGTTTTTGGGCCTATGGAATTTAGATTTATAGGGCCCGTCTACACCCCGCAGCTTCCCGTCTAACCCCGTCGGTTCCTTTCCCAGAGCAACAGACAGTCGTGAATGGCTTTGAGCTAGCAGCAGGTCGACTATATCTAAATGAAACGTGCAGGCATACCCGTTTTGTCTCCAATGGTGTGTACACCTGCAGGAGAATTACGTGGATGGCCTGCAGGAGAATGACTTTGATGGCCATTCACGACTGTTGCTGAGGGTAGACCTGATAGGCAATATAATATTCGACTGTTTGGGATCAGAGTAGAGATCTTTCGTAGAGTGTTTTTTTGAATCTGTTGCCATGAACTATATACTGTAATCTGCTGCGGGAGAGGAAGAATCAATTATGAAATTAAAATAATTAACTCAAAACCAGCTTAATACGTTAATAGCCATTCACGACTCTTGCCTGCTGCGGATTATAGTATATAGTGCCCGGTACTTATTTTATTATTTTCAACTTTAGTCAAACTTAAAAAAAAACAGAAGCAATAATAAGCTTCGTTCGATGAAAAACGAAAAACATCAGCAAGTAATGAGCAACAGTCGTGCCCACCTTATAAGTTAATTCAAAACTACGAAAGATCTTACCTTTTTATTTTGATCCCAACCTTTCAGTCGAATACTGCCTATCTTTTATACAATTTATATTTATTTTAGGCGCACGTGTGCTCGAGCTATTACATACCCTCTCCCTTAGGGTCGAGCTATTACATACCCTTTAGGTCGAGCCCTAGTCGGCCCTAAATTATTACCAGTATAATTGCGAACCCTAACTTTAAAGCGAGCTATCTGACCCCGAAATAAAGTTATCACAATTAGGTCGTCTCTCTCTCAGCAACGGACAGGTTTCATGGCATTCAAAACGTAATCTTACCCGCTTAGGACGAACAAATTTCTGCTGATGTAACGCGTGAATTACGCTCAGCCATTCACTTACTTTTGGGAGGGCACGACTGTTGCTTTCTTTAAAACGAGCTACGATACCCTAACGGTCGACTGATGAATAGAATCCGAGGCCCATTAATTCAGTAATAGGCAAAGCGACGTGCGACGAACGAGTGTATTCGACGTGGAGACGTCTAGGAATGATCTATGTATTATATACCATTCCTATTATATAATGAATCGATAGCGACGTGAAAGAGTTAATCATTAATCATGACACTTTGAATTTCCTAACGCTCAAGGGTATCCGTAAGGGAAGAGTAAATGGCGCTTGCCCCTCCCCAGTAATTTCGACGCCTGTCCGCCGCTTAGGGCTCGACCATAAATATGGGAGAGGGACGAGCGATCATTATAGCTTAGTGTGACTAAAGGAAGGGACGAGCGATAGCTTAGTGTGACTAAAGGATGGGCGTTATAGCGCGTTTTCGCTTAAGTAGGAAGTTCAGTTGGCCTCATATTTCTGTATATTTATTTTCCTCGTTTGTTTTCCTCTAAAGGTGTCCCTTTTCTTTATATAGATAAGTCATTACAGGAGGACTCTGCAATACGTTTGCCCATCTACCCCCCCAACCTACGTTGTTTAGCGTTTTTGTGTACCATAAAATTGGCTTTGTGTTCTGTTGATTTTAAGTTTTTTATTTGTAAGCAACATTGTGCGCATCGGCTGTTGCTCTAACATAAGGATTTGCTTAACACTCTCTCTTGATTTTCTTTCCTTCATTTCGTGTTCTTTTCCCTAAAGATGGGACTACTTTGTTATTGGATTTAACCTCTATAGAAGGGTTCTCTTTGTAGCTTATCACCCTACAACAACACTACCTTCTGAATAGGTTCTAAGCTCTGACCCTACAACCACCTTATTCATAGCTTCTAACTGAATATATCGACCATTGGGACAATATATATCAGTTGGGTTCTTCCATTGTATACCTTGGATGGCAAATATGGTATTTTCCCACATCCCATGTACCCCTACAGAAGGGCTGTTGCATCCTGATACCCTTCTGTCCTAGCTATTCCGTTGTAGCTCTGTAGCTCTTGATGGGTATCTTTTGGGTTTCCATCTGCCGGGGTATCTACTTTGCACTACCTTGCACGTAATGTGGTATTGCAATGTGTGGTGTTGTATCTTGTATTGCATTTTGCTTGTCGTGCATTTTGCTTGTAGGTGCCTTTTTGCGTGCTTGTCTTTCATTTCCCTATGTTTTGTGTATGAATCCCATCTACGAACCCAACCTACGTTTTATGGCGTTTTTGTGTACCATAATTTTATTGATTCTGTTTCTTTTTTATATATGATGTGATGTATATATAATTTATTGATTCTGGGTATTTGCATTCTCTAAAGGTGTGCATTTATTTTGTATTGATTTATATATTGCACTTCTTTTTGTTTAGGCAGTTCCTATTCCTGTTCAGTATTATTGTCATCATTCTTCGTATTCTTTCTATTGCAAGCTGAGCCGTAAGCATCGGTATTCGGGTGTAAATGCACCCGCTTGCTATTGCCCTACCTAGGCAACTTCCCCACTCCATCACCCCCAGCTATAGCACTAGTCTACTTCCCCCTCTCCCCTCTTCTATGCTTGTTCACTTCCTAACTGTTCTATTGGTGATGGTTCTATTGTGTTTGTGTACATCCCACTCAATTAAGTGCGTTGTATGGCTAGATATCGACCTCTCAGACGGTTTATGTACCTTTCTTTCCTGTCTACTAATTTCTTTCGTGTCTACTAAATAGTTTTTTCTCTTTATTTCTCTCTTTTTTTATCTTTGGCTTTTCATGTTTTCAGGGATGATTTTTCTCTAAACCCTATGGTCAAATTACTCAAACCCTATCCTAAACCCTTATGGTAGCAAACCCAGCAAACCCTTATGGTATGGTATCAAACCCTATGGTATCGAACGGACATAAAAGAAATTCATAGGCTCAAAAAGAAATTAAATGCAACCCAAAACACTGGCACCCTTATAGGTAGAGTAGCTTATGCCATATAGGTTTAGTTGTATCTCCCATATAGTACAGTCGCTTCTCCCATTAAGAAATTAGTCGCCTAATAGCCTAAGAAAACGCTATCAACTCACTTAATCTTTTGAACAAGAACTTATGTCTGCTTCCTTTTTCCCTTAATCTCAGTCAACATCTCTTCACTCTCTTTCTCTTTTCTTTGGCTTTCCCTTCCCTTTTCCATGCCTGTGATCTGAATCTGAAAGCACCCATGATCACTCCCATAGCAGATATTGTCTCTGATTGAGGAACTCAAGAGGACAGGCTCTTGCTGCACCCAACCTATCTGTTTTCTTAACCATCTCAGGTTAGACTCTGATATGTGCTTTCTATCAATATCAATCCCAATTCTTCTTTTGTTTGGTGGATCCTTAATAGAAGTGCCAAAACAGAGGAGCGCCACTAGGCCACAAAATACAAGAGCCACTCGCTGTCCTGCTTCAATTGTTAGACGGAAATTATCTAGTATGACTACTTTGACTTTTGGCCTTGATGGATAGTTGACCCCGTCGTTATACTCGGCCCTTGCTAGCACCGTGTGTGTTCACTTTGAGTTCAGATTTGTACGGAACTTTAGTACAGTACGAGCGGCTCACAGGAACATGAAGGATGGAAATAGCCAATTGCAGCAATATTTGCCGTTGTGAAGTGGACAGCACAGACTGAGAATTTAGGAGTTCCATTTCCATGTTAACATTTTAAATAACCTTGTAGATGATGGGAGAAGCAAGCAACAACGAAGCTACAGATTCATTAGGAGCAGCTCACCACTCTTTTATTCTTTCACTCGGGACTCGAACTCAGTCTTAAGGGCAACCACTGCAGCTACAGACTCGTCTCGGTAGGAGCCCTGGAAAGCTGCTGCCCAAGCGGTTCAGAATAGCTACAACTAATTTACTGATGGTTATGAGCCTGCTTAAGTTGATTTAATCCCATACGCTGAGCTAAACGAAGGTCAGGCAAATTAACTCTTTTATTCTTCCTCATATTCAGCAGAACCCCGGGCAAATTCTATATTTTATTTGTTTAGTGCCGAGTCCGATCCAGTTTCATTAGTCTGTTAGTTTGATCCGAGGGAGTATAAGTATAAGCAGTTGAAGTCCTTTTCTCTACGTTACACCTGCAGCTGCATATGTTTGGTCTTTTCCCGCCAAATATATAGTAAGGGGCCACTCCTTATATAAAGAACTCGTCCCCCTCGGGAGAGGACAGACCTCTTATTGAACACAGGGCACACTCTTAAGGTCCCCTGCTTCTTAATGAACTACGTCCTTTCCGGCAGTTTGGTTGAATAGAGTCCCAGTAGCTATCAAATAACCATTCATTCTCTTTCAACAGGAATGAGTCCCGAACTCCACTCACTTTAAACCATGAACAAGAACAGCTGCTTAGGCAGTTTCTCTTTTAGTTCTTGCCATTAACTCAGTCTTAAGGGCAAGGGATTCAACAGCAGCCGTGCATTTGAGTTTGAACTCAGTCTCTTCTATGCACCTCTTTGAATGAACTGCTGGAGAAGGAATGAACTGAAACAACATCTATAGTAAGGGCAAGGGCAGCTTATACTATTAATTACTATGGTCCCGTCCGGGTCAATAATTCTAATGATATCTTTTCCTCTCCCTTATCTTAATGGTCGAGCCTATCGTCAGATGCAATCTCCCTAATATTATGGTCGATCCCCATATATTGCAAGTCGTGCCTGCAAAAGTAGTAGTTCCTAAAATATAGTAAATTGTATAAATTGCTACGCAGAGGTCGGCCCTTACTATATATTTGAACTTATATTATAGTATGGCGGCCCTTATATTTGGCGATCGGCCCTTACTATATATTTGAACTTATATTATAGTATGGCGGCCCCACTATATATTTGGCGATCGGATTAGTCGTAAATAGCCTTTGGGGCTATTTATCTCCTCTGCTATGCAATTTCACTCCTCAATTGACTATATTAGGGCCCTGTATATATATTGGGGAGATAAATAGCCCCAAAGGGGCTATTTACGACTAAAAATTATAGTAAGGGCATACTATTAAATTCTCAATTGACTATATTAGGGGCAATTTCACTCCTTCATGAATTGAATCAAATGAGCCCTTTTAACTAAGCGGTAGAGTCACGCTCTTTAAACACCCTAAGAAATAGGCGTAAGTCATCGGTTCATACCGGCTTTTTTTATTATTTTCCATCCTGTCTTAGTCTTCATTTTTCAGCAGAGGATATAGATATGAAAAAAAAAAAGCGCCTGGCGAGTAGTTTTTTGTTTAGTTTTTAAGTGGAATGTTCATGATGATGATAAGTAGTCGATTAGGAGAACTGCTATGTCACTACAGAGTATACTCCTCCTCATGTTTCATTATTCTTTATGTCCTGGGACATAGATATTCCAGATACCTAATTCTGAATCGCCAAAGTCTTCCTACTTCTCCATTGTTCCAATCAGATCCGAAAAAGGAGAAAGAAAGAAAAAGTCAGTGGACCTGAATTGAATCATGACTATATAAGCTATTCTGATATTAAGATTCAATATAGATGAAATCGTGAAAGCGGACCTTTTTTAAAAAAACCTTGGACCACGTAAGAATTCGTCGTCCGATTGAATCTTCTTTGATGCTCCATAGGAATCCATCGCTATTCCTTTCCCCCACCGAAAAAGGTTCATTCCGAGTCACAAGAGCAATCTCTCTTTTTGAATGAATTTTTCTTTTCGTTATGGTAATGCAATGCAAGAGGTCGGAAATCTGGTTCTTTCTGATGATGAAAAGCACTTTTATGTTATGTTCCATTTTTTAAAACCCTATATTTAAAGGTCGGTAATGTTAGAAGACGACTGTCGGTGATGGTCAGATACCTACGGTCGGTATATCTTTGAAAGCTCAGACGGAGAGAATAAACGGACTCCTCGAGGGCTACTTAAGGCACTTTAGTGCAAACCAGAAGGACTGGAGCTGTTGGATGTTGCTCAGTGCTGCTATAACTTAACAACCGCGTCGAACTTCAGCCCCTTCGAGTTGGCCACGAGGCAACAGCCTCTGACGCCCCACATCATTGCGACAGGAGGGGGCTTGCCCATCAGCCTACTTTGCCAAGAGGTGGCAGGAGCGCAACGACCTAGCCCAAACCTACTTAGATGAAGCAGCAAGGCGTATGAAGGGAGCGACGACCCTTCTTGGAGAGAACTCCAAAAGATCAACCAAACCTAGCCCAACCTACTTAAAAAACCTAAAGGCTTGGCTATTCTTTATATAACTGCCCTAAAATAAATATAAATGAAGAAAGTAGACCTTGTAGAAAAGCGGATAGGAAAGGTAGCCAAGCGACCAGAAAAGTTCAAACTCACCCCGTATTCCATGTGAGTCAGTTGACTTCGATTAGACCAGACCGACCCAGAGAGGAACGCCCCCACGAGGGCACCACCAGATGTTGTAGATGAACCTACTAAAGAAGAAGTTGAGTATATCATAGCGGACCGCACCATGGGCTAGCCCATACACCCACTGCACGAGTGGAATACTACTTTGTAAAGTAGAAGGGCCAACCTGAGAGCGAGGCAAGCTGGGAACGGGCTGAGACTTACGATTCGAAGACCAAGACTACTGGACGTCTCGCAGAGCGACTCTCAACGAGGACGTTGAGACTGTTCAAAAAAATGTTTTTTGGCTTAATCCGCCTTTACTAAAGATCAAGGAGTACAAGTGTACTCCGGCTAATAAGGGAAAGGTTTTTTTTTCAAATCCAATCCACGTTTGACTCTGATTAGATCCTTAGCGCAAGCGCTAAGTAAGCAAGCTACCTTATGTAATGTAAAAAAAACTAAGGTAGCTTGCTACGTCAAGTAGAAACGAACAAGGTCTGTATATATATCACTATATCTTTTCTTTTTCTTTCGACTTATTATTATATTAGGCCTCTATGGAAAGAGGGGATGATACGTGGCGTGGTATACCTGATCGTTTGGTCAACGAGACGTACGTAAGTCGACTCCATGTATATGTTATTTGGAGCTAGAACCCATCAATTGAATTTATTGAAATAATGGTGAGCCTAGGGCGACGAACATGGCTCAAGAGTGTCTATACAAAGCCCTTCTCTTCTTCACTCAAAGAGGCAATGCACCCTTTGAATGGTACTTGATTCATAAAGAATGAATCTTTTGGTTAAGAAGTTCTATGGACTTTATAATATAAAAGGAAATGCCACGCTCCGCGTGTCACGAGATATGGGGCGTTCTAATCGAAGGGTCATACCTCTCGGCCCTATTACGGTAAGGCCAATGCACCAGCTAGCCAGTGTGGTGGCGAACACGCTGTGCTGTAAGCTAAGCCTAAACGCCCTTGTAGACGAAGGAGATATAGAAAGTGTGCCGTTGATATGCCGCGTTTTTCGATTGTAGCTTTGTAGCGAGCCGTGTTGTTAGCAGTCCAGTCAGTGTTTGAGGTAGCAGTAGCTACTGAGTCCGTTAACTGGGTAGTGAATGAATGGTTTCTTCGCGAGCTTATGTTTTCTTTTCCTTGCTTCTTTCCTTCCCTAGGGAGGAGTTGAATCTAGTGAGTTAAATAGCCGTGTAGCTTTTCTTTTTTTCATCTCGATTTTGTGTGAAGCATGAGTGATAAAGGTACGGACTAAGCGCTTGGTAAGATCATGCCTCACTGCTGAGTGAGATGCTCCCATCTTGATCTGTTTTTTCCAGCCGCTTCTTTTACCGAGGTTACTCATTTTAATGAGTAAGCACTGTTTGCCGTTTTCGAATTACAGCCACAACTTTCGCTTCGCACCTCACTATCCGAATTAGCTCTTCCGGGAACTGGCTCGGCAGTACCATACGTGACATTTCGATCGGGCACTAGTCATTATTTCGTGTACTTGTTTTTGGTCAATGTCATTTTTTCTTTCTAGCCGTGCTGTGACATATAATTGTTATGGCGTTAGGGCATCTGGTCTTCAATATACTTTTTACTTACTTTTTTGACTCCTTTGGGCGACCCACTCCTGCTCTAGGCGAACCAGTCGTCCTTTTGTTCGTATCCGGGCTCCTTTAAGAGCCAGCAGCTCTTGGAAGCTCGTGTCGTAATCAAATTATGCTTTGAGAGATTCTTTTTCTTCGTAATTTTTATTAGTTCGCATCCTTTGTCTGCTGAAAGCCGGGTTGATTTTTATGGCTTCCGAACTTTTCGTATCGTACAGAGGCTCCCGGCGATTGAGTGAGGGGGTCGTCATTCGTCAAAGTCAAAGCGGCAGCACAAGTAGATGCAAGCGTATTCAAATGAGGCTGCCATCCCTTAGCTTAGGACGGGGAAGGAATGATTTTCATCACCACACCAGTAGGTAGGTAGGTAGTTTTTTTAGGAATCATACGCATTAACTCTTTCATCCGCAAAATCTGAATTATATAGAACCTTTGTTCCAGAATTCTCCCGACGAAGCAAAATCCGAAGGTTTCAAAAGCCGAATCTTAAGAATCATACGCTTACCTGTATATATATTTGGCGTCGAAACAACTTAAGTTGTTTCAGTTGAGCTCAAATACCCGGACGTTGGGTTTCTTTTTCTAGGAAAGGCCTTTGGCCCAGATAGGAAAAAATCCTTCTTGAAAAAGCGGTAGCCGGAATCGGATTAGTCGTAAATAGCCCCAAAGGCTATTTATCTCCTCTGCGTAGCAGAGGTACTTATATTATATACAGGCGGATTAGAACTTAATTATAGTAAGTAGGGCCTTTGGGGCTATTTATCTCCTTTGGTCTTAGAATAGAAAAATCGGCCGGATACGATGACGAAATGGCTGAGTAAATGCTGCCCTTTCCTTTATGCGGAAGAGGGGACTGAATCCCCCTTCCTTGTTCTTTTAAGAGTCAGGAAGTGAAAAGCTGCCTCTTTAGCTGCAGTGGCCACATTCCTCTTGGCCGCGCAAGGGCTAGTTGGCTCTCCGGTTAGGTCTGTTGCTTTTTGAGTGTATCCGCGCTTGAATCCCCTGCCCCTTTTGCTTTGGCTGTAGGCGAGCGCTGGGGCATTTCCAGGTTAGTTTTCAGCTTATTGCTCTTGCTTTGCTGTTTCTGCCGCTTGCTTGGCTTCCACTCGCTCCTGTGGCTTTTGACTTATTAGTGATTTTTTCCTGTTTCGATAACTCCTTTCTTTGTCACAAATTACTGTCGTTTTCTTTTGGGCTCGCTGCTTTCGATAAGCCAATGGAATAACGAGTAGGTTTCGAAGCTCAAATAGGGGAGTAAGAGAGAGGTCGAGTTAACTTAACCATGGACCTGTGACACGCAGAGACCGGAGCGGACGAAAGGGATCTGGCAGGCTTTCAAAGGCAAGGAACCATGAAAAGAGCACATCAAGTAGCACCTTGAGACAGCTATTGAACAATTTCATTGGCCTATATATAGAATGAACAAACACTCAACCATAGCGGCACCACCGCCACAATGTGCATTGCCTCCTTATGGAACAAGTCACTCGAGCTGGCGTATGGATTACCTATGAGCAGGTGTCGGACTTGGAATAGTTTTATTGGCACAACCTGAACCGGAACTATCATAGGCATAATAGTAGGAACCGGCACTCAACCATGAATATGAATATTTTGTTTTTTTAGTCTATCTGGTCTGCAATTGATATTGCCTTGTTATCTTCAGTAGTCGCTAGGCTAATGGGTACAGTCCAATCAATGGAACATTCTTCTGAACTGAAGACGGAAGCAAGCGCCTAAGAAAGCAAGTCACAGGGGAAGCCATCACTTAGAATAGGTATATTAGGAAACAGGAAAATTTCATTGCCTCGATCCTTCAGTTAGCTTGCCAAAGCAATCACTGGCAACTATTCCATAGCCTCCTCTGGCAACAGGTTCCTCTTCTCTATGTAACTATACCCTCTCGTACCTGGTCTGACTCTCGCCCATAGTCCCCAGAACGCTCCAAGTCGAGAAAGTTGCTCCGCCCTTGCTTGCGTCTCTGTCTCGTACTCTCTCGTTTTGCTCGTTTCCGGTGACTAAACCCCTTAGGTTAGGCTACTATTGATATTATTCAATAATTATTAAATTAAGCCATAGTCATACCCCAAAGGAAGACTAGTGTTTAGATCGTCTGTTTCACTCTTTGTAGCCCGTTGAATTCGTGCTTAAGAATCCCTTCGCTTCGATATGATTGATCTCGTACCTTCGCCCCTGTCAGCTAAAGGACACTGGAAACGAGATAGGTTAGAATCTCAAGCCGACGCCTGCATTCGGAAACCTCAACCACATAAACACTATAGAAAAGCCGTCAATCAAAGGAAAATCCCCGCGCCCCCTTGCGGAACACGGGTTCGGGTTACTTCCTTCCTTTTTTCTTTTTTAAAGTCCACTGAAGTAGCCTGCATCGGAAACCTCAACCACATAAACACTATATAGCCTTTTAGTTTGAGATCCCTGACCTTGTCCTTTCGACGGAATCTGAACCAGGAACTCTAAATTGGTAGTAAACAAGCCACCTGCTCTCGTCACTTGCAAGCAACCTTTCGAGGAGACGAAGGGGATGACACTGGGGATCGTTCTTACTTCAAAAAATTCCCATGAGTCCAAAATCGATGATTCTTGGCCACTGACTTACTGCTTTCATTCAAATGCCACTGATGCGTAAGACATTGAGTTGGACTACTTTCCGGAGTAGCTCTCTGAGGAGCGGGAAAGAGCTAGAAGGAAGAAAATACACTTGAACTCGCTTTCGAGAACTCGCTTCTCTACTTCACTCTTAAAGATGGTGTCCGGGGAAGAGCTTCTTTATCCTTTGCTGATTTACCTCTCTTCATTTAGCACAGGGACTCTTTCTACTTATGAATAAGACTGTTCGTCTGGCGGTATCGTATATAAGATATACGACCTGCGCCCTTACCCGATGCATGGTATGTCTAGAGTGAAATATCTATTATAGCCGTCCTTGGTAGTTTGCTTAGGCCCCACTTCGCCCAAGTGGTTCGTGTATACCTTGCTTCAGGGGGTTTGATCTTCTATCCAAGCTAGAGAGACGAGTTAGATACTAAATAGACGGCTGGTAGACTCATTCGCTGGCCCACTTCGATATCTATCTGTATTTCGATTCATTTATATGCTACAGATATTTCGCTATTAGGCATTCCGCACGAGTCCGTTACCAATCCCAACCCCGGCAAACCTTTTTTTTTCTTAACCACCTCATTCAAAAACCTCTGACCCTTAAACAACGGGAGTTATGTCCTAATCCCCACGGTTATGCCCGATAGCACATGGGGAGACTGATTGGACCTAAACCTTTCTACAGTATACAGGCTTGCCTCTTTTCCGGGCTAGCTCGCAAAACCTAGACTCCCATGGCTCGCTTGGAAAACGTTCGTACGTTGCTAACCTCTTATTCTCTCGAGTTCTTCTTTCATCGATGAGTTAAAGCTCAGCTAGGTTATATATAACCTCTCTCCGATGGCTGGGCGGGGGGAATAGCATCTGATACGATTTCTTATCAGCCTCTCCTAATTGGAGAGAGAAAACCAATCTGACGGGGAGGAGTTCTTTCCACGTCCCATCACTTGCAGTTGCGGTTCAGCCATCGATACCGGTGCGGGAGACGGGGAAAAAGATAAGGGTCGGTCTATTCAGTCTTATTAGTCCCCTTCAGCTCCTAGACGGAGCTCTTAGTCCTGATACCGAATGGGAGGCCGCTCCACGCGGGAAAAAGTCTTCAAAGTGTGACTAGAGCCGGGTAGCCAAGCTAATCCGATGAGGGGGGCATGCTTTATGTATGGATGCACCGGAGATGGCAATAACGTATTCCTAAAGATGACCGGAGGAGTGAAGTCTCGCAAACGAGAGTATAGAGTCAGTCTAAATTTCACCAGGATTACGATAAATGCTACTCTCAACAAAGGAATGCAACTAGAGGGATCCGACCATCAATGAATTTCAGTCTAGTGGCCGCCGGACCCATGGATAACATGATCCATTCTCTCAACTTATATTTATTTTAGGCCCCTGGGCCAGTCGATATCTTTATTTAGGGAGAGAGCCCCTAATATAGTAAGTTGAGGGTATAAAATAGCTCGACCATAAGGACCGAGTGAAACGACGGGGGCGAATGATAAAGTATTTGACGCGCGAGAGCAAATTGCGAGAGGGCATCATAAGATGGGCTTCCATTTATACTATCCTCCGCGTCTAACTCACTCGCCCCTACGTCGTTCTACAAAACTACGAAGGATCTTGGCTTGGAATGAACTACTATCTTTTGGACGAAAGATCTTGGCTTGGCTATATTTTTGGGCCTAATATAAAAGTAAGTTTCCTGCGATAGCGACGTTTAGACGGGTGATCATCTTCTGAGGTAACCGCTCCGTGGGCTGCCCTCACACTGCTATCGATCCGGCGGACAGATGCCAGTTCTGCTAATCCAAGCTTCTTTTTCCGGACCAGAACAACACAGAATGAATCTTTCTCTGGGAAAAGGCATGATTGGGAGCTAGCTCTAAATCCGATAAATCGAATACCCCCTGGCCTCAGTTATCAGGTTCTCTGCCTTCGGTCTTGCGCATTCAAGCGTTGAATAAGGCCTAAGAAGTCCCGAGGCTGGGCGTAGATGTCTCTATTCGGCACGTCGTTATCACTCGTCCCTCATTATTTATTTGATTATCTTGGGAAAGATCGAGTGGGATTTACGGAACCATTGACCATTACCATCGCTCCTGGGGGTTCATGGCATTACATATGAGATTTTCATGGAGCTAAGCTATACGCTACCAACCCTTGCTGAATCTGTACTTTCTTTTGTTAGCAGTTGGTGAGCTGTCCAAAGAGTCATTGTACGGGATAAATCTAAATAAATTATAGTAAGTAGGGAGTTCATTACAATCTGCACCTTCTGGCTCATAACCTGTTTCAAGAGATTCCATTCCAGTTGATGTTGACTGAGTTGAGTGAGTTCCTGTTGAAGGAGATTCAGATGTTGAGCTAATTAGTTTATGCACGGCTTTGGTTTCCGACCGAGGAACGAGTGATAACGACGTGTAGTTTTTCTCCGAGCTACAGGTACAGAACAAAACCTTTCTACTGCAGCTGTTAATTCCTATAAGTACTCGTTAGCTATCGGGACATATAATATAAAATACGAATTTATTATAGCCTAATATAAAAGTAAATTCGGAATTTATATTTATTTTAGGCGCCCAATATATATACAGGGAGAGATTAAAGTTCATTAGTTGTTGCACGGCTTGGTTCAATCAAGTGATAGGTTTCTTATTAGTATGCCCGGCGCGACCAATAGCTAGAGTGTCTTACTCGTCCCTCCCCTTTAGTAGGTGGGGTAAAGGTTGAGAGGAAGTAGCTCGACAAGAAGGGCCGAGAGTAACGACGGGAAGGTAGCTCAACTGAAAGGATATTCAATAACTTTGGGAATTCCTAGAAGTACTCGTTCAGGACGGGAAAAGACAGCAGCTGTTCAGAGTCCCCCTTACTATATATTATATTGGCTTATATTTTTTTTGGGCTTCGAGTTCTGTGAATTCCATTAGAAATGAGTTCACGTCGCTGTCGCCAAATATATAGTAAGGCCTTTCCGAACCCGATTTATAATTTGCGCAATGAAGATCAAGCTTTGTTTCCCGTGCCATCCGCTCCCTTATTCAAGTGTTAAGTCCCGGTAGAGTCTTATGCATATTAAGGATCCTTTCCATCTCCTTCACTCGGATCTACATACAATTTAAGAGCACCAGCTCCACCTTCTCTTTCCTTTTGATTTAAAGTAAGCAAGATTTCCATCTCTTCTGCAGGGGTAGAATATGAGGTGAAAGTAAGCTATCGGGACTCAGACGCACAAAGAGGCTTACTAAGAAGCCCAACCCGAACTCAGTCTCGTTCATGGCTACAACTCTTTATACATTAATAAGCGGCCGTAGAGGAAAGAAGAGACCTTATTTAATTTGATACGGCACCCCAGGAAAGAACAGACTCGTACGCATAGCCTGGCACCCCCGTACATAGGGTGAAAGGTTGAAGTTCTGGCTCTACACCTGTTTAAATATCTGGAATGTAAAGAGATGTTGATGGTGCCGTTCACGACCCACGGAGCGGTATTATATGCCATATGCGTAAAAGATATTCGGTTGCAGTTCTACCTGTCCTGACCCGGTAGAGGTACGAGCGGCAGAGAAAGCAGCTACGGAGATGCCTGGACAGCAAAGGAACGAAGACTCATTCAGCTGAGTAGCTCGACTCCACTTTTTATACTTCAACTAATAGTTCGTGGGTCGGGCCTACTTAATTCAGTAGTGGCAATGAAGGAAGTAGGATGCTTATGTCTTCCCGATTCGATATGCTGTCTTAGAGTGAATTCCAAGATATCAAGATGGAAGTGATAAGGTATAGTAAGGTACATTACTCTGATATGTATGAGCCCCAGTAGAGTGAATATTAAGGTATAGTGTATTTTCGCGCTACTCTTCTTTTCCTTTGATCGGAGCCAGTAGTTGCTGCCCGCCCTACCGCACGTAATCTTTCCCTTCATTATTCTTTTCGGTTGCTTCCTCTAGTTGCTGTAGTTGTGCTTTTCTTTGCTTGTCTCAGCCTCTCTTCTGCTTTTCCGGTTGGTCAGGTATTACTAGTTCCTTTCTCCCTAACTCTCGAGTGGGTTCTGCTATAAAGCCAGGGACGCTTAGATCCCCTGATCGGGTAATTGGGTTCTTAGGAATCAAAAGCGGTCGAAGATATTCTATGCAATTGATAGGCAAGCTATCCCCTATTAAGATCTTTTTAAAAACAACTAATTAAAGTATGGCACCCCTCCTGTAGGTAGCTGCCCAGGCTCTGCTCCTCTGTTCTGTTCTAGGAATATGATGTTGAGTCAAAGTTCATAACCACTAACTTAAGGAGAGAGAAAAGAGACTCTGACATCCGGATAAAGAGTAGCTGGGCCTACCTCGGGAGGAAGAACTGAACCCCGTCGTTATCACGTCGCTTTGCTCGTACCTTACGGTCGAGCACTTTTACAATGAGTCATTCTCATTCGCAGCAAGAGTCGTTAATTCCAAGCGCAGCAAGAGTCGTTAATTCCAAGAGTTCATGGCAAGATTCACGACTATCCGATCTTTTGGCCATTCACGCGTGATTATGATTATCATTCGCTCCTTTGTTTTCGTTTGCTCAGCAGCGGGTAGAGAAGCTGGAGTTGCTCTAGAGACTGATCTTTGAGGCCGGCGAACTCCGAACAACAGGTGCCGCCGCCTCGGATTCCCGAACTCTTGAACCGGAGAAAGATAAGCAGAAGCAAGAACATATGCATAAGCTTCATATCCCTTCTTTGAAGATCTTTCTACGTCAACTTACTATATTAATGGCCCAGTTAGTATATAAGAAGTTTCGTATGAGTCTGTTGCTGCTTCCCCCTCAAAAGAATTGAACCTAGAAGGAGCAACAAGGGACGAACGATAGTGACGTGGAGTGAATGGCCATCCATGAACGCAACTATACTGGTAATAATCTGCTGAGGAGATGCCGTACTTAACTTATGTTATGACAGAGTTGTGAATGAGTAGCCGACGTCAAGGAAAAGCTACTACAGATTCGCATTGGGAAGAAGATTCATTTATGTGCCCTATTAATATTAAAAAGTATTCTCGTTCGTGCCCTATTAAAAAGTATTCTCGTTCATGGTGAAAGTGTGCTTTTTCGTCAGAAGCCAGTGATGGAAGAAAGAGTAGCAACTCGAGAAGGAGGGATTAGTCTGCGTACCTTACCAGATAAGTTCATTGACTGGAAAGAGTGCAGTTGTTCATTCCTTAAGTTCAAACGTTTGAGCCTATATAGACTGCTGCTATAGTTTTTCAATCTAGGAGAACTTATATTATAGTATGGCCTGGGGTAGAATATGAGGAAGCTATAGGAACGTTTAAAGAGAGTGATTTGACCTGGGAGATTCAACCTTCAACTTCTCTCGTTAGGGACAAAGACAAAGACTAAGTAAGAGAAGGGAGCGGACTGAAGCAAATGCTTTTGCGCTCCAATGAATTAAGAATAACTGGAGGCTGCTGCTTCTACTCATAAAATTAACAAGAACTGGAGGCTGCTGCTTCTACTCATATAATGGCGTATAGCTCCGAAGAGCTGCCGTGCATCAACGTTTTCACTCTTGGTGCCTCCCGAGGCTACGTACCTTCTCCAGCAGTTCATTCCTATAGATGTTGAGTGAAAGGCTACGCACCTGTTGAATCCGAGAAATATATAGTAAGGCGGTTTTGAGTACTCTACAGCTACAGGGACTATTCATGAATCCCGTACTCGTCTGATAGAGTGATCTTTCCTTCCTTGGCAGCAGTTGCTTCTGTTCTTGGGTGAAGAGGCTCCGCAGCAAGAGTCCTGAATTCAGGAACGAGGTCCGAGTGAAACGACGGCTAGACGTGGTGACGCGCGACGTGGTGAATAATACTGGCGAGAGTTCATTGCGTTTTAGCAACAGTCTCATATCTTCAGATTCAGAATGGTATTACGTATATAGAGAGAAGACTTTGAACTGGAATTCCTGTTGATCGAAAAAGCTCCGCACTTCCTGAAGCTTGCTTAGCCATAGCCATCGGATAGTCGTAAATTGCGTAGCAGAGGAGATAAATAGCCCCTTTGGGGCTATTGTAGACTAAAAATTATAGCAACTTATATTTATTTTAGGTGGTGTATTTCATAATATTAAGTTCTAATCCAAGGAGATAAATAGCCCCAAAGGCCCTGCATTCATAATATAAGTTCTAATCCGCATCGTCCTTTCTTTTGTTCCGAACTCAGTGGGAATATGACCGGCCGGCCCCCGGAGGCAAGGGAGTTTGGATCTGCACGACCGTCTTGCAGTGAGTGGATGGGGGAAGGGGGCCACGCCACGAACAGCTTGCAGTTAGGTATTGAAGTGAGTGGATGGGGGTAGGGGGTCCCCGCCACGAACGGTTGGCAGAAAAAGGGTTAGAGTTAGCAGGTCAGGCTCTTTAGAAGGCTACTAAGACCTTATTGAAGCGTATAAAGCTCTGGGGGGATGATTTTATCGTTGCGGGTGCCCTATTAAAAGAAGATAGCGAAAGGCACTACATACTTCCATTCACGCAATTATACTGGGCCCACTTATAGGTTTTCTCGCTTGATCAATGAAAGTAAAAAGAACCCTGAAGACTCTAAAATAGAGGAAGTGCATTATAGTATAGCTGTGCCTAAAAGAAAGAGAAATGGAGATAAAAGGAGAGGGCGAAATGGAATCTCTATACTCGCATAACAGAAACTCTACTCCTCTATACTCAACGTTCAATCCAGGATTTGTTTTATTTAATACTCGAAAGAGCTAAGCTAATCTAAGTCCACTGGCAGTTCGCAGTACAGGAAGTGCTTGCTCCAGGCTAGAAGAGAGTTCGACAGGCATTCCCATAAAACTTCTATTCTATGTCCACTGGCAGACAGACAGTTCGCAGTACAGGCACATTCTCCTAACACTACTTCTCAGTCCCGGCTATGCCCAGGCTTCGGCTGCCCCATGCTTCGCCTCCTTATGGTCGCCTTCTTGAATCTCCTTCGCACCGAAACCGAACTCTGATAATTGGCACTACTGAGACAGCTAATTGGCACTACAAAGACAGTCTACTGGGATTGGACTACTGAAGTTGGCGTCACAGCGACTGGATTGCTTCAGATGGTAAAGCTTTGTAAATGGTAAAGCAGCGGATTGCATCAATAGCGGAAGCGGATAGCTTCGATAGGTACTGCAACGAAGGGAAAGCTTGCAACAGATAGATAGATGCGAGTGAGCTAGTGATGAGCGACTACTCCGCCTTGAGAACTTCCGCTCCTTTCTGAGCTCGCTAACTGCACTGCTCTTCTCTTCGGGAAGAAAGCAAGTGCGATAGGACCAACCTACTCAATTCTGTCCCTAGATCCGAAACAACTCCTCTCGAACTCTTTTAGGGGTGCTAATCTTCGCTCCGCACCTTGACCGACCAGCTACGTACTATATCTTATCTTCCTTCTTGGTCTCTTCTCCTTCTCTTTTCTGTACAGCCTCTCACTCCGATAGTTGACCTTTCAAAGAAAAATTTACATAAGACCTTTACCAGAAATTGAAAGAAATAGAAGAGGAAAGAAATGGAACAAAAGAATGGAACTGAAGTATTTGATTTCGCTACTTCAAAGCAAGCACTCTTGCGCCCGCTACTACTATCTATAGTAATGAAATAGTTAACCGCAGCACCAGTCGCAGCACCAGTCGTGAATAAAGACTTAGTCGTGAATAAAGACTTATCTTCTGAATATGCTTAAGGAGATATGGATTGGACATCCATACTCCCACAAGAGTGAGAACTGACTCCTCTAGATTCACCGTTCCCTCCTTGTGTCAAAAGGAACAGTCCCAAGAGTCCATCCATCTCCTAAATCCCAACAACGCCATAAGATAAGAAGCCATACTTTGCATTTTGATGCTTAGTATTTCATTTCTCTTCCATGTGTGAGAGAGAGATAATCGGAGGATACAGCTCTTCAAGACATAATCGTAGGATTAAACAGCTCTTCCTCTTCAAGACTAGGATTGGTCGCAAGCGCAATTTCACAATACGATTTAAGCCCGACTAACTATTCTTTAATCCATTCGTATTTAAGCCAGACTAACTACTCTTTCGGTAAAGAGTCCGCTCTAACAGATTGAGCTCGCCTACATAGCATAAGTGCAGCTTGGGTACTCAAACCAATTGGTTGGGTTTATACTTACACGGCACCTTCTCGATTATGATCCCCTTCAGAAGAGTGAATACTTACGCTTACGCCCAAAGCCATGAACTATATATCAGTTGCTGGGCTCGAAATACAGATAGGGCCGACCATGCTAAAAGCGATTGCAAGCTAAGATTGGTTTGTGATTGAAAATCGATAATTTATTATAGTATGGGCCTCTCAAGGTCTATAGAGATTAAATCGTATAGATAGTACCTTCGAGGCTAATTTTAATAAGTATGATTAAAACTCGTATAGGAAAGAGAACGTTATATATAGTAAGGCTAGATTTTTGGCTCCTGAAGTTCGCAATAGTCAATAAAAGGAAGTGTTCCAAATTCCCTCTCCTTAATAGTCGAGCCTATCGGGGATATCCTCACAGGCGCGTCTTCATCAATTTACTTTTATATTAGAACTTATATTATGAATGCAGGGCCAAAGGGGCTATTTATCTCCTTTATCTTTCTTTTAGGTAAGTTCAAATATATAGTAAGGGCCGCCTGTATATAATATAAGTTCCCCAATATATATACAGGGTAGCAGAGGAGATAAATAGCCCCTTTGGGGCTATTTACGACTAATCCGATCGACTCTGCGTAGCAATTGTAGACTAATCCCCTTTATTATAGTATGGCTATATTTTTGGGCCTAATATAAAAGTCAGTTTCCTGCGACAGCGACTACTGAGGAGCAAGTGAAACGTCGCAGAGCAGAGCGGCTATTGACAAACCTATGCCACTGTTCGAAAGCGAAGGTTCTGAAAGAACGAGAGTGACGCGCAAGCATTATATATAAGAACAGTAGTGCTGTGCTCTTGGGAATGAAAGCCGACGGAGATCAAGCTGGATCAAATCCATGGACCAGCCCGGCTTCGCCTACTGGTTCGTTTCGGTTTCCCTACCTCTCTGAGTCTGGAGAATCCTACTATTAGTTGGGTAGCTAACTGTTCCGCATCTTTGCTTCTCGACTTCGCAAATTATGTCTTATTTCACGCTCAGTCGCTCTGCTCCTTTACTTAACTCTCGTTCGTCCCTTAATCTTAATCGTCAGGTAGTCACTCCTTTCAGTAGTAGTCGCTTCCCTCGTTCGTCACTATTGCTTCTCTCCTTTTGGTCGAGCCTTCTGCTACTCTGGTCTAATCAGCTATTCCTCCCCATTCCTGCCGCACTACCGTTCCCGCTCCTCGCCCCTTCACTATGAACCAGTGGGAAGCTTTAACAGGGAACCCCGGCCTCGGACTACTAGGAAGCTACGGTAGGCGTCTACTACTGAATCATGAAATTCATGGTTGCTGAATGAGACCTCGATTCAATTTCCCATTCCAGACGTGGGAAAGATGGATGGAGAGGTAGAGGGGACGCAGGATTATCTAGGCGTACTGGATTTAGAGATCTCCCTCGCTACTCTATCTGCTCGCACGTGTCACGGGTCCGCTCCTTCTGCTCTCTCTACTCATTCATATTCTTGAATAGCGACGTCTCTATATGCCTATAACTATCTATACATACTCCCTTTCCTCTCATATCCCTCTGCTTCACTATCTATCTATATTCATATTCAAGCCCAAGATCTAACTAATGAATATGGGTGGATCTGACTTATGGCTTCCCACTTCTCTATCCGGAGCCATCGTTGAACATCCCACCTTTCCCTTCCCCCCGCGGCCAAGTCTCCGAGCCGCCTCTGCTTCACTTTCGTTCGCTCCGACTTCGCATGTCGGCTTTCCTACCATAGCATGCACTTACTCTTTGGTAATGTCTTCCTGGCCCTGTCGTGTGAGTGACTTGAGAGGGGAAGAACTCAGTCCGGCGCAGATTTGAATGATAGGGAGGAGCGAGTGAGCCCAAGCTCCAAGTCATGGACAGAACTAAGGATGGTTCATGCCAAGCACTGCTTTCGAGTACCTCATCTCTTGCACTGGTTGGAAGAGCAAGGGCAGCCCACAAAGCTGTCCTGGTTGGGACGGGATTCGAACAACTAACTATATCTAAAGGAATGAGATGAGGCTCCGACTTCGCTGATCTTTCTCTATGAATAATCTCTTCAACCTGCTCTTTCTCTATGAATAATGGGGATTATAGGTGCGAAGAATCTGACTTGTAGGTCTTTGACCGGACCTTGGCTAGACCTGCTAATGACTGGTTCCGAGGCTCCTTCCGCAGCTGTCGAATCTTCACTCGCTTCTACTACTGACTTCAAGTCCTGTTTGTTATTCGTTCATCGTCGTTCCCGAATTGGTCGATCTTTCTTCCCCTGCCGCATTCCGCTCCATTCACTTCGAAGACGGGACTTGAACCGACTTGCGCCTATGATCCGTAACACATACATGTACGCCTCAGATCCTCTGCGGAGGGTCTCCTCTTTTGGTCTGGTCTTCTCCCCAGGCCCTAGTTGGTCTGGTCCTCTTCCCCATGCTTCAGCTGCTCTCTTGGGGGCATAGAGAGATGAATAATAATCTTCCTACCCGCTCGCTGTCTTCGCTCCACTTGTCGGGGCTTCAATAGATCGGACTATCAATCGCTCGTTTCACTCGCTGGTCGGTCTTTCTGCCCTTAAGCTCTTCAATCATGCTTGTCGTTCCACTTCTTTAGCTGCCTCAGTCAGTCCCGCTCCCGAAGACTTCTCCCACTTGCCCGACCTATCTTTCCTTATTTAAGAAGATCACTGCTGCCCACGTAGCGGAGCATCTCATTCATTACGAGTTCACTAGTGACACGAAAATGACCAACTATAGATATGAGAGGCCCATGATCTAGTCCTTATGGGCTTCCTTACGACTGATGTGATCATGCTTCCTCCGCCGGTGAGGGATTCCTCGACTTCGCTTTCTTCATGGATAAGGCCTGACCGTTTCATTCCCCACTTTCGGTAGCGAGAGGCCTATAGGAGTATATAACGATGGATGGGCGGCTCGAACAAGATAGTCAGACGCTATAGTTCCAACGGGAGCTACTACAGTCTCGGGTTCATTATGGGCAAGGAGAGGGGACGAGTTAACCTACTAGTAGCTAGGACCGGAAAGAAATTCATCGTAGGACTGGGGGAAGAGGAGAGGCATAAAAGGATTCTTTCCGACGAGCAAGACTGAAAGAATTTCACTGCTTTCGTTTCACTTAACTCATGAGTCAGTCGTACTGGATAGCTGCTTCATCACTTAGTATCATATTGACTAAGTGAAAGTGCTTCTTTCTAGCAGTCTCTCTCTCTACTCTATTGTTCGCTCCGGAACTTATATTATAGTAAGGCGGACTAAGGTCTAAGTAAAGTTAGAGATCTCAATGGTCCGCAGCGGCTGTGGTTCGGGGCCCTCCTCATGTCGCTCTGGTTCTTGAATATGACCATAGAGTCAAGGCAGATCGAATAGCGGTTTCATGAGGTCCTTCTTGGAACTGATGACATGAACGAGCCCTTTCCAGAAGAGTGAGCAGGTCATGGCTACTTATTTTATTCCTGGCTGAAACGCCCTAGTGGAGGATCATCCCGTCTTCCTGGCCTCCACTGCTTCCCCTCTCCGTGGCTAGACTACCGGAGTCGGAGTTCGGTCTTGATAAGCTACAGTGTACAATCAGTCTCTATCCACGATCAGATCCGGAGAGAGAAAGTCCGATATAAGCTATATTCTTTATTATATCAAATCAAAGTCTAAGGTGCGGAGCGAAGCAAGGATCGAACGACGCAGAACAGATGAGATAGCGAGGGCGCCATAGGAAAATGAGATGTTAGAAGGTGAGATGGAAGGTGCAGAGCGGACCATGCCGAATCATGGAATGAGTGCCGTACCTAAAGCTTCGGTCAGAGGAAAGTGGGATAACGGTTGATAATATTATGAGAGAGCCCCTTCCTAGCCATCTCTGAGGCATGAGTCTAATATGCCATCGACAGAGAGATCAAGAGGACAGAAGAGGACAGATGAGCAAGCGAGCACTAAGTAGAGGGACTGTGAAGCACACTGTAGAGTAGGGCATCGAGCTAGATCCTGATGGACTAAGTCCAATCCTTATTCAATCTATTTCAAATCCACGAATGTCAATAGCAATAGCAATGGCAATGGCGGGAGTCTTATCCACGAATAGCAATGGCGGAAAGAGAGGCAGGAAGATCTAGCCTATCCCAGCAACCTTCCTCCAGGATTCTTCCCCGCTAGATGGACCATCTGGCCAGGCATGCCTCCTACTCCCGAAGCAACTGGACTGGAGCTGCAGAGCTGACTAGGGACACGAAGCCCAAGCTGTGGACTGTTCTCCGTGGACTCGCAGCAGGGACTGTCGGAGATGCATGGTGGACAGGCGATGCTACAAGGGGACACCGGCTGAGGCATCAAGCTGCTGGATTCAGGACCGGCTTCCCCACTCTCCCTTCCTCTTAGCCGGCTCTTCGCTGGTCTAGTCCCTATCATACCAATTGGTCAAGTCAGCGTGGTCAACAAAGGTAGCCCTCATCGGATTCGTAGGCCCGGACTCCAACTCTTGCTACTGGAAGCCCACGGAGTTCTTCCCAAAGATGTTGAGTAAGAGAAGCGTAGCCCATGCTTCTTTAGCTTAATAATAAAGAAGATAGTGAGGAGCGAACGAGAGATTAGCAGACCGAACGAGAACTTCAAGAGAGAGATTGAAGACAGACAGATCTTTGACAGAGATATTGAAGAGCTAAGATCTTTCGGAGAGAACAAGAAGCGAAGTCGCAAGCAAACGAAAGCAAGCGGCAGCCAACCAACCACCCTCGGAGAGTAGAATATAGACCCGAGGATAATAAGGAGAGGAGCCAGACTCATAGTCTAGAGCATGTCGTTTCTTGGCAAAATCTCTTCTTTATAAGTGGAGCACCAAGCTTTAGGGATGAGCGAGCCAGATTAGAGCATGGTCCAATATGTCTTGCCAAATAATGACATCGGTCTTCACGTTCAACTTGCCTTCTAATGACATGTTGGTTCAATTTGCCTTCTAATGACATGTTGGATTCGTGAATGGAACATCGGAAAGAAGATCAGTGGAGCTGGCTCGCTTTAGTGAGCGTCACGGGTCTCACAAATGAGAAGGCTGAGCTCGCTCGGAAGGGGCACTCTTCAGTAGCTCGGAAGGGGTCTCGTCCCAATCGGTCTCGCGCTCACCTCTTTGTTCTTTGCCACTTCCACTTTCATGCTTCCTTTACTAGAATTGATATAATATCATAAATTAGCTTATATCGGACTTTCTTCTGATCGTGGATAGAGACTGAAGGCTCCCTTCTCCGCCATCGAATCTGAGGAGCGAAGAAGTGCAGACGAGCGGGCCACGAACGAATATATCCGACTAGCAGCCATATCCCAATACTATCAGACTCGAAGAACCGAGAAAGAAGAACGCCCAACTCATAATGATGAGCGAGCTTGTGCCCTTGGGCAGGATTAGTGCTCGACATTGGACTTCAGGAATGGGAGTGCAATGGGCCAAAAATATAGTAGTAAATTGAGCCAAAAATCTAGTAATTTAATTGACTATAAGAGAAGATAAAATCAATCTAAATTGAGATCAAATTCTAGTTGTAGAGAAATGCCCAAAAATCTAGTAAAGGTTTACTAGATTTTTGGGGCCTAATATAAAAGTCAATTATAGCCTTTGGGGCTATTTACGACTAATCCGATCGCCAAATATATAGTGGGGCCGCCATACTATAATATAAGTTCAAATATATATACAGGGCCGCCTGTATATAAGTTCCTCTGCTACGCAATTTACGACTAATCCCCCTTACTATATATTGGCTTATCGAAAGCATTCCTCCTCCCACTACCCACTAGCTAGAAGTATCCAGTCTTACATTCTTCGCTAAGATTACGCTAGAAGTATCCAGTCTTACAGCTAATCCAGTCTTACATTCCATTTAGCTAAGATTACGCTAGAAGTATCCAGTCTCACAAGTCTCACATTCCATTTCGCGAAGATATAGCTATCAATCGGGACATTGCTAAGATATTTCTATCAGGATCTATCAGGTCTGAACATCATGCCTCATCACACAGGTCTGAACATCATGCCTCATCACAGTGGGCACGTCTCTTATCGCTACCCGGGCACGCACGTCTCTTATCGCTTATCGCTACCCGGGCACGCACGTCTCTTATCGCTTATCGCTACCCGGGCACGCACGTCTCTTATCGCTACCCGGGCACGTCTCCTAAACCTCCCTCCTCAAAACAAAGACCTCTAGCTCCTCGCTAGGGCACGTCTCCTAAACCTCCCTCTTCAAACACCTCGCTATGAAAACCGCTCCGAAGATCTTATTACATTAACATGTAAATGTAAAGTGAAAGGCGGAAAAGGCAATATCTAACCACGTCTATCTTCGCCATCTAAGATCTAAGATCCCGATCCAGAACTCAACAAAAGAAAGTAGAAAGGCGGAAAAGGCAATAGGCAATATAATATCTAACCACGTCTATCTTCGCATCCCGATCCAGAAAGAAAGGCTGAAAATAGATGTTGCAAGCAAGAGTAACATAACAGTAGAGAGAAAGAAAAAGAATCCTGCCCCTACTCACGTCCTTGAACGCACACCTCTAAGTTAAGTAGAGAGAAAGAATCGCCCCTACTCACGTCCTTGAACGCACACCTCTAGACCTCTAGTATGATAGTATAGAGTAGGCCTAGTATAGAGTAGGCACGGGCTTGATTCAGTCCTTGAACGCACACCTCTTCAGTCCTTGTCCTTGAACGCACACCTCTAGTATAGAGTAGGCACGGGCTTGATTCAGTCCTTGGACTTGGACCCATCACCCGCAACCAGATGCACTTTACAGTGTGTCTTCTATATCTATATCACCAGTTAGATGCACATATCACCAGTTAGATGCACTTTACAGTGTGTCTTCTACATCACCAGCAACTCTCTTTCTCTTCAATGGAACTATTACCTCTCTTTCTCCAACTCACTTCTTAAGAGCTCTCTTTCTTCTCTTTGCCTTTCTATGTACTCTGATCAATCTGCAACTAGCATCAATAAATAATGCAACTAGCAACTTTCTTGCTTTCTAACTGCAACTAGCAACTTTCTTGCTTTCTATGTACTCTTTCTGCTCTTGTCCTTTCTATGTACTCCTCTCTTGGAGTAGTCTATTCCTCTCTTGGACTAGTGGGAGACTCTTTGACTAGTCTATGTACTCCTCTCTTGGACTAGTGTCTATGTACTCCTCTCTTGGACTAGTGGGAGATGGATGGGTAAGCCCATACGACTAGAGCCCTTTCAGTCCTGTGTTCGGGTTCGGGGGGAAGAAAGGAAACTATAGCTACGACTTTGCTAAACCATTGACATTTGCTAAACTATTGACATTGAATATTGAATGAGAAGCGTGAGAAGCGCTTGAGCCCCCGGAGCGAAGAACCATTGACATTGAATGAGAAGCGCTTGAGCCCCCGGGTCGAAGAACCACATTCCGTCCCGCCTCTTCGATTAGTTTACTTAAGTAAGTTAAGTAAGAATAAATTGATCAATCTGCAACTGAAGAATGGGAAGCGACAGAGCCTATGAGAGAGACAAAGGAAAAGGATAAAGGATACCTATCGGATACCTATCTATGGACAAGGGCTACCTATCTATAAAAGAGAGTAGATCTCTCCGTCGACGTCCAACAGCTTTCGCTCTACAATCCGAGTACAGGTGCTCACTCTCCGAGGGCAGGTGCTCACTCTCCGAGGACGGGTGCTCACTCTTATAATGATATCTTATCGGGGGACAACTCCATTTGATCTCACACTGAGTTTCGTTTCTTTAGTTTAGTTTATCTGGTTCTTCCTTCCTCTAGTTTAGTTTATCTGGTTCTTACTTCCTCCACCAGCGAACTCTGACCAGCAAAGGAGCCCTCCTCGGTATAAAGACCTCTCACATACCTCGCTATAAAGACCTCTCACATACCTCGCTATCCCTATAAAGGGAAGAAGACCTCTCCCATAGATTAGATATAGATCTGTACCCGGTATAAAGGGAAGAAGACCTCTCCCACATAGATAGGGAAGAAGACCTCTCCCATAGATCTGTACCCGGTAGTTTAATATCGTCCTCTCGGCTTCATACTCTACTGTTCTACTGTCAGATCCTCTGGCTAGCACTTTTTTCTTTTCTAAGTTTCTAAGTTAGTTGGCTTAGGAGCGGTCTCAGCTCCGCTTAGGCGCATCACTGGTCTCAGCTCCTTACCTTAACCATCACTCATGCTCTCCTTCTGCATCACTATCACTCCACTCATGCTCTCCTTCCCTTCTGTCGTCCCCTGATGATGATGACTACTCGAATGAGTTAGAGCCACACTACACTAGTTCGCACTTCAAGTGATGATGATGACTCGTCGAATGAGTTAGAGCCACACTAGTTCGCACTTCAAGTCAAGTAGGGCCGTTCAGTGTTCTTTGACAAGTCAAGTAGTGCCGTTCAGTTCTTTTACTTGGAGGTTCCCAGCTAAGGTATACTTGGCTAAGGTATACTTGGTTGGAGGTACCTACCGCTCAGTTCTTTGACTTGGAGGTACCGGAGCCTAAGAAATGAAATGCAGAAGTGCCGGAGCCTAAAATACAGAAGTTCCGGAGTACAGTACAAGAAATGAAATGCAAATGAAGAAGTGCCTTTAAAGAACTCTTCAGTACAAGAAAAGAAATGAAATGAAGAAGTGCCGGAAATTAAATGCTTATGAAAAGAGGCCTGCTCCCATATCATATAGAAGCCAACTGATGCATATAGAAAAGAGAAGCCAACTGATGTGATGCTAGAAAAGAGAAGCCAACTGATGCTCCCATGAAGACTAGAGATCCAACTGATGCAAAGGACTATGATGGGCTAGCAAGGCTACTGCAGCGCTCTCTCTCTCAGGATGACTTGAGTCCCTTGAGCACATAGCTGATATAGACTCTGGAGTGCATAGCTTACATTGATCACATAGCAGACTCCCCGGAGCGGAGCACATAGCCGATGTACGCTCAGGCTTTTAAGACGATCGCGTCATTCTCATTCGCTCCTCTGCTTTCTCCTCAGTGAGCCCTAGCCCTATCTACCGCACCGAAGAGACCACTCAACCAAAGCACTCCCTACTGAGAATTCATGGACCTTCACCCGGCACCCGGAAAGAGTGAATTAAGACCGGAGGTTAAAGAGGCCTCAGAGACGATCTAGACCAAAGCAACCAACTGGCGATCTCCTTGGGACAAGCCTTGAAGTAAAGAAGGTGCGAGTGATAACGGAACTTATATATTCGGCCCAAAGCCATGAAATTCCTATTTAAGTAAGTTGCTGAAAGGCAAGGAAAGAAAAGAACTAAGATCACACTGCGCAAGGAAAGAACTAAGATCGCACTGCGCAAGGAAAGAACTAAGATCACACTTCCTCTGCCTGCTATGGAACTATACGGTTCGGTTCATTCGCTGCTTCCTGCTTTGTGTGCTAGAGCTCAAGCTTCTTTTCTGCTCCACTGGGCGGGCACTCTCGTTTACATCGTTCGAGAGCTCGTAGGCCTCTTTCCTTAATGGTAATGGAGATCTCGGCGCGAGAACAGAACTAGAGCAGCCTAGCCAGACAGACTCTAATCCTTCTTTACACCTTCCCGCCTAGCCAGACTCTACTCTAATCTAGCCTAGCCATAGCCAGACTCTACTCTAATCTATGCTATCATGGAATGAGGTAGAACTGCATGACCGATGAACGAAACACTTGTTAGAACTGCATTGCATGACCGATGATTGACGATGAAGAAGAGTAAGGACCGGATCCAAGTCCCTGAGCCGATAGCTCATAGCGGGAAGAAAGACTAATATATAGGTAGCTGATAGCAGAGAAAGACGAATACTATAGAACATAGTCCTCTAGAACATAGTCCTCTCCCAATGGTCCTCTCCCAATGAGTAATTGACTAAGAGATGACTAAGAGAGCCCCCACTTCTCCAATCTCCACTAAGAGAGGCCCCACTTCTCCAATCTCCTCCTGATCGTATAGCGTATAGTCCAATCTCCTCCTGATCACTGATCGTATAGCGTATAGATTTAATGTAGCTGATCGTATAGCGTGTAGCGTGCCACCTCCTGTTAATATAGACTCCTGAGCCACCTCCTGATAGATTGAATCCTACCCTTTTTATCATGAAGACTACAAAGACAGCCCACTGGGAATGGCTAAATTGACCTATCTCCCCGATTCCCATACATCTACTGATTGAAAGTGATTGAAAGCATAGCATCGGATCTCTTAACCTACCTCAGCAGCATCGGATCTCTTAACCTACCTCAGCAGCCTGGGACTCTTTCTCGCTGCCTTTCTCGCTGCCTGGGTGTGGGTACGGGTTCAGGAAGCTCTCTTTCGACGGTACAGTAAAGTCCTCAAAGATCAACTGTTATAGTAAGTTGTGCCTAAAATAAATATAAATTCCACGTGAACAGTCTGTCTCTTGCTTTCCGTACTTATTGTATTGGTTTTTCCGAGCTGAGATTCATTTGACTCTGCCGATCAACGAAGCCAATTCAGTAGCATAGCTCAAGCTCAAGCCTGCCTTGATCAATTCAGTAGCATAGCTCAACGAAGCCCTTCCTCTTCCCCGCCATACTATAATAAGTTGTTCCCCGACCGCCATACTATAATAAGTTGTTCCCCGCGAAATAAAAAGTATAAGGCCCTCGAAATATAAAGTATAAGGAATTATTCACTGATTCTACAAATCCAGAGGAATGATTCTATTCTACTCTATCTACAGAACCAGACGGGACCTCCTAGCCTCTTATTCCCCGATCCGAGGATCCCAGTTCCGTGACTGGGCCGTCTGTCTCTTACCCTTTTGTCTTACCCTTTCTTTTGTTTGTTGTATCATTTTTATGAATCGACTGAGCCAGCGGCCCCACCATATAATTTGATGGTGACCTACCTCCAGGCACTGTTTACTGCTTGCAGGCACTGTTTACTGCTTGAACTGGAATCCCTCCCTCACCCCAGGCACTGCTTGAACTGGAATCCCTTTGAACTCGAATGAACTCGAATCCCTCTTGTCCTATGGCCCTAAAATAAATATAAATTCCGCGTCACGTGTTAACTAAAACTTGTCCCATCGACCGCGTCACGTATTAATCAATAGTAAGAGTACTTTCCTCCCCTACTACCCCTACTAGTAATTTACTCTTTAATCTTGGGGCTCTTTGAATTGAGGAATTGAATCTGGCGGTTTCGGGGCTTTGAATTGAGGAATTGAACTCAAGCAAGTCCTGTACTCCCCTACTACTAAAGCAAGTCCTGTACTCCCCGACTAGTACTAGCAAATCATACTCAAATCTTCCTCCTATACTAACAAACACTAAAAACACTAAAGGAAGTCAAAGGAATTTCGCACTATTCGAACTAAAGGAATTGAACTCCTGGAAGTCCTCCCCTAATAGCTATAGCTAATCATACTCTTTGATTCCTGTCCTACTAGTAACTAGTAATTGAATCTTGCATCTTGTTGGTCCTCCCCTACTAAATGAAATAGGAATTGAATAAAGGAATCTTGCATCTAAAGTCATTGAACTGAATCTTGCATCTAAAGGAATTGAACTACTTGAACTAGCTAAAGTAATTAATTTCACTAAAGTCATTCCTGTCCTACTCAAACAAATCATACTCTTTTTTTTATCCCTCCTAGACTAGAAAGAAGGAAAAAAAGTAATTTAAGAATCTTGCATCTTGATCTAAGCATCTTTCTCTAATGGAATTGAACTCTAACGGAATTGAATCACATTTAAGTTAAGTAAAGGAATTGCATCTTTCTCTTTCGGCTAACTTGATCTTCGCAAATCAAATAGAAAATACACTATTCATACTATTTTCTTCCTCCTAGACGCAGCAAATAGTACTCTTTTTTCCTCAAATACAAATAGTACTCTCCTCCTAGACTAAAGTAAAGGAATGGAACCAGGCTCTTTTTCTGTAAGAAGGAATGGCTCTTTTTATTAATTTAGGAATTGAATGTGGCTCTTCTCAAATGCTTCTTTTCCTGTCTCAAATGCTTCTTTTATTTTTCCTTAGTGACCCTAAATTCTCTCATTAGCTTTCTCTTAGGGCTACCATTGCACTTACTTAAGGTATTTATTATAGGGAACTGACCTTAAAAGAAAGGCCCACTCTTGGCGTTGCTCTTTTGTTGGTGCTTTATCTAAAAATCAAAAATGAAACAAGAAAGTGTTCTATTCTATAGTACTAGAGAGAGAAATGACTAGAGAGAGAATAGGATTTGCACATGTGTTAAGCATTGCGCTTGTGCCGGACTTGAGTGAACAAATTGTATAAAGCTTGTTTAGAGCTTGACTCCTTTCCAAAAGGATCTCTTCTTTACTACTTACTTGAATTTCCATGAAATTGATTGCACTAATTACGTAACATTATTATATACGTATAATTGAATTCCAACCAGTACCAGTCAAAGGAGCTATAGACAGTGACGCGAAGCCCAATAAAATCAGACTTGAACTACATAATCAGACTTGAACTACATAAATCATCCTTTAACTACCGGAGTTACGCGCTTAAATCATCCTTTAACTACCGGAGTTACGCGCTCATACTTCTCCTACTCTGCGCTGAACTACTGACTTATCCTATTCTGCGCTGAACTACTGACTTATCCTATTTTTCCTAAGATCTCTTTCGCCCCTCTGAATCTTCAGGTCCCTCTGACTTAACTTAAGATGAAACCCTCTCCTATGAGTATGAGTAGATCTGCTCTGTCACTAGCTCATCTAGAGCCCTCTGACTTAACTTAAGATGAAAGAAACCCTTTCCTATGATGATACCCTGACGAAAAAGAAAGACCATTAACGTTATCTGTTATCTCCTCTCGGACTAAAGGAATTGAATCCGTCGATGCCGATGCGAAAGCGAAAGCAATTCGAAAATCAAATACTAATACTCTTTTTTCCTCCTATACGAAAATACAAATCATACTCAAATCTTCCTCCTAGACTAAAGGAATTAGGAATTGAACTCAAGGAATAGAATATTTCATCTTGCGAAAGCAAAATACAATTCATACTCAAATCTTCCTCCTAGACTAAACGTAACCCCATAGCATCACGCATCTGATTCTCCTATTCTTTTCCTGAGTGACCCTAAATTCTCTCATTCCGGATCTTAGGCCCCGCGGCTTCACGGGACCGCAGCCCACATATACTTAGCATTTAAGCACTATTGGAACTTATATTATATACAGGCTGGATCAACTTGAATTCACGAACAAAGTGTTCTCTAGTACTCATGTATAGGAACTTGGATTA
This sequence comes from Curcuma longa, assembly GCF_044706935.1. NCBI lineage: Eukaryota > Viridiplantae > Streptophyta > Magnoliopsida > Zingiberales > Zingiberaceae > Curcuma > Curcuma longa. The sequence goes on from NC_133861.1 coordinate 1,920,224, forward strand.
GCACATGTGTTAAGCATCTCGCCAGGACTGGACTTGAGTGAGCTTGTTTATAGCTTGAATTAATTATCTAATTCTTAGAATTACGTATACTTAACGTATACTTATCGAATATTAGTCATATACCATTCGTATCTTTAATCTGTCTTTATATAAACCCCTACAGTAACAAACTTTAAAGCAGGAACGAATATAGAATTGAGGAAGAATCCCTAGGGCAAAATAGAGTCTCTATCAGATGCAGCTAAATACCACACACTAAAAGAACCATCTGCTGCTTAATTAAACTAATTTTAGGAGAGCTGAGTACACTATTCTGCAGCTCAACTTATTTTAGGCTCTTTTGAAAGGTTCCGATCTAGCTAAACTAAATAACAAAGATGCAAGAGTAGCTAAACTAACTAAAAAGATGCAAGAGTCACAGTAGATGGCATTGATAACTAACAGTAGATGGTAGATGGCATTGATAACTAAGAACTCCCATGATAACTAACAGTCGATGTTATTTATAACTCATAACTCCCATACGCGGAAGCTCTCACAGCGTTTTAAAGTATAGGCCTGTCCCGTAATTTATCTTCTCTCACAGCGTTTGAGTAAAGTATAGGCCTGTCCCGAATGCGTCTTTGTCTTCTCTCTCTCATACTCAAAGACATCAACAGGTGCAGAGCCTCAAACCCTTTATGAGCTTCAACATCAACAGGTGCAGAGCCTCTTGGAGAAAAGAAAGTGCACCCAATGTAAGATTATTGAATAACTTATAGCACTATCGGTCGAGCCCTGAGGGAGAGAATCAATATATAATATATAATATATAAGAGTAGTTGCGAAATCAATTGCGAAATAAAGATTCTTTAGTTCTTTAGGGAGAGAGTATGGCGATTGTAGATAGGCTCGCTTTATAGTTCTAAGGGCAGAAAGACTATAATAAGTAAGGGAAGATCTTTCGTAGTTTCGTAGCCCATAGAACTTATAAGGAGGGCACGTAAGTTATTAAATTGCTTAGGATCGAAATACTAAATAAGTTAGGTCGAGAGAGGGCAATAGAGTAATCCATCTCTTTCAAAGCAAACCTGAAGCTCGCTCGTGAAAAAGGAAAATAGAACCAATTTGCTCGCTCGTGCTTAGACCTTCCATTGAATGCTTTGCTCCAGTAGTCCTACTATTACTATAATTAAACTATAAACTATATATAAAGTAATGAATCGGCTCTCGGAATGAATCTACTCTACAAAGCCCGGTGAGACTCTACCCTTCATTCTTCGACCCGGGGTTAGGTATGCCTCTGCCTTTGAGTTCTGTCCTATGCCCTCCCGAGCTCTCTTCTGAATTGGCAAGCTTATGAGACTTTCCTCTGCCTATGCCGAGACCCCTAGCCCCTAGAAGATTGGAAGGGACGGGAACTTTGCCTCTCAGCTGCCCGGTCCAGTTGAACTTGAACTGAAGATCTTCTGACCTCCGCCTTGAGAACTTCCTTTGCCCTTCGCCCTCCCTGCATCGGATGAGTTTGTCCTGGGGCGAGCGGCGCAGAGTCAAACGGGCAGAAGATTGGCGGAGATGCAAGGACTGAACTTCGAGTGCGAGTAGGAGAAGCTAAAGCACTAGACCCGGACTGATCGGTGAGTGATAGATGCCCGGGAAGGCAAATGGATAAACTCCTCTGCGGGAGAACAGTCATCCTCAGAAGGGAGAAAGTAATGCCGCCAACATTGATCCAAGCGAAGGAGGATATGAGTGAGACCTCGGATTATAGAATAATAGGCGCATGCCCATTTGAACTTATATTATATACAGGCGCACGCCATATTATATACAGGTTGATTCTTGCTTTCCTGCATTTATTATCTTCGGAATTTATATTGATTTTAGGGCAATTCTTTCACTCCTGCATTTTCTTTATTATCTTCTATTACAATAAATTCCCAAGGAGATAAATAGCCCCAAAGGCCCTACTTACTATAATTAAGTTCTAATCCGCCTGTATATAATATAAGTACCTCTGCTATGCCTCTTTGTGAGTCGAAAATAGACCCAAAGGCTAAGGAGATAAATAGCCCCAAAGGCGTAGAATAAACCATCTTACTAAAAAGGAAATACCTCTGCTATGCAGAGAAGATAAATAGCCTTTGGGTCTATTTTCGACTCTAAGGAGGCGTGGCAGAGGTACTTATCTTATATTATATACAGTTAGTCTACGCCAAAGGGGCTATTTATCTCCTTAGCCTTTGGGGCTATTTACGACTAATCCGAATCTCCTGCATTTCTCTACAACTAGAATTTGATCTCAATTTAGATTGATTTTATCTTCTCTTATAGTCCGGATTAGTCGTAAATAGCCCCAAAGGCTATTTCTCTCCCCAATATATAGTAAGGGGGTAGCAGAGTTATATTATATACAGGCGGATTAGAACTTATATTATGAATGCAGGGCCTTTGGGGCTATTTATCTCCCCAACTATAAAAGTAAATTCGGAATTTCTATTTATTTTAGGTAAATATCTCCTTTCTATTTATTTTAGGTAAATTCGGAAATTTCTTTATATTGATTTTAGGTGAATATCTCCTTTCTATTTATTTTAGGCTTAGTCGTAAATAGCCCCAAAGGCTATTTATATGCCTCAAGGAGATAAATAGCCCCAAGAAGATAAATAGCCCCAAGGAGATAAATAGCCCCAAAGGCGTAAACTAATCCGTCTTACTATAATATAAAGACCTCAGCTATGCTGAGTAGAAAAATAGCCTTTGGGGCTATTTACGACTAATCCGAATTTACCATAATATTAAGTTAAGTTCTAACTGTATATAATATAAGAGTTGTACCTCTGCTATGCCTCTTTGAGTCGAAAATAGACCCAAAGGCTATTTATATGCCCCAAAAATATAGTAAGTTGTGGCAGAGGTACTTATCTTATATTTAGTAGGATTAGTCTACTTAGTCGTAAATAGCCCCAAAGGCTATTTCTTCTACTCAGCATAGCTGAGGTCTTTATATTATATACAGGCAGATTAGAACTTAACTTAATGTTATGGGGGGCCTTTGGTGCTATTTACTTCTTGGGGCTATTTATCTCCTTAGCCAAAGGGGCTATTTACGACTAAGTAGAATAAACCATCTTACTAAAATAGAAAGACCTCTGCTATGCCTCTTTGTGAGTCGAAAATAGACCCAAAGGCTATTTCTTCTACTCAGCATAGCTGAGGTCTTTATATTATAGTAAGAGGGATTAGTCTACGCCTTTGGGGCTATTTATCTCCTTAGCCTTTGGGTCTATTTTCGACTCAAAGAGGCGTAGCAGAGGTACTTATCTTATATTATATACAGTTAGAACTTAACTTAATATTATGGGGGGCCTTTGGGGCTATTTCTCTCCTTTAGTCGTAAATACTTTGGCTATTTTTCTACTCAGCATAGCTGAGGTCTTTATATTATAGTAAGACGGATTAGTTTACGCCTTTGGGGCTATTTATCTCCTTTCGTAAATAGCCCCTTTGGCTATTTATATGCCTCTGCGTAGCAGAGGTACTTATCTTATATTATATACAGTTAGTCTACGCCAAAGGGGCTATTTCTCTCCTTTCGTAAATAGCCCCAAAGGCTATTTATCTACTCTGCATAGCAGAGGAACTTATATTATATACAGGCGGATTAGAACTTAATTATAGTAAGTAGGGCCTTTGGGGCTATTTCTCTCCTTTAGTCGTAAATACTTTGGCTAAGGAGATAAATAGCCCCGAGAAGATAAATAGCCCCTTTGGCGTAGACTAATCTGCCTTACTATAATATAAAGACCTCAGCTATGCCTCTTTGAGTCGAAAATAGACCCAAAGGCTATTTATATGCCTCTGCGTGGCAGAGGTACTTATCTTATATTTAGTAGGATTAGTCTACGCCTTTGGGGCTATTTATCTCCTTAGCCAAAGGGGCTATTGTAGACTAAGTAGAATAAACCATCTTACTAAAATAGAAATATCTCTGCTATGCCTCTTTGTGAGTCGAAAATAGACCCAAAGGCTAAGGAGATAAATAGCCCCAAAGGCGTAGAATAAACCATCTTACTAAAAAGGAAATACCTCTGCTATGCAGAGAAGATAAATAGCCTTTGGGTCTATTTTCGACTCTAAGGAGGCGTGGCAGAGGTACTTATCTTATATTATATACAGTTAGTCTACTTAGTCGTAAATAGCCCCTTTGGCTATTTATATGCCTCTGCGTAGCCGAGGTACAACTCTTATATTATATACAGTTAGTCTACGCCAAAGGGGCTATTTATCTTCTTGGGGCTATTTATCTCCTTAGCCAAAGGGTCTATTTTCGACTCAAAAAGTGCATAGCTGAGGCCTTTATATTATATACAGGCGGATTAGAACTTAAATTATTATGAATGTAGGGCCAAAGGGGCTATTTATCTCCTTTCGTAAATAGCCCCAAAGGCTATTTATATGCCTCTGCGTAGCAGAGGTACTTATCTTATATTATATACAGTTAGTCTACGCCAAAGGGGCTATTTCTCTCCTTTAGTCGTAAAGACTTTGGCTATTAACTTACTTTTATATTGGGCCCCAAAAATATAGTAAGTTGTAGCAGAGGTACTTATCTTATATTATATACAGTTAGTCTACGCCAAAGGGGCTATTTCTCTCCTTTCGTAAATAGCCCCAAAGGCTATTTATCTACTCTGCATAGCAGAGGAACTTATATTATATACAGGCGGATTAGAACTTAATATTATGAATGTAGGGCCTTTGGGGCTATTTCTCTCCTTTAGTCGTAAATAGCCCCAAAGGCTATTTATATGCCCCAAAAATATAGTAAGTTGTAGCAGAGGTACTTATCTTATATTATATACAGTTAGTCTACGCCAAAGGGGCTATTTATCTGCCCAATATTATAGTAAGGGGTAGCAGAGGTACTTATATTATATACAGGCGGATTAGAACTTAATATTATGAATGTAGGGCCAAAGGGGCTATTTATCTCCTTAGTCGTAAATAGCCCCAATATTTCTCTACCCAATATAATAGTAAGGGGTAGCAGAGTTATATTATATACAGGCGGATTAGAACTTATATTATGAATGCAGGGCCAAAGGGGCTATTTATCTCCTTTCGTAAATAGCCCCTTTGGCTATTTATCTGCCCAATATATATACAGGGTAGCAGAGGAACTTATATTATATACAGGCGGATTAGAACTTATATTATGAATGCAGGGCCAAAGGGGCTATTTATCTCCCCAACTTATTTAAATTCGGAACTTATATTTATTTTAGGGCAACAAAGGATTACAGTATTGCGTGCCCTCCTTAGTAAGTTCTAGCAACCGGTCGAATATATGTAAATGGCAAGCATACCTAGGTCGTAAATGGTGTGTACACCATTTGGATTTATACTGATGTGTATCTTTGGCCATTTACTCTTTCATTCAAAACTACGAAAGATCTTGTATTTATTTTAGGGGGCAGATTATTACCAGATTTGACTTTTCTTTTCCCTACAGGGTCTCACTTTGGTTGAGGGGATTAGCCTACGGCGAGCACCTAAAAGTTAGCCTTAGCCTACTTCCTTGAGCTACCCTTGACGAACGCCTCCGGGGAAAGAGTGGGTATGTAGGGCTTCTTTCACTAGAGGGTGGGATCGGATCGGATCTAAAGGAAAGGTCGATAGAGAAAGACAACACAACACACAATACTGGACAGCACACGAAAGAAAGGGCAGCGCGTTTTCGCTTAATTTAAGAAAGTTGGCCTGTTTGACAGACGTACTTATTCAAGGTTGTATCCCGACCGAGTAAGTAGCTTTTCTAGTTTAAGATGTGCCACTCAAATTGAACTCCTATATCGAGTAGAAAAGGAAGGGAAAGGGGGAGAGTGCAAGAGGGGAGAGAAGGAAGCAGACAAGGTCCAGTTTCACGTACCAGTCGAGGAGCATCCTTCCATCTGTTACCGAGGAGAGAGCAAGAGCCAGAGAATCGTGATAGTGGTCCCACGCCTGCACCTTAGATACCTCAGTGTGGGACCAGTATCACGTAACGTAATATATGCGTATCGTATAAATAAAATGCAACAACATCGAATGGCACCGGAAAATAAAGAAGAGAAAATGCAACCCGTTTAGGCTTAGTCGTAAATAGCCCCTTTGGCTATTTATCTGCCCAAAAATCTAGTAAAGGAGATAAATAGCCCTGAAAATCAAATTACGCGAAGGACCCTCAAATAATACAAATTAAGCTCAAACCAAAACCAAACAAGACTGCCACCCATGAACTATATACTGTAATCTGCGTAAGTGTTAGACTGGGCCATTCACTATATACTGTAATCCGCTCCTGCCGTCGGCTAATTAGAACCTTTCCCTTAAGTCTGAAGTTCAGTTCATTCATAGAAAGATCCTCAAACAGATTGAATAATGAGATTATCATTCTAATTCAGTTTCATTCACTAATATACTTTATCAGAGAGGGGGCCCCGGACTTAAAACGGTGCTCTACTTCTCCAACTCAAGCTCAAAAGCTCAAAATAGAGAAATCCCCCCCCTGAGGGTGACTTCGAGCGGAGCGTATATCATCCGGTCACGCCAGAATCCGGTATGGCCCTACGCGTAGCGGTCACAAAACAGTTTAAGTGTGCTTGCCATCGTTACGCAGCCTCAGCGTATGGTAAGCGCAGCGGAGGTACCTACGCGTAGCGGTCACTAAACTGGTTAAGTGCCCTGGCCCGGCCGGGGCATGTGCTTTTGGATGGACGTTCTTAATCGATAAATTTTAGGAATAAGATCGACTAATTTTTGAATAGAAGAACCTACTGTATCGAGTCATTTATTCATATTGGACTGTATCGATCAATTTGAGTCGAACTTATATTATAGTGGCCTCTCCATTCTGACTGCTGTAGTCCTGTCTTTCGTTTTACTGGGCAGACATAAGCTGTAGTTTCTTTTATAAGGAATACCCGCATGTTTCACTTCCTCCCTCTTCTTATGTTTACTTTGGGGTCCATATTGCAAGGTGGATGGGCGTCTCAGTAGATTATTTCGGGACACTCACTTATCTCTCTGGACCACTCTTCAGAATGTGGCAAATAGGGGAACCTTTAGTAAAGACACTCTTGGAAGAAGGCCCGAGTGCCATGGAAAATTAAAACGAAAGGCGGAACGCTGGTCAAGAGCGCTGGACAAAAGGATTTCACGTGCTATAGTCAGTCAAGACAGTTTAAGTTGGAGTGAGAAAAAGTCCAACTAGTGGCATGGACCTTTGTAGCAGTTCCGTTCCTGGCTCTGACTCACGTCGCTATCGCTCGAAATTGCCTTTACAGCCGAGGGCCGTTCGCAGCCAGCTTCACTATATCGCAACTTGCAGGCAGTGTGAGTTCGGCACAATTGACTATATATTGGCCAAGGACCTTCGATTATTGGATTTGCGTTGTGACTTGACAGAGAGCTTTATATGGCACTCGGGCAATAAAAGGGATTCTTGTAACAATAACTGTTCTCACTCTGTGCAATATGTGAAATGCCGATGGGAAAGTTCACAGATGGGACCATACGACACGGAAAAGAAAGGGCATCTGCCATATAAATAAGTAGGGGGCTCGACTTAAAAGTCAGTTAGGGCCGACGTAAAGGAGGGATCGCTTTAAGTTAGTATGGCAGGGAAGATATACGACCTGATAGGCTCGCCCCGGATTTAGTCACACGTCGCTATCGCCTATTACTGAATTAATGGCCCTCACACACCTTACTATATACTTGGCGTGCCCGGAAAAGAGTCAGTTCGCCCAAAGCCATTCACTCGTATAGTCACACGTCGCTATCGCCTATTACTGAATTAAGGGCCTTAATTTAGTAAGTTGTTGGGCAGGGATAGGGGAGAGCTCATATTTGCTTATATTTTTTTCGCCCCCACCTAATAAGTTGCTTGACCTTTTTTCGTGTTTTCTTTATATGGCGCCATGAACTTCTACTGATGTCTTTCGTAATCTTTGCTTTATTTATTCTATATAAAACATTTCTTTCTCGGCAGAGATTGACTAAAATATAGAATGATTGGGCAGACTATAATAGCAGAGAAATAGGAACTTATTGGCTGGCTGGGATTCGAACCGGATTCGCTCAAATTAAAGTTGATAGTGGAGTTTGGGAGCAAAGAAGTCAAAGTCGGGGGTTAAATGGGGGGGTTAAATAAAGAATGACCGCTCCCATCTCGATACCTTTCTTTAGGCGCTCCATTTCCCGGGGTTAAATTGGAACGCAGTGATTCGGCTCCGCACCTCACGCTTTTGGCCTCGGACGATCCTCATTCCACTCGCTCGTACCCCACACCCCCTTGACTCCTCGTTCTCAGTCTTTCCTTCTCCTGATTGCATCTCCGTCGCGTCTTGCACCAGCTACCCTTCTCCCCTCCTTAGCTTGCTTCACTTGGGACAGTTCAATGAATTCCAAGTCCTACCTTCGCAGAGAAAAAGTGCTTGGCTTAGCACCGGTCGAGCAAGGATCCAAAATCCGTCTCCAATCTGGGATGGCGCATCAAGTCAGCTCCCGGATTCGCTCTGTGCCTGAATTTCCCAAATGAACCTAAGAATTTCATGCTTTGAATGCCGCCTCGGCTTGAACACACGTTAGAAGTCAAAGTCACTTCCCGCATATTCCTAACCTGCTTTGTCCGCATTTTGATCCCACGTCATGAACACCTGAACACAGAAGGGAAAGAAGACACCGCTACTCTTCAAAAGCTAGGTACAGAGCCAAAGTGACGTAGAGCTCGGTACTCAGAAGGCGTCATATCTTCGCTCCTCGACCTCGACTTCATTCACATTCCAACCCCTTGATTCCCCTGTAGAGTAAGCGATCTTCCTAGCATTACATTTCTCGAGATCTTTCTATAGATAATGCTTGAATTCGATGAATTCGATCAGATGCGCTCACGACTTACTGATCTCTCATTATATAGAGCTACTGGTCGAGCAGAAGATAGGCCTGACGGGCCCTATCTCTGATCCCTGGAGTAGGCTGAGTCGTACGAAGACCTATCCTTTGCTGCTTATCCCATGCATTTCGCTAGACCAAACGCTACTCCCCATCTCTTGTACGAAGTCAGCCCATATGAGAAGCATTCCAGGTCCAGCACCGCCTTATCCACTGCTACTAGGAAGAAGAAGCCAGCGCACACGAATTCAAATATATGGCCTAGGAATGCTTGAACTGATCTAATTGCTTCAGCTCCTATCGAGCCTATCACCATAGCAGATCCGCCACCGGGACATCGGATCTCACTTGAGCCACCCCACTCATAATAAGCTTTGGTTAACGGCATGATCGGACACCACTAAGGCACTCCCCTCTTCCACGATAGAGACTCTGGCACCGTCGAAAAGTCCGTAGATCCTAAACTAAAGAGCATAGGTAGCGATTCCCCTAATATAGTCAAGTAAATTGAAAGCATAACCTACGTACGATTAGCTAGAAGTTCTCTTGATTTGACCAATCTCCAATTGCTCACTCTCTTGACTCGTCCTCCCGTACGCGTAACTTACTAGGTTTTTGGGCAAGACTAGGGTAGGGGTCGCTCGGAACTTATATGAATTTACTTGCTGTGTCTCCGCTGAAACACATGCCCTACTCTCCGTCTTCTACGGATCGGAGGGAGAAGGGTTCATTAAAGTATTCCACATTGTAGATCTCGTGAGCATAGAACCGTGGCTGAGACGAATGCTTCCTTGAACAGATCAGAGCTCAAGTCAAGACAAGATAAGCGCAGAGATCATACGAATGCTTCCTTGAAACGAGGCTAGCCTGCCCTCTGGGATCTCTCCCTCTGCTCTGCAACTAGCCTCATGCCCTCTCAGTCCCCAAGGTTGGAAGCCGGTAGATCGCACACCAGCCATTCGTCCCATCCCACACCAGAATCGCTAGAGTGCTTAGGTTAGCCTTCCTTCCGATAAGTTTCTTTTCCCCGATCTATTTTATTTCTCGCCGGATTTATCCTGCTAGACTTTAATTCGTTCTAGCTTACGTCTGCACCTGCGAGAAATAGCATCAGCAAGAGTTTGACCCGCTCAACTCGCCAAATAATGCGTTTTAGCCTCAATAAAAAGGCCTTCTTTCAGAATGCAATGCGGAGGCCCATGTCTGCTCTATAAGCTCATGCCTGCTTGGTTGAATCTAATCTTTATCCTGTGAGGGGATTAGCTGCATAAACGAAGATCCCATGAGGAACGAGGGCACCTTGGTTAGCATTCAATTCACCAAGTCCTAACTTATATTATAGATGGCGGATGCTACTTTACTTATATTTCGTTGATTCTTTTTATTAGGTGTCTGCATAGCTGGGTTCAAGACATGATCACCCTCACCTACCTTTGCTTAATGCTTTCTTTCCGGTTCCCTTTACTTGTTGGAGATCTGGATGCGCTCCCCAATCCTAACTTAGCAGTCGGGTATGTGATCTTCATGGACAAAGCAAAGAAAGCCTACCCTCCTATGATGTCCAGAGCCCCGCCGGATGCCGTATGCCTTCTCTTTCCTTCCCGAGTGCGAATGAGCTTGGTTCCAAGTGCTATGAGTAAGCTAATCTAATCTTTAATTTACTATATTAGGGCTGCCTAACCCGATCAAGCCTCAAATGCCGAATCTGATGCTGTGAGCAAAGAAGTTCTCCATACCTCTCTCAGTAGGATCTGACCACGGACACCTATAACTAAAAAGACTCTATGGACTTCCTTTTCAAATTAGGTCCTCACCTTGTAGGCACCTCCTCTTAGTCAGATTGGGACTGGCTCAACTCAATTGGGCCCAAAGAGTGGCAGGCGTAGAGCAGAGGTTTCCAATGAGGATTCTGATTATGTTGAAGAAGATAGTTCAGGTTACACTTCAGGTCTTGGTTGACGGTTCAGAATTACCTATCATTCGCATGAATAAACTCATTGCCCATACCTGAGATCTGAACCGCTGTCCTCACAAGTAATAGCTTCCGGGCGCCCACCTGCAATAGCTATTCAAGTTAACTCTTTTCTTTTAGGAGGTAGCTTAAGTCTTCTATTTACTCCGCAGCAGATGAGGGCGCGCGAAGAAGGTTAATTATGTTCTGACGGCCTATCCGACCTCCTCATTTAAGTGCCCGCGCCGATACTCCTTTGAAGTTAAATTCCCCCTCCTTCTCCTTGAAAGTAGGCTTTTCTCAGTCTAGTTCGCCTGCTCTGCTTTTCCGGTCCGCCCTCGCCCTCTGGTCTGATTCTCTAGCCAGGAGATGTTTCCTAGCTGCTGTGCAAGGTTTCACTATAGTCTTTAGAGTAATGAAGAAAGAGAACGGTTCGGCTGAGAGAATTTATCGATTCGACCGGGGGATCATCAGAATCTGATCTGGTCTTGATTCTATCTATTTTATCCAGTCAAAATAGATAGATGCCCATTCGCTTCTAGTAATTCCTCATTCAATTTCTTCATTTCATTATACAATGATTGATGTTAAAAAGGAAGCAGAAAGAGAAGAATCAGACTCGTGCTATCGGGCATAGGTGTGCAATTCCTCCTTTCTGACCTAGGTCTAGTAGAGTAGATTGCCTTTCGAGCCTTGAACTAGCATCTTAGCCCAGTCAGAGTTTAATTGAAGCGGCTCGGCACACCCAATGGATGGAACCAGCGCTCTCCACCCAACATTACTTACAGAATCAGAGTTTAAAGCATAACGGCCCCTCCTTCCCTCTTTTCTCGGTGCCCTACAACTGACGCCTATGGACGAGCCCACCTTTTCAGTTCCTAAAAGATTGTGAGCACTTTCACTATTGTAGATACTTGAGCCTATTCGTTCGCGCTTCCTTGGACTTCTGAAAGGTTCGCCTTGATGCGCATGACTCGCTTTAACTTCCTCTGAGCCTCGCCACCTTAGTGTCGCCTTCCCTCTTCTCTTTCCTGACATCGAGATCTTTCTATAGAACACTTGACTTCATGCTTGAACGATAGGGATAATGAATGGTATGAGAAAGGAAGTAATGAGACATGCTTACGAGCACCCATTCATATATAATAATGGATAATTGGTCTCGATAATCTTGTCGAGAGAACAAGAAGAAGAGGTACTCGCTCCTCTCTATAGAGAGCTAAACCTGATGCTAGGCTGTGCAGCCAGGGCCTGCCCAAGAGGGATCAACCTAAAATCAATCTAGCACTGGGGTTTAAATAAAGTGAAATAAAGCGATCACGGATTCAATAAATTTATCTGCCTAACCAGAAGCAGAGAACCTAAGAAGCGAGACCCAGAAGTGGGAGTATGGATCCTCTTCCCCGCCAAGATATAAAATTTCCAGGTTTAGTATCTGGTGCCCAGCCTCTCTGCTCAGAGATCCCCTGCGAATGTAACAACCGAGTCCTCGAGTGCGAGTGCAGTTTAAGATGAAGTTGATGGAGAAGAATCAGTAGAGTAGGTCGTCATGTTCTTCTCTCTCCCTCGAGCAACTTCTGAACCAAAGAGTCTTATTCCTATTCCGAGTGGGGAAGAACCTAGGCGATTCAAGCGGAAAGCAAGGACTCTTTCAACATTTCTTTCCCTGTCCCGCGAACTCTGACTTTAATTGGGCACCAGCTTCGTATATCGTGCATAACTCTCACTTATTCTTTCACGGACACCTGCAACACAAAGAAGTCAGCCCGCACGCACTTAGCTTAGTGTAGTCCTCTTTGCCCAATAGAAAGGAAGAACCCTTATTAGTTTGAGTCGTTCGGGTTTCGTACCTTTCATCGGTCATTAAATAACGCTTACAATATACATAAATAGAATAAATAGTATAGAGACTAGCTGCTATCATACTAGTATGCGAGAACACCCGTTATTGAGGAGGGGGAGGAAATCCCTACTATTACCACTTGCAAGACACATGCTAGTTGCCATTCAACCAGAGCTCGTAAGCGAACTAGAGTTAGTCTAATTAAACCTTGTGCGAACGGCTGATGAAATGGAATTCTGGACTTACTACAGAGTCCGGAACAGCTGCAGCGGCGGGCACGAGTACAATTCAGGAAGATAGACTACCAATGAATCGTCAGTCTCACCCTTCTCGAGTGGACCAATAAGACTGGACTGACTTTAACCTAGCGGGTAATTATGCTCCATCCAGTTCATGCTCTAAACTCTTTGTTAGCGGATGCTTGTGCCAGGAAAAGAGGTGTCAGAAAGGGTTTCATCCCTCCTAAGCCGGGCCATGAAGAACGGAATAATTTTCGACTACTTCTAAGTGCTAGGCAGCTGGTGCAGTTGGAGTCCTAGAATAATTGATAGTAGAATCAGCCCTCTTAAGAGAAGGAAAAGGAAAGAGAAGTATGAGTGAGTCTCAAATTAGTTGTGCGCGCCTGAGCCGGAGAGCTGTTGATTCTTCTATTAAGGCTGGGATTCAGTAGGTGGCTCTTCCTTAGGAATTATCTTCCGAGTCTTGCATCAGCGCAGCTTCTGAAAGTGTGGCCCAGTCAAGTATGGGACCGGACCTCGCACTCTCTTTATATATATATATATCTTATTCCTTCCATGATGGAGAACGGGTAAGAGTAAGAGGCAGAGATCGACCTAAAGTCAAAGCAGAGGCAGCTATCGAACCCTTGCACTTGCAATCTGAATCTAGAGCACTTAAACCTATTCTCCCGGTCCAAGGATCCTTCGCTCGGGCCCCCCCCCCTTTCGTCTTATCTTAGCTAAACTTTATGACTTGACTTCTTCAGTGGGTCAGAGTTTTGCTATATATACCCACCTTGATCTTAGCCCACTGACTATCTATATCTGGTCGGTACCTCTACTTTCTTTTGAAAGCATCAATTCTCTGTTGTATCTCACTACTTCTCAGAGCTAGCGAGGGCCAGTAGTTCCATGAAAGAGCTGCGAAGGAAACCAAACCCAGTAGTTCCATGAAAGAGCTGCGAAGTAAACCAAACCCATGAAAGGAAGCTCAAGAGACCGGCTGCGTCAGACCCATGAAAGGAAGCGAGCCCATGAGAGGAACAAGCGGCAGCAGGACAACAGCTATTTTAAGGTGGGTGCCTCTTATCGCAGGAGGAAGAAGCTTAGTAAAGGGGTGTGGGGTGGGAATTTATTATAGTATGGGGAAGCCGCTAAGCTAAGTAAACCAAGCTAAGCGTCGTAAAGGATGGAATGGATAGTACAGGACGGGAACCAAACCATAGGTGCATTTCTTTCTCAACTTTCTGACTGAAGCACTGACTTCTCAAACGAAACTAAATGAGAAATTCTAACTGATAAACTCCAAATTCTCTATGCGGGCCATGCAGCCACGTAGGCAGGTCTCTCTTCTAAACTAAACTCGGAGTCCTAGCTCTCGAAACTCGACATCAAGTCTCCCCGTCCACTATTTAAAGCATGCCTACCATTCTCCCCGGGGAAAGAAGTTCAAGGACCAAGCTCGTTCATTCAATCGCCCTGCATAGACCCTGAGCTGAGCTACTTTATGGAGAGCAAGCGACTGAAACCCTGCCTTCAAGTTCATGTGAATCCAACGGCTAAATGTCAAAGTTCGAAGAAGAGTCCCAAGTCGGTGTCCCGTCCCAAGCAACGAACTACTCAACCGGGGCAGCTACTGCTATTGGGTCGTGCCTCTGGGACTACGAAAGGTAGAGTCCTCGCTCCATTAACCAGCGCAACATGAACTTGATTGAAAAGCCCATATTAAGCCAAAGCACTTGATGTAGAAGGGTACGTACGCATGGTAGAGAAGGCCTCACTGATCTATAGCTGCTTGAGTGGGTCTCCTATACTATAGTCGAAGTCCGTTAACCATACCTTCTTGTTGACAAGCTCTCTATGCAACTTTATTCTTATCTATTCTTATCTATTGGTGGAAACATTCGCCATTCCGACGAGCGATTGCGAGAAGAAATAAAGAGCAGCGAATGAACAGCGAGATCACGAGCCATCGCGACGAACGAGAGAAAAACACTTCGTAAGCTCGTGGATGGACTTGGCTTAAATAAAGTGATTCACGGGTTGACTTTATTGGATTGGGCGTCTTTTGATTAAGTGAATCGGGTTGTTTTCTTCCACAGTTCTTTGGAGCGATTGGAACGAGGAGGTCAGACCCGACCAGATAGCAGGGCGGTGGGGTCTAGGGGAATTTGGGCGCTAGGAGGGGTCCAATAAGAGGGGCGGAAAGATCAATATAGAATAGCGGGCCCGACCAGCTTAGCTTTTAATTTATTGTGTAAGATAAATATCATAGCGGGTTTAGTTTAAGCCAAGTCCAAGAAGAGGTCTTTCGCTCCGCCCTTATCCTCTTTCTTTCCTTATCTGGGCGAGCTCTCCCTTTTGCTCTTCTGAAGGAAGGCATGCTATTCACATAGTCCTGTTAAAAGGGAAAGAAAGAAGTATGTGCCACCGGGTACGGACCCATATGCCTTTGCCTTCTTCCCTGTTGGTAGCTCGCCGATGCTCTCCCCGACTCGCTCGATCCCTAATCATAATTATAACCACTTTGAGGCCTGGTTCTAATTCCCTACTCTGTCCGTAGAAGAAAAGGAATAAGTGTTAGGCTCAGATCTAGAGTTCGTCACTGAAAACTGGAGTCCCTATCAAGGAACTCTTTCGGTCGGATATGCCACATTTGGTTCCGCCCACGTACAGAAGGATGCTGCCCTCTTTTGAGGCACCCTCTCTTTCCATACTGATTGCCATGCCGAGCAAGCTTCATTGTTTCAATAAGTGGCATGATAAAGGAAATTGAGTGCTCCTACAGATTCAACTCCAAGCCTAACCCTTTCTGAATAGTACGGAATAGGCATATTCGAGTAGATGCCCGGGAGGGAAGAAGAATGAGGGCGAACCTCTGATCATACTCATACTCATGTCCAGTACTCCGAGGTGCAGAGCGAAAAGAATAACTAAAGTATTAGCAAGAGCCCCGGCCGCTAGCAGCTAAGGACAGGACTTGTATGATACCTGATTCCCGACTCAGTACTACTTAAGTTCGATGCACACTTGATCTGAGCCAAGAATGCGAAAGCTCTTTTGAGGGACGAGGTGATCCACAAGGGGAGACGAAAGGTACGGGGAGCGCAGGGCACTCTCTTTCTTTTTACAGAGTAAGAGGGACCGCTATTTGGTTCTTCAGAGTAATCCGGAGAGGGGCAATTCCAAGAGATCTGAGAACTCGGGGCATTGAAAGAGATTTTCCTTTTAGGGCTGGCAAGTATATAGCTCTTTGACCTTTAAGACCTGTGAGAATCAGTTTAGCAGGCTTATAATAGGTTTTTCGAATTGATTCGAGGCTGAAGCTTACCTTATCGCATACCAGTGAGAAGAGAGCCGGGCTCAAGCATCCCTTTTTATCGGGCGAGCACGTCAAATCTTCTTCCACATCGGAACCTTCTCCCATACGACTCCCTTCTTACCTTTCTACCTTACTTAAGTCCAGAATGGCACACTACATATATTGTGCCTTAAGGTCCCATTCAAGTAGTCAACTTATACATAGGGTGAGGGAGGAAGACGCAGGGGGACATAGCAAGGGCGCTCTAGGTCTCTTATACCAAGATCGTCAATGTGCACCAAGTCACTAGTCCTTGGCCGGCATATAGCTTAGCTTCTAATCTGAACTCTACTCTCGACTCTAGATATGGTTCTAGCTTTCTTTGCTTCAATGGGTTCGGTTATAAATCAATCAAACCTCTGAGAAGCATTAAATTGAAAAGCTTATAAGAGAGGTGCTGGCAATCACAAACGATAGGAATGGGAGGCTAAGAAGCAGAAGGTTCGCGCGAGCAAAGTCAAAGTGCACTGTGGACGAGGCCATGTCGCTCGTTCCTTAGAAAGAGCTCGAACGGGGCTTAAACTTATCAGCCCGGGACATCTGACTTATCGATCTCCGCTCCATTATCAATTATTCTTTAGAAACTCTATTAAGAACGGGGTGCGGGGTACTCTCTCAGTGATAATCTGAGCTTGAAAGTTTCAATTATCAGTTTTGATCTTGATTTATCAGAGTTGGGTTCAAGAAAGCGACTCTTAATTAGCGCAGGAGATCCGCGTTCAAGAATCGCACGCAATTGACCCCCTAGACCCCCACCCCTTCTGCACACCAGGGCTTGAGGTCTCTATTATGCCTCTGCGTCCTTTCCTTCCCGGGTCTAAATCAAGCCCCTTTTCTGCGTCTGCCTTCTCTGCCTCCTCGGATGCATCTCGAAATTGGATTCTGAGTCGCGGGTTCAAATAAAGTTCGTGACTTTCACTTCGGCATGCGAAGAGTGCATTCGATCTGGGCTTCCTTGCTTGCTTGTGCTTCCCTGGGCTTCCTCATACTCACTACCACCTGCTTCTTTCACTTCCTCTGCTTCTTCCTCTCCTATCCTCCCATCTCATCTACGAGCTCGACCATCGTTCCCATCTCCGAGCTCGAAGTCCCATCCCATCAACTACGGCGGGGAAATCGCTACCCCAACTGAATAGTGTCTCGCCTTGGCATTGAAATGGAAGTTCAGAAAGGTTGAATGAATGTCTTTCTATTATAATAGTTGAAGCAAATGATCTCTCTTCTCCGTCTCCGCTCACCCCTGAGACTTAAGAAATTCCCAATCGTAACTTAGTTCTTGGCCCAACTAAACTCATAAGCCGAGCTCCTATGAATGCTTCGCTTCCCCGACTCGTCTTGGAAGGTCGGCACTCAACCAACTGCAGCTAACATGGCATTGTTTCTCGTGAAAGGCTTCCTCACTCCTATTCCAAAGAAAAAGATCGGACTACTACTCTCTTCTTTCCGGTCGAGACGTCAACTACTGAATCTCTTTTCCTCTCGTTCCTCTTGCTATCGCTCGAGCACTTTCGTTCCTCTCTTATAGTCGAGCACTTTCGTTCCTCTTGCTGCAAAGCGACGAACGGAAGAGTTCATACGTCGCTGCTTCCCTACACGTCCCTATCGGGTCTCTTACTCTTACGTCGCTTCTTCCCTCCGTCTTTCCGTCGACGTCGCTCCCGTCGCACGTCGCCCCTACGTCCCTATCGGGTCTCTTACGTCGCTTCGCAGCAACAGGTCGTGAATATGAGTCTCATATTCACTCTACCGTTCGTCTAACTCACTCGGACCTTATGGTCTTCGCCCTAGTCGTGCCTGCAAAAGTAGTAGTTCCTAAAATATAGTAAATTGTATAAATTGCGTAGCAGAGAACTTATAATAGTAAGGCGGATTAGTCGTAAATAGCCCCTTTGGGGCTATTTATCTCCTCTGCTACGCAGAGGAACTTATATTATATACAGGCGGCCCTTACTATATATTTGAACTTATATTATATACAGGCGGCCCTTACTATATATTTGAACTTATATTATAGTATGGCTTAGTCGTAAATAGCCCCAAAGGCTATTTCTCTGCCCAATATATAGTAAGGGGGTAGCAGAGGAACTTATATTATATACAGGCGGATTAGAACTTATATTATGAATGCAGGGCCAAAGGGGCTATTTATCTCCCTTCTATTTATTTTAGGTAAATTCGGATTAGTCGTAAATAGCCCCTTTGGCTATTTCTCTACTCTGCGTAGCAGAGGTACTTATATTATAGTAAGACGGATTAGTCTACGCCAAAGGGGCTATTTATCTCCTTTCGTAAATAGCCCCAAAGGCTATTTATATGCATCTGCGTAGCAGAGGTACTTATCTTATATTATATACAGTTAGTCTACGCCTTTGGGGCTATTTATCTCCTTTAGTTTATAGGCAACCGGAAATACAGAAAGCACTTGTGCGCGTACCAGAAAGCACTTGTGCGCGTAGAGAAAAGGAAGAAAGCATGCGTCGTTGTCACTCGCACCTATCATTTCGTGATCCGCCTATCATTGCGTGAAAGAACGTAGGCACGGGTTCGATGCCTGGGCTGACCGGAAAGGCTGCGAAAGGCTTTGATAGCTCAAGGGAGAAACAAAACTATGGGCGTAACAATTTAGTAGAGAAAGAGTTTCAATATATGGGCTCACGAAAAGAGAGGTATCATCCAAGGGTGCTGAGTGGGTCATTGAGTTCGATGTGCTAACAGAAGAAAATAGAAAAGAACAGAATGAGGCCAGTGAGCGAGTGACGCATTGATCAGCATCTTACAGAGATGCCAAAGACGTAGTTCAATCTTAGGAGGCCAAAGACGTAGTTCAATCTTAGTCATAGATCCAGGGACCACAAAGCGAAGACAAAGAAACCCGTGTCAAGCAATTCAGTAAGAAAGATCAAGTCAAATTAGGAACTTCATAACGTAAAGCATCAAAAGCCAGTCACTATTATAGGGTGCGGATTGCAAGGATATAAAATTAGGTCGACAGAGCAATGAAAGAAGCCCCTGTTAATTCCAAAGTATACTCAACCCGTGACGCGTGTGAATCTTCTATAGCCAGGGTTCAATTACACCAGCTAATAGCCCGGGTTCAATTACAGCACCTCAAGGCGTCGTTGCACGAGCTCCTCACTCTTCTATCTTCGTTACACGCAAAACTTAGCAAATTAAAGATTGATTGATCGATCTTCGTTACACGCAAAACTTAGCAAATTAAAGAAAGATTGATTGATGGGACGGGATGAGGGACGGAAGGAAAGCAACTTCGATTGGACTACACGCAATGCGAATATAACAGGGAGGGGAGACTCAGGATCACTTCGGACGGGAGAGAAAACTAGCGACACTACAGCAGAAGCAGATAGAGAAGAGGTCAGGAGAGGACTTTACACGACTTATTGAGGAGCAGAGACGAAGATTGCCAAGAATAGCAGATGTCAAGAATTGCAGAGGCGAGCCACCATCGTACATACCAGAGCAGAACCAGCACGATGAGTAGAATTCGAGGAATTACACAGACCATGAGTAGAATTGTACCAGAGCAGAACCAGCACGATGAGTAGAATTGTACCAGAGCAGAACCAGCACGATGAGTAGAATTCTAGGAATTACACAGACCATAAGTAGAATTCGAGGAATTACACAGACCATAAGTAGAATTCGAGGAATTACACAGACGATGAGTGAGATATAAGCCGGAATGCCAGAACACTTGTTGGAATGCCATTAAATGTAGAGCTAGGCACATAGAGTTAGTTAAATAAAAGAGAGTAGGTACGCTTCTCTTCCCTTCGTTTAGGTTGTATATGATTTTATAGTATAAATGTCTATATATGATTTGATCAAGCGAGTTCATATTCTATGGTTGGGATTGCAATGTAGAGCTCGGGACATATAGTTAGTTAAAGAGAGTAGCAGCTGGTTCAGGTTCACTTTAGGACAGTAAGTAGAGTACTGAAATGCTCACTTTAGGACAGTAAGTAGAGTACTGAAATGTTCACTTTAGCAAAGTAGAGTAGTGAAATGAAGTGAGGAGTAACCAGCGAGGAAACGACGCATTAGCAAAGTAGAGTAGTGAAATGAAGTAAGGAGTAAGCAGCGAGGAAACGACGCATTTGATTGAGCAAGTTTAGCAAAGCAAAGGGAAGATAGATTTAGCAAAGGGAAGGTACACTTCAGTGCCAAGCCCAAGACAAGACATTGTAGTAGACTTTAGGTGCCAAGCCCAAGACATTGTAGTAGACTTTCGGTGCCAAGACTTTGATTGGAGGATAGCATTTACACTTGTTGCATCTTGCTGTAGGAAGCTACTTACTTGTTGCTTCTTGGTATAGGAAGCTACTTACTTGTTGCTTCTTGGTATAGGAAGCTACTTATAGGGTTGTGTTGTATTTAACAGGTCGTGCGTAGTGATACTTGGCAGGGATTAGACTCACTTGTAGAATAGCACGGGGCAGCCCTGGTATTCCAATCCCTTTAAAGGTAGTGGCAGTATCTCCTTTAGTAGTAGCAGTATCTCCTTTAGTAGTAGCAGTATCTCCTTTAGTAGTAGCAGTATCTCATGCCGGCCTTGTCAAGTATCTCATGCCGGCCTTGTCAGTCGGGATCTCATGCCAGTCAATCAGTTGGGAGATAGCCCATAGTAGTGCATTCGGATCGGAGGATCGGGATCTCATGCCAGTCAATCAGTTGGGAGATAGCCCGTAGTAGTGCATTCGGATCGGAAGAATAGAATAAGAAAGAAACGAAACGAAAGGCGGCTCGGAAGAATAGAATAAGAAAGAAACGAAACGAAAGGCGGCTCGGAGGATCGGAGGAATAGAATAAGAAAGAAAGGAAACAAAGGTCAAGCTATGTATGCCATTCAAGACCCTCCGCCTAATGAGCTTGCTTATTCTGCCGAGGCGTCCCTTATAGTTGCATTCTTTAGTTTGTTTGGTTATCGGATAGTCTACAATTGCGTAGCAGAGGAGATAAATAGCCCCAAGGGCTATTTACGACTAATCCGCCTTACTATTATAAGTTCTCTGCTACGCAATTGTAGACTATCCGCCATACTATAATAAATTCCCAATTCAAAGAGAATAGGAGAGGCGATTGAAGCTTCTTCGGATTAGTCGTAAATAGCCCCAAAGGCTATTTCTCTCCCCAATATATATACAGGGTAGCAGAGGAACTTATATCTTATATTATATACAGGCGGATTATAACTTATATTATGAATGCAGGGCCTTTGGGGCAATTTATCTCCTTGGGAATTGATGTCGATTTAGAGTATGGGTTTCATTTTCCTTTCCATTCTATTGTAGTATAAGTGTTCCATCTTAACCGGCAAGGATCCATAGGCCCACTTAAGAATTTGCTTCAGGGTTACCAACTAGGCAACCCATCGTTCCTAAAATAGATCTTTTCCGGGAGGTTCGGATTAGTCGTAAATAGCCCCAAAGGCTATAATTTACTTTTATATTAGGCCCCAAAAATCTAGTAAGTTGTAGCAGAGGAACTTATATCTTATATTATATACAGGCGGATTAGAACTTAATATTATGAATGTAGGGCCTTTGGGGCAATTTATCTCCTTGGTAAAAGAAAAGATGGAAATACCATATAAAAGAAAGGCGAAGGTCTCGATCCAAAGCAGAAGAATGCAAAGGAGTAAGAAAAGGAAGCATCATGTATATTTCCAAAGCAAAGAGAGTAAGGGGGTAGTTCAAAGAAAGAGTTAAGGTATTTGAATTTCATATAGAGAATGGGAAGCCTTGCGGATTGGAAGTTATAGATTGATAGATTTTAATTGCGTATAGAAAGATCTGGGGGAGTTGACCTCTGGGGATGTAGATTACAGGATTCGAAGTTGTAGAAGATAGAGTTTGGCAATACCTGTAGTTGGCATACCAAAAGGGGATCGCACTTGAGTATTCCTCCATTGGGGAGAATAGAGATTCAGAAGCCTTAGGGATTTTGAATAAGGATCTTTCTTTCGAATAACGAAAGGAGTTCATGGAACAAAAGGAGTTCATGGAACAGGGGTCAGGGTACTGAACCAAAGGAAAGGACTTCGAAGGTATCGAGAGAAAGGGGTGGTTTGACTTTAGGGTTTGGAGAGTAAAAAGACAGGTACAGGTAAGAGGGTTGAAGTTGAGTGAAGTAGATGAGTTAAGGGTTTAGAGTTAAGATTCGGAGAGGTATTTCAATTTCTATCCTTACAGGCATAGAAGGTAGAGTTAAGGGTTTGAAGTTTAAATTTCTATTCTATTATAGTAGTGGCCTTCGGTCCCTCTCGCAAGATTATATGTATGGCGAGCTATTTCATTCCTCAACCTTCCTTGAGCAGGAGTATGAACAGAGGGGCAACCGCCTGGCCGATTTTATATTTAAGGTGGGTAAATATCTCCTTTCTATTTATTTTAGGTAAATATCTCCTTTCTATTTATTTTAGGTAAATTCGGATTAGTCGTAAATAGCCCCTTTGGCTATTTCTCTGCCTCAAGGAGATAAATAGCCCCAAGAAGATAAATAGCCCCGAGAAGATAAATTGCCCCAAGAAGATAAATAGCCCCTTTGGCGTAGACTAACTGTATATAATATAAGAGTTGTACCTCGGCTACGCAGAGGCATATAAATAGCCTTTGGGGCTATTTACGACTAAGTAGACTAATCAGCCTGTATATAATATAAGAGTTGTACCTCGGCTACGCAGAGGCATATAAATAGCCAAAGGGGCTATTTACGACTATGTAGACTAACTGTATATAATATAAGATAAGTACCTCTGCTATGCCTCTTTGTGAGTCGAAAATAGACCCAAAGGCTATTTATATGCCTCTGCGTGGCAGAGGTACTTATCTTATATTATATACAGTTAGTCTACGCCTTTGGGGCTATTTATCTCCTTAGCCTTTGGGGCTATTTACGACTAAGTAGAATAAACCATCTTACTAAAATAGAAAGACCTCTGCTATAACTTACTGGTTTGGGAAGCCCCTATTGAGTCGAAAATAGACCCAAAGGCTATTTATATGCCCCAAAAATATAGTAAGTTGTGGCAGAGGTACTTATCTTATATTTAGTAGGATTAGTCTACTTAGTCGTAAATAGCCCCAAAGGCTATTTCTTCTACTCAGCATAGCTGAGGTCTTTATATTATATACAGGCAGATTAGTCTACGCCTTTGGTGCTATTTACTTCTTGGGGCTATTTATCTCCTTAGCCAAAGGGTCTATTTTCGACTCAAAGAGGCGTAGCAGAGGTACTTATCTTATATACAGTTAGTCTACGCCAAAGGGGCTATTTATCTCCTTTCGTAAATAGCCCCAAAGGCCCTGCATTCATAATATAAGTTCTAATCCGCCTGTATATAATATAAGTACCTCTGCTACCCCTGTATATATATTGGGGAGATAAATAGCCCCAAAGGCCCTGCATTCATAATATAAGTTCTAATCCGCCTGTATATAATATAAGTTCCTCTGCTATAACTTACTAGATTTTTGGGCAGATAAATAGCCTTTGGGGCTATTTACGACTAAGCCCCTAATATAATAATAAGTCGAATTCGACTTATTATTATATTAGGGGCGTTCACTCAAGTACTGTAAAAGATCATCAGATGTCAAATGCTTAACACATGAAAATGAAACTTGAACTCATCGAATAAAATTTAAAATAGCACTTTGCTTAACACGTGCTCTTTCAACTCGTTCAAAACGCAAACGCAAAAGCTCTTTTCTTTGGCGCAAAAGAACTTCTTCAGTTCAAGCGCTCTAGCCCAAAGCCATATTTTAACTCTTATGCTCCGCTTCCTTCTCTCAGATCGGACGGGGCACCCGCTTTGAAAGGAATATTCTCGGCCAAAAACCTAGTAAGTAATGCACCAGCTTTGAAAGGAATATTCAAATGTAGGGCTGCTCTAGTGGAGTTAATGGCACGACGAAAACGATAATAGGAAAAACTCAAACTCTTTGAGTGAAATTCACTACCAGCTTTCAGAACCTCCTGCCCCGAAAGAACTAAAGCAAAGGCAAAGGCTTCTTGTTAGAACTCCTTGGACCATCCTATGTTCAGCCTTATTTATTTTGTCGGATTAGGCAACTGGACTGGCAGAGAACTAAGAACAAGGAAGTAAAGCAGCTCAACTCCTACTATCTTAAATACAAAAGATTCGACAATAAGCAGTTTAATCCTATTAATCCTCTTAGCCCGGATTAGCAGCTAATGACTCCTTTTGCTCTCAGCATTTTTTCTGTCAGTTGATTGATAAGAGGGGACTATTCGACGGTATTTAATCGAACAGAAATCTGACCTGCTAACCCTAAAATCAATATAAATTCCGAAAAAGTTCGCTGCTTAAGGCACGGCCGGGGGTTTCCCCTTCGGATAACGAAGCACGAACTCGGGTTTTTTAGTGGTCGCGCTTGCAGTTGAGAGAAGTTGACTTGGCTTTCTGTGTGAAAGAAAAACCTTCGGACAAATTTATAAAGTCAGTCAAAGAGGTGAATGATCCGGGAGGTATACCAATCCTCAGGCTGTGTCAGCTAAGCTCCTAGGGAATAACCTAATCAATAGGTCATCTGTCGCCTCTAAGCTCGACAGTCTAAGTACAAAATGCCATCAGGTTGCACTCGCCATACTATAATATAAGTTCATAGGACGCTTCTCTGTCACCTTCTCCTGGTTCTCAATGAAAGCAATATTCTCATTCGGGATCTCACCCTCAAGTCAGGAGATACCTTGAGAACAGTGAACAGTGAAAGCAGCAAATCCTTAGCCTTCAATGCCAATGCCGGGGGATAACTAAGGCATCTATGTGGATTACTTGCTCGATTAGCTGATTGCACAGATTACCTTCAACCATTATATTAGCACTGGGAAGAGTCGCCAATTAGACATCAGGGGAGTAAGCTATTTCGCATATAAGGTTGGTTGCTTAGTCTTGGTTAGTGAGTAGGTCTTGAGTGAATCACTAGATTCTCTAGTGCCAAGCTGTTACACTAGGAAGAGCACCTATAGGCCCAATAGACTCATAGATTTAGGGGCTATGATGTATTACTAGTATTATCTAAGTCCCTGCTTTGGCTGTCCCTGTCCGGGTGAGCGGAGTTTAGCATTTTGCTTTGGCCGTTAATAAGAATCTTTCTTCAGTCAGTCATGCCTTTTGCAATAGCCCCTCTCGCCCTTCTCTTATTCATGTCCCATCTAGATCGATTCATAACATCCCCTTATGGAGATCCCCGGATCACAAAGAGACGCTGCTCCTTGATTCACTGTAACCAGGTATTCTGGGCATGCTCCAAGGCCAGGCTTCTTTTTGAATCTGCTTGACGAATGGTTTGGAATTAAGAACTGTCAAGGTGACTCTATGGTGCACATTTTCCTAGCTCATAAAATCTTTGTACGTCTTCTAGGAAACTCGGCCTTTGTCATAACTGTATGGGCTGATAAGCAACGCCGACGGTTGATACCAGGCGCTGTGTGATGCAAATCCGAGCTGACTTAACTGAGTTAATTAGACTTTGTCGGTAAACTCTTTGCCCGAAGATTTCCCCCTCTTGCTAGCCGAACACGGCCCACTCAAACATAATTTAAAGGTAGGGTGGAAGGTGGGCTATGGGGGTGTTACGGTATTCTAACACAGAATTCAAGACTCAAAGGGGGTGGGTAAATCGAAACAATAAATCTATTCGGGAAAGGCACTGGAACAGTTGTCCAAGCTCTAGGCATATTAAAGCAAATGGAAGGTCTGTGTTCGGACATTTAAGCTAGTTCAGTTCTATACAAGGCTCTCCTTTCTGTGCTGTTACCGGCCCATTCTGTTTTGTATTAGAATGAAATGATGTTAGCATATGCATATATAGCGTCAGATGTTATGAAAGCGAAGAAGTATGTGAAATCGAAGCGCATTGGAATCATCGATCATATAGCTTGTGTGCCGCTAACCTCGATCTAGTGTAGAAGCAATAATTTCATTCTATTTGGCCCTAGAGGAGCTATAGAGTTGAATAAGCTAATAAGAGACTTTTCTCGATTCTTTTATGAAAAAGGAATTTATAGTTAAATAAGAGGACGTTTTAGCTGTTAACAGCATCAAATCATTCTCATGCTTGGCTTGGAGAATGAGAGAAGGTAGTTGGCTTACTTGCTTATTATAGGACAGGTAGTTTATTACCGCTACGCCCCTCGGGCTGTGGACCATTGTCACTCGTATCGCCGACTTACGCGCGAAGTGAGGCAGCTAAGAGCTTTTTGAAGGGGAATAAAGTTCTTTCTCGTGCTAGCAACTTCCTCAACTACGAATTGAAACAGCAAGTAAACTTTCCTTAATCACATCGTTCGTGGTGACAGTCTTTATCGGTTCAGCCTATAACCCATCAAGTAATCGGTGGCTACAAAAGGCATGCTGCTTAGTGGGCAAGTGGTCTATCTTGCTTCAAATCCCCGCCCCGGTAAAGCCCTTTTACTTACTCGAATCAAGTAAAGGCGATGAAGCAGGCTCAAGGTCAATCCCTTTAGGCTTTAGGAAAGCAAGTAACATTGAGTTAGCCGTTGGAATAAAGGCATGTCTTAAGGTAGCAACTGACTTGTTGGTGAGATGGTTATATATACGATAAAGAAGGCTCTTGCTCTTTCCCCCGAGGCGAATAAAGTCAACTTGCCTCTATGCCTTAGCCCTCTGGCGTCAAACCCTCAGTCCGGAGTGAAGCTTAGCCCAACTTATGGCTTACAGGACTAGCTGTCAATGAGGAGGTAGAGTAGTAGTAGTGGGGAGGAAGCTAAGGAGGTAGAGGAAGCGAAAACGGTATAGGAGGCTCACGCCCATGCTCACGTTAGTATAGAGTTGGTTTAGCGGTAAGGTAGCTCGTGCCTCTCGTCTCGGTGTTCTCTTTTGGTAGTTCTTTGATCCGAGGGGAGACAACTCAATAGGTAGAGTCAGTGCCCTATTGGCTATGGGTCAGGAGCGGTAAGAAGGCTAACGTTCGACTAGCAGCACGTGGCGAGAGGGAGGAGGTGAAGATTTGACTAAGAAGATTCGGAGGAGTGAAAATAGAAGTCAACCTCTGACAGTTAGCCCAAGCCAAGGATGAGTGCCAAAGACAAGATGCGCAAGCAAGTCTTCTGCAAGGAAATCTGAATAGGTTACAAATGCCACAGAAGGAAGTGCTCCTTGCCTTATTTACTAAGCTTGTTCTCTGTCCGTGGGTCAGGAAAGTAAGAAGGCTAGCAGCCTACAGCCTTTATTCTGTCCCGCTCGAGAAGGCCTATCTTTGCCAAGGACCAATTTAATAATTTTGAGGTTTCACTGAACAGGGACCTAACATGCAACGTACGGGGCACGTCAAATCTAGTTGCAATCTCCATGCATCCATGCAAAACCCTTCGCATGTCTCACCCATCACTGATACCATACGTTTACACCATACTCCAATCACAGCCAGCTCATCGTTGATGGCTCACGTAACACCAAGTCGAAACCTTACTCTTACAGCATCCATGCAACCCCCTTTGCATGAGTCATCTATTACTGCTTCTTTGCGATTACGCCAGTCACACACTAATGACCCCCCTAGCCCTTCCAGCTGGGTTGCTTCTGATAGGAGCAATAGACCAACTGAACCATCCAAACCGCCAGACCCACAGGATCGTCCATCGGGTAAGGCAGATATCGTGGGTATGCATGAATATGCCTCTTTGCACCTGGATTCAGTCCAAGATGAGTACGCGAATAATGAGGGTCCTAGTGACCTGGAGGGAAGTGCTCGCAGCTAAAGCAGCTCGTTCTTGGTGATAGTTTTTTTTACTTTACTCTATTTTGTTCATACAATTTCTTTTTCATAATGATACTGGTCTGTACTGGAACTGCCAAGGTGCTGGTAGCAAAAAAAAGGAGTTTTCTATGATTTGAAAGCGCTCCATCAGCCCTCTATTATTGTCTTGTCTTGGTGGAAACAAGGATAGGATTAGTGGTGCAAGAGCTGATGGAGTAGTACGTAGAATTGGTTTTTCGGGAGTGGAGGCGCAAGGGTTTTCTGGCGGGATTGGGGTCTTATGAAAAACGGAGATGGTCCAGGTTACGGAGTCACAACCAATTTATAGCCCAAGGAAAGGAGGAAAATCCGCATCAAGAGGAAAATCATCAGTCCCACAGCACTCTTGCTATTGATCGGATTAACTCTTTCGTATAATAAGAAGAATGCGAATAGGGGATTCGAAGTAAGAAGAGTAACTGCTGATTCTCTAGCTGCCAAACTACTATTCCTCGTCAATTTCATTGCCTTAATGGCATCAGTCTTATCCCTTTCTTCTTCACTTGTACAACCCAGTCTTGCTAACAAAGGAGAGCGCGCCCTCACTTCTTTATAACTCCCTTTTGAATGTGATGATGAAATTGGCTTGAATTCAAGAGCTGCTTTCTCACTCGCACTCTATATAAGTAAATTTGTGATGAAAAAAATTCCTATTCTTTTTCTTTCTCACCCGAGGGAACGAAAGTCACTTAATCCTCATCTCTTGAACTCGGGGATCTACTGATTCCATATTACTTCTTTCCCCTGTTATAATAGCTGCAAAAGCTCTTTCAGAGAGATTAGACTGACTTCCAAAGTCAACTCATCAGTTGCAAGGGATGAAGGGACTCGACTGAAAGGAGAGGGACGAAGGGACTCGTCAGAGTTAGGTAGCCAACCAACTCAAGAGTAGCATCTCTCCTCTCTCACTTCTTCCTCTGCTGCTTAGTATGGCTAGTTCCTTTCCTGCTCAGTCGAGCTGAGAGCTTTCCCCGCTACCTATTGTATCGGTTGAGCTTGTACCTCCTCCCCCTATCGAGCTAGTGTAATAATGCCACATCTGAGAATAACTTGTAGCTAGCCTTCGCCTCCCTTTTATAACAGCATGAGAGTACTTAGAGTTTTGATCTCCAAACGCCAGCCCTTACTCTAACAAGTAAGCAAATAGGAATTACCTTACTCTAACAAGTAAGTAGAAACTACCTTAGCGAACAAGAATTTTATTATTTGATGCAAGATTCTATACACGTACCAGTTCTGCTTGCTACTGATCTTTGCTACGCAGACGCAGAATCAATTGAGACCGTGGAAGCAGGTCGCTAATTCAAATGAGGAATGACATATGCAATTAACCAGACACCATATTAAAAAAAAGAATGGCCAATTTGGTGCTTTTGATGGCCCATCCCTTTCATAATCGCAGCGCAGAGCAACAAGCCACAAGAGAGGCATTGCTCGCTTCCCGCTTGCAAACAATAACGAAATGTTCCGCATGCCATACACCATATTAAAACTGGTCGATAAGCCTTTTTCCTCTTACTAGTCCTATTTTTAGTCAACTTCCTATCCAGTTTCTGGAGCGAACTCACTACTCTATTAGATAGAATAATAACCCACTCTATTATCTATTAAAGAATAATATACGGGCCTGTGTCGAAGTGCTCTGTGGTGGAAGGAACCCTCTATTCTCTTATTTCCCCGTCGACATACCATCCCCACCGGACTCTCTCCGGACAGTCGAGCGAACTCTAATATCACCTCGCTCGGTTTCTTGCCCAACTAAAGGAGGCCGCCTTAATCATACAACATAAGTAGATAGATGTAATTACGAACTCATTCTTCCTATCTATGTCCATACTACTAGCAGTATGTGTCTATTTAAAAGTCTCAAAATAGATGTCTCTCGTAACGCTCCTTTCTTTTCTTTGTCTTTCTTCCCTGAATCCAAACTCTATCTCTTCCTTCAGCCCTACGATCTCTCTTATCCCTAGAGGAGGTCTTCCTCTCAGGTGCGGAACACTCCTGTCACGGTCGAGAGCAGGTTGAGCTGTAGGCTCCCCTATTTCGAGAAGGGTAGGTTTTTGTACTATTCGCTACTCACTACTACTAGCTCGCCTAAGAGGGCTTACTTATTTGTAGCTATTAGGTGGGTTGGGATTTAACCAGTCTCATTGTCACAGGGGGGTGGGTACATACTTTCACATACAAAAGGACGGAGAGGGAGCACAGGTCGACTGGTCCTGAGCTTAGTGATTAAGCGTACGCCCTCTACGATGCCAACCACACTGCATTCAATCAAAAGCACGCAGCGCTTTTCCTTGGATGGACACAAAAGTCTTTCCTTTACTTTTTCATTTTCGCTTCGGATTGCACTTATGATTCGGCACTTAGACGTAGACACAGGCCTTGGTTTCGAAATGAAGGCCGCATGCAAGTTTTGAAATATGATTTTTTAGGGGTACTTCTAAGTAAAAACTTCTCCCTTGAGTTCTCTTCGAGCCTGGACCCTTGCGCAGAGCGAGTCAAGTAAGCAGCATCTTGTTGGCGTAGGTTGTAAGGCTAGGGAAAGCCATACTATAATATAAGTTCGAATGCATTTCTTCAATTTACGACTATATAGGCCGGGAATACGGGAATCAGAGCTATCGTAATCATTCATTAATCCGGTCGACGAGACTCACCACTATCTTCCTCCGCACCCTCACTTATACTTCTTTGAAAATCTGCACTTTTTCTTCAAAAAATCCTACGACTTTCTCAACGAAAGACCGGAACCACATCCGCCAACCCCGAAGATCTCCTACTCTTGAAGAGAAAGGCCACCGCCAGCCAAGATAGTTCACCCTTTACGAGAAAAGATCCCTAGGGAATTTCACCTTTCAAATTCAGTAGGCGTTTAGGTATCCCGAAGTTTAGGAACTTGGTAACTAGACCGCAGAAAGAATAGAATCTTTTACCGCTACATCAGCTGGAGAAGAAAACTCTGCAAAGGAAATTCCTATCCTTTCTCTAGTTGAAGACTAATCTGGATATTCCAGAAGATGCTTGACTTCGAGTTCTATTATGGTATAAGTAAGGCATTAGGTAAGCAGCGGAGGTACGTGAAGAGGTGTCTGCGCTGTCCGGATCCTTTATTGTGGTAAGGGGGCATTGTCTCACCCACTCTAATCTATCTGTCTCCTCCAACCATAAAGGGAAGTAAGCCCCAGGAGAGGAGAAAGAATGGCCTAAGACACGCGCATACCCATACATGGACGGAGGATTGGCTTAGTTTTTATAAGTGTTTAAAGGCATCCTAGCGCAAGGAACTTCCGATAAGTCTAAGTTGACGGCTTTGGTGAACCAGGACTCCGATGAGGAGGAGTGCCATCGGGTTTCCCCTATTCAGTAGCTAAACGCTCTAAGGGCGGAGCAACCTGTTCCTCAGAAGGGCCTGATGTATGTGAAAGCTGAGATGAACGGGAAGCCAGTCAGGGTGATGCTTGACACGGGTGCTACCAACAACTTTCTCTCTGTGGGGATGGTTGATCATCTTTGTCTGAAGGTCGTGAGGAGCAACAGTCAGGTCAAGGCAGAACATTCAAAGGCCCAGGGTATCCAGGGAACGGCTACCACCATGGTTAGGGTTGGGACATGGCAACAAGAATGGTTGTTCCTAGCCTTGCCTATGGATGATTTTGAGATTATTATGGGTCTTGATTTCTTTGTACAAGCAAAGGGATTTGCCATTCCACATCTTGGTGGATTGATGATCTCTGACGAGTCATGTCCAAGCTTTGTTCCGGTGGAGAGAGGACAGAGCAAAGAGAAGCCATTGATGCAGTCGGCTTCACAGGTGAAGACGGGTTTAAAGAAGGGGGAAACAACCAACCTTGCTGCCCTGGTTGAGATTAAGCCAGACAAGGTTGTTGAAGTGCCTGATGAGATAGCGGCGGTGCTGGATGAGTACAGTGATGTGATGAAGTTAGGGACTCCACTATTCGCTTTTTTGAGATTGGTATCCATTTTTTTTCGATATGAAACTGGAAATGAAACGATTGGCTCTCGAAGGGACTTTGAAACGGCCGGGGCAAAAAGTCGGGTAGTGCTTCTTTACCGAAGAAATTGGTTCGGAGACGCTTATGCACCTGAATTTGCTCGATTCTGAACTGAAACCCCCTTGCACCCGCCCCTGCCTCTGTTGCAGGATTTATTCCTCTATTTGCCAAATCCGCTTTTTGTAGAAAGTCACTTCGGCCCGTCTTTTCGCTGCGGCCGTAAGACACCTGAATTGTTTGAATTCTGCTCCGCCCCCGGGGTGTCACTTGAGGATGTGTCCCGTAGGAAAGATAGTAGAACAGTGTATTGCGCTTACTATTACTAAGTCATTTTCCTTCCCTGAGATAAGCAGTTACATCCGTTCCATTCCCTAAATAGCGAGCTCCCCAAAAAGTACCTCTTTCTGAGAGTGAGTTAGTTGATTGGCACGTTGCACCAAACGAAGAAAGGAGTGGAGATTACGGCTTGCTTCCTACTTTTCTTACCATAAGCTGGTGATCCAATACCACCGAGTTGTTTACTAAAACCGGAACAGAAGACAGACCTAGCTATGCCCATATCTAATAGACACCTGTAGCTTCTACTTATTTCAGTGCTAGCGATGCCCTTTGCTAAACAGATGTAATCACTCTATTCTATTTTGTTGTTGTTATGACTTTATCGGGTAGTCAGCCTCACCCATGCGGTTAAACCAATCGTAAAAACAAGGAAACAGGATCGCATTGATATCCGGTAAAGACGAAACGTTAGTTGTTGTATGCGGGATCCTCACACTCAACTTCTTGGACCCTAAATTCCTGCTTCAGGTATGAAGTCACTCTCCTGCTAATCCGAGGTATGAAGCAATTCTGATAAGGAGAGGGAAAAGAAAAGTTTCTATATGAAGAAGATAAATAGCCCCAAAGGCGTAGACTAACTGTATATAATATAAGATAAGTACCTCTGCTACGCAGAGGCATATAAATAGCCAAAGGGGCTATTTACGAAAGGAGATAAATAGCCCCAAAGGCCCTACTTACTATAATTAAGTTCTAATCCCTCTTACTATAATATAAAGACCTCAGCTATGCTGAGTAGAAGAAATAGCCTTTGGGGCTATTTACGACTAATCCGAATTTACCTAAAATAAGTATATAATATAAGTTCCCCAAAAATCTAGTAGCAACTATTCCTTTTTAAGTAAGAAAGCGATATGTTACAGCAAACGACGAGGAGCTTATAGAATGTAAATCGAGAACTTTCTTCTCTTATGATATTTCTAGTTAGATAGAGAGATCCTTCCTAAAAGCGGCCCTTCTCAACTATACGATACCACCAGCGGACGATTCTCAGCATCCATCTTCCGCTTTTTTTCTTTTTTAAAGTAGTAAAGAAACCCCAATACCAAAGGAACTAATGCCGCTGATAGGAAAGACATAGACTGTACGCCCACTTACCACTCTACCACTTCGACAGCTTCCACTAATCGAAAGACCAGACGGAGAGACAGCCAAAGGGATTACCGAGTCGAATGAGATGTCCCGATTCCAATGCTTAACGAATGGACCAATCTAAGACTTGGAATGCTACCAGAATCGACAGCTGCTCTTACCTTACTAGCACAATACCGAAATGGCTCTTAGCCGACTAAAGGCTACAAAACTGCTTCTACACCTACAACCCTCGCTCTCAGAGAAAGACAGAACGGACAAGAACGACTTTTACATCTTCAAGCTAGCAACCGTCTAGCCTCCAACACTCTTTCGCGTTAAGCGTACATCTTTAGAGACTAAAAAGGACAGTTCCGCTTCTCTTTCGCCGTTAGAGCACTCGCGGATAGAACAGGAAGAAAAGAAGGTTCTGGTCATACTTGCTCGCAACAGGTGCTTCTTTCTTTCCCGCTACTGTATTACGAAAAGCGGGATAAAACCCTCACTATCCTTACTGGTGATTGAACTACTGCACCACTCCTTAAGGTTAATGAAAAGTCTGTCTTCTTGCCAGATTAGTGTGCTTCCCTCTACTTGAGTCATTCTGTTGATGCTACTAGCTATGTCTGAATCTTTTCGCATGTTGATTTCTGCTGTCCTCTTTCCTACCTATCTCTTTCTTAGCTTTTCCTTATTGTCGTACCTCCTCTTTCTGAGGCTCTGACAAGACGAGTATTATTTCCTGAATAGTCTTTTTGCTTTTCCCGGGACAGCAAAGTCAAACTTACAAAACCCCTCGTATCTATCCTAATCTATCTGGTTAAGCTGCTTATCCACCTACTCTTTATTCACCTTCAGTCGATCTCTAGACTATATTACATATAATAGAAGCGATGGTACAGATATTGACCTAACCAAGCTAGTATGAAGAATCTCAGCTCCGATCATAGTGGGTGACTGCTCTCGAGGCAGTGGCAGTCTTTTACACTTGCCCTAAAAGTCTCTTACCGATGTCCTCACTAACAAGGAACCGGCTCGAATCCTCTCTCCAGAAAAAGATCAATTTTCTAGCTTTTCCAAGCCTTCCTTCCCTATGGTCGTACCTTCCGTTCACTTCGCTGCATTGCTTCTTTCATTTAGCTACTCTTCATTCTTTTACCCGGAAAACCGCTACATTTCTTGAACGGAATTTACTATATTCTTAGGGCCTACATTACTCTGTCTTCCTCTTTTCAAAAAAGAGAGTCTCAGACCATATTAACGTTCTTGGTCCTTTTTATACAGTTCCTGACAGGTGCTTTTGTGGCTCTTCACTCCAGCCCAGAGGTCTTCTGTGAGCCCAATCTCTTTAACGTGGGCCCCCGTTCAATGTCAATTTATATCTATACATCGCCTCCGTAAGCCTCTTATAAGGCAGGCTACGGTGCGCTCCATATTCCTCCATATAATATAATATAATGGAGGTCCTTATTGTATGTTTGGAACGAGAATGCTCTACCGTTAGGGTAGAACAGGATCCCCCTAATCTGATGCCTTTTAGAGATAATAGAATCCGATGAATAGCCGTCCGAACGAAGCGCTTGCTCTATAAGTGAGCATCTCGGGTGTGAAGGAACGGCATTGGAAGCGGTAGTACGATTCTATCCGTTTGAGTTTAGGTCTACCGGTGGGTCGTCCTTTGAGTAACTCTCGCGAACAAAGAAGAAAAGAGATTGAATTCAAGCCAGCAAAGAACAGAAGAAAGGAGACAGAGGAGAAAAGAAATAGGTAGAGAGGGGATACAAGCTCACCTTTTTCTATTGAGCAGAAGAAGGCATTCTTACTCAGAAAGTCTCAAGACATCTTTGCGTGGTCTTACCAAGATATGCCAGAACTAAACACAGACATTATCTCTCCCCTCAAAGCAGGTTGCAAGCTAGTCAAGCAGAAGTGTTGAAAGCTCAAGCCCACATAGGCCCTACAAGTCAGGAACGGAGTCATGAAGCAGTGGGAAGCAGGTTTCCTCAAAGTGGTCTCTTATCCAACATCGTTGGCCCGTCCCAGTCCCAAAGAAAGACGGGAAAGTCAGAATGTGTGTCGATTACAGGGATCTGAACAGAGCAAGTCCGAAAGTGCTAAAGCCCTCTTCCCAACATTGACATATTGGTTGACAATACAGCAGGCCACGACATGTTTTCATTCATGGATGGATTCCCCGGGTATAATCAGATCAAAATGGCAGAGCAAGATCAGGAGAAGACAGCATTCACTACTCAATGGGGGACCCTTTGCTACAAAGTGATGCCCTTTGGGCTGAAGAATGCTGGTTCAACATACCAGAGGGCCATGACCACACTGTTCCATGATATGATGCACCGGAAGATAGAAGTCTACGTAGACGATATGATAGCCAAGTCTCTCGACGCAGAAAGCCACATCGTCAATCTGAGAAAGCTTTTCGAAAGACTCCGTAAGTACCGGCTTCGACTCAACCCAGCTAAGTGTGTATTCGGTGCTACCTCATGGAAACTACTGGGGTTTATTGTCAGCAAGCAGAGGATAGAAGTAGACCCAGCAAAGATCAAAGCAATAGTCGATATGCCGGGTGGACTAAAGTCAAGTGGAAGGTGGCATCGTCTAACGTATAATAAGAGCACGCTTGCTTTTATTGTTTCACTCTGCTTATTAGTTGAGGCAGGCACTGCAGCGTCTGCGTGTTCTCATCTAAGAAAGATGTATAGTGCTCGCGGAGCGCACTTGCGAAAGACCAAAAGTCCAACACTTCAAAAAATGTTGTGAGCCGCTATTTTTTACGCTCAACGCTAGGTAATTGCAGCCTTCTTCATCCGTACCTTTTTTAAGGGTGGGGAAGGTGAACAGGTTTATCCTTTCTCTTTTTGTATCCATAGTGGAATAAGCCTCGGCATCAGCATAACTATCCCATTCGAAACATATGAATCCTCGTCAGCAGACGAATCCGTAGAAAGAGCTGCTACTGGATAATTAGCCGAACCTGATGATTACAAAAAAGTGGAAACTAGGGTGGGAAAAGATAAGCAAAAGTGAGACTATAGGCTACCATTGGTTAACGAGTGGCTTTCCCGGGAAAAGTCGCGCTTCAAAAGCCCTTAGCTTAGAAATATATAAATTCCGTGGACGAGGAATGTCCCTTCGAATCTGACTATTATACCGTTATCGATTACGATAACTTACCTTAGCGGAGGCCTTGACGGACCTGTTATTCTTATTGCACCGTCATTATTCGCCTTTGATTCTAGAACTATAAAATTGTAAAAAAGGTGGAAAGCGAAGCCCTCCTTGAAGACCGGAGGGGAGAGATTGTTGACATATTGATCTCAGGCTAGAAGGCTATGAGTACCTTACAATAAATATACAAGACTTAGAAGAAGTAGCCCTCCCACTTGACAAAGACACCTGTTCTTAGGGCTTTCCCACAGCCAGTTGAAGTCACTTCATATTGAAGACTCACTTCAAGTGGGTCACACTGGGGACTCGAAAGAAGCAAACGACTGCTCGAAAGCGTTGGTGGTCTCCCGTGTACGCTCCTGTTCCTGTTGTTTGAGCATCTCTCATGGAGTTAGGTCTCCAAATTCTTTCTTGGGAAGATTCCCTGGTGGGGCTACTCTCACTAAAAGTATATATAGGGGATAGAGGCATCTCTTCTTTCTACAAACAGTGTGAATGTGCTTTCTCACCTCTCTAATAATATGTTAAAATGCTCACCCCTTCCGACCTTCCCTGAACAACCATACTCCGATCGCCTGGCTTTTCATTCTCCTTTTCGGCAAGGTATGGCCACCATGAAAGTGCTTCCCCATGTGGATTCTAAACCGTCGCCTTCCCCAGCTTGTTCTCTGTCCGTGGTTACCTTATTCTGGCTAACAGCCTATTTGCAGCTTTCATCCTTCTTTTTTTTTTTCCTTACGGGGTAATTCAATGGGTGATTCAGTTCATCATACGGATTGCTTTTTAGAGCATATGGTATTCTACCAAACTACTTGTGTTACGCAGATGCTTTGTCCTGCCAAGAGCGAGCGGCAGTATAAGGTATTGTCCCCGACCCTACCTCTACTGAATGGACTTCTACTGCTAACGATCCCTGCTAACAGCTGGTCTTACCTTAAGCGCGTTACAAACTATTGTTCTTGACAGGTTCACCCCTACACGGATACTCCTGTAACGCACTAGCGCATGCAGCGGAGAAGAAAAAGAGGAAAGCTCTAGTTGAGAAGTTAACTGCTTTCCTGACCTATTCCTGCAATGTTTTCTTGAAGCTTGATAGAGCACAGGAGCGGAGTAGGTAAGGAGTAGCTGTTCTTTCAAGCACTAGCCCTTCAAGCAAGGCAATTGGTAGGCGGCATAGTGATAGGTTTCAGAATAAGCAGGTGGGGACAACCAATGAGCCCTCCCTGATAAAGTTCCCAGAGGGCCGGCGAAAGGTGCATCCCTTGCCTTTTCCATCGCAAACTAACCTAAGTCGCACTACTGGGGATCTATCTTGATACTCTGCCAGGCGTTGACCAGCTTGTGGCCCTACCGCGGGTGGTGAACCGGATCGAAGAATGACCGTAGATAAAAGCACTTTCGCTTCAAAATAGAAAGAGCACAGCACCCTAACTTCAACATAACTCTTGGGGTAGGCTTCCTTACTTGCCTTACCTTACACAACCATTCGGGCTATCATCTCAAGTGGGATAGGCTAGCTACTAGTTGTCCTAAAAGAGAGATCCTTGTTTTGCTTTAGCAAGAGGAACTTATATTATAGTTCGCAGACACCATAAAATATTAGCTGACATAAAATACAAAGATTCTTCGTTGTTTCTGAGAAAGAGTTCGAGATCAGAGAGGGCAGACCGGCCGTCTGGCATAGTAGGAAATGGTGCCCTTGGCTCAGTCCTGCCAGCAGTAGTTCTTTCGATGCTATTACTATTGGGCAGAGCGCTAACCGAGTCTGAGTCTTGTGCCTCAACTTTATATTATAGTCGAGTGAGCTCGCTTACTCTGATCCTACTGCGTAGACGTCGTCTAATAGGCTACAGCACCAGATCATCATCAGCAAGAAAACGTGTATGCGCTAACGCTATATGGCTGCTGGGGCGCTCGGACATTACTTGTTGGGTACGCTAGACCGGTGAATTGGGACCGGAACTTTTCAACAGCAAGAGAAAGTAGAACTGATACAAAATAAGAGTCTGCGGCAATCATCAAACCCTCATTCCAAAGCTTCAATTCCTACTACACAACAAAGGCAATATGGCCCCAGCCGGTATGCATCTCACCAGGCAATCCTTACCCGAACCCGAATAGCATAGTGACAGGCGGATCACCAGTGGGGAATATAGAAGGACTATTGGTACACTTTAGCCCGAGTGGGCCCTTTTATACAACTGGCTGAAAAGGCATCTTTTAAAAGCGTCTGATAGGGAACGTCCCTATTCTTACAATCGAGCATTTTGACTTAGATAGGTAGGTTCGCAAAGCCCCACCATCCTAACATGGGTCAGGATCGGTAGAAGAGGCCTGTCCTGCTTGACTTTGACTCTTTCCTTGACGTGGTTAGATTGCTTTGAACAGCCTAGTTTCTTGGTTGATTTTGACCCCCAACTTTAATTTCAATGAACGAGCATTTTCGGGGACTAGCCCGTTTCCCATTACTCAAGAGGGAAATTCCTCGCACATAATTAAGGGAGCCATTGAAAGG
Source organism: Curcuma longa (assembly GCF_044706935.1). NCBI lineage: Eukaryota > Viridiplantae > Streptophyta > Magnoliopsida > Zingiberales > Zingiberaceae > Curcuma > Curcuma longa. Next base: position 1,959,444 of record NC_133861.1, read on the forward strand.
TGACCAAAACACCAGAAACGGGGACTACCCGAGCTAATGATAGAGGCAAGAACACTTTCCGGCCAAGTCCCATTAATTGATCATAACGATATCGTGGAATTGCTGCGATTCTTCCTGAATAGCCTGGATTCTACCGTCGAGAGTCACTTTGAAAGTCTTACCTAAACTTTTCCGAGAGACTTTAGATAATATTACTAACTACCATATGAATTGAGAATTTCTATGAAATAGGCACTGTCGACTCCGTGAAAAGAGAGGTCTAAATAGATTTGGTGCAACTCAAAAATGTGTTCTTGAATAGTAGTTTCGCTTGTAGGGAAGACATTCTCAATTACCTCTTTAAAATCCGGTAATTGGACATCCCCCTTGCTATCCTGCCATAGTCTCTTCAGAACATATTCGGTCTTCTGTTTTAGAATTTTTTGATCCCATGCATGAATTTCTTTTGATATAGCATTCCGTTCGCGGATTTGCCCTGCCTTAAACCCCCAAAGAAAGGCAACCGAAATAATTACTCCCACACCCACCACATATGAGAATTGGGTATCCATAAAGATAAAGAAAGCTTTCTTGTAGTTCCGCTTCTTGCTCTCAAAATGAAGAAAGACTTGTCGGAAATCCCCGGTTGGGTTGGTCCAACCAAGAAAGGCATGGGAGTTTTTAGGCGTCAAAGTTCTTTTCTTCTCTTACGATATTTCTCGAGAAAGATTCAAATAGCGCTCCTCAAAGAGCGTTAAAATTAAGAAAACCACTGCTGAGAAAGCCATGGAGCACCTTTTGGCAGCAAAAGAGAGATTGGAGAACGATGGGAGCAAGCAGGTTGCTTTGCAGGATGTAACAAATACTGTATCGAGTTCCTCAAAAGCAGCTACCAAGCCAATTGATGATTTTGATCCTCTTAAGGAAGTAAGTGCTATTTTGAATAACCCGCTATTTACTCCAGTGAAGTATGGTCAAGATAATCTTGGTGTGGGTGTCAATGGAGTTTCAAGAGAGAGAGATGAATTGTCGAATGATGGTTCAACAGAATTTAAAGATATGAGTGATAAGATGGATGTTGAAGGCTCTAAGCCTTTAGATTGATGCTTTCAGTTGTGATTCACCTTTGTGTGATTGCATTTATCTTCAATATTATCAGTTGGAATCTTAGGGGGGCTGCCTCACGGAGGAGCCTGTGTAATCTGAGAAATGTTGTTCGCTTGCATAGTCTTCATATGCTTATTGTGTTAGAACCAAGAGTTTCGGGGGTGAGAGCTGACATTGTCGCAAACTAGGTCTTTCGGAATTCTTCAGAGTGGAAGCTGAGGGTTTTTCCGGAGGAATTTGGCTCTTATGGAACCCAAGGGAGGTCAATGTTGAAATTATGGCTTTTTCGGATCAGTTGATTCATGCGGTGGGTGATCAACGGCCATGCTTGCTAACTGCAGTTTATGGTAGCCCGAGAGAGGTGGAAAGAAGGGTGGGAGGCTCTACGAATTACCAGCACTTTGCATAACTTTCCATGGTGGGTGCTAGGTGATTTCAACCAAATCTTATCAAGGATGAAAAGCAAGGGAGAGGAAGTTCAGTTCCTAGTCATTGTAAAAGGATGATCGACTCTTTCCATTTTTGTGATCTAATCGAATTGGATGCTGAGGGTCCTCTTTTAACATGGTGCAACAAGAGGGATGGGCTTAATTATACAAGAGTCAAGTTGGATAGAGCAGTAGCTAATGTAAAGTGGAGAGAACAATTTGAGCAAGTTCGTATGATGGCCTCGAATTCGGATCATCACCCCATTTGCATAAAGTGTTCTAAGGCATCGGATTTGAGAGAGATTGTGCAGCCTTTCCGTTTTGAAAATGCTTGGGTGGCCCATGACTCTTTTAAAGATGTTCTTTCTAATACATGGCAGCATGGGGCGGTAGATGTGTCAGTTAATTTGGAGAATTTGACCTCAGCTCTTCGGGTTTGGAGTAGGGAAAGATTTGGCGACATTCATAAAAGAAAGAGGCGAGTTTTGGCTAGATTAAAAGGTGTTCAAGAAGCACTTGACAGGAGACCAAATGATTATCTTTTTAACCTTGAGCTTAGTTTTTGGTGGAGGAGTACAATCAAATTTGTTATCAGGAGGATCTAATGTGGCAACAAAAGACTCGGATCGACTGCTTATTCTATGGCGACAGCAATTCTAAATTCTTTCATGCGCCAAGCAGTTCAGAACTTCAATTTCTGCGTTGAGGACGGAGGATGGTTCTTGTGTAGACCCTCATATTCAACCAACTGAGTATGCTTACCGACAAAAAGTTTAGAAAGTAGCGGTTTCGACAAGTCCACTTCCACACAAAGGCGGGCAAAACGTCCACGCACAGCATCCTCTGTATTCCGATCTATACGAATCACCCTACCTACAAGGGGTATAATCGGTCTTTCTGAGCACTTTAGCTAGAAGCTTTAGAGCCCATTTTGAGACCTGAGTCTATAGATTTGGCAAGCACTCAGATAGTTATCCGATCGAATTAGCTAGATTCAACTTATCCCAGGGGACGCTATATCCGTAGGATCAAATCCATGGGACGCTTACCGGGCCGATGCTTCTATTCTAACAGCAATCTTCCATATCGGAAGGGACTTTCTTTTTGCCACCAGTAAGTTATCGTTTGGATAGACAACACGGCATCAGCCATATGTATAAAATGGAAACCGGAAATCCCTTCATTCAATGCATTCTTTTCGATACAAAGTACTCCACTGGCACGAAAGGAAGAAAGGCAGGGCAATACGAGAGAGAGGTCAAAGTGGCATGTTGGCGTGCTGTCCATTTGAGTGAGAGGGAAGCGAGAACTTCCAGACGCCGTTGACAGATAAGAGTTTCGTCCGCCCATACAGTTGTGGCACATGAATGCCACAGAAAATTAGTAGGTTTTAAGCTGGCTTACGTCCGGCTTCGACTCCGCCATGATCTGAGACAGCCTCCTCTAATCTACGAATAGATATCCCTTTCAAAGGCTCCGACGGTGCCTTTCCCAAATCATCAAATAAGAAGGAACTCAAAAAGAATGGTTGAGCGTTTGACTAATAGGGGGCTAAGGCTGTAATTAGACAGACTGTAAACTGCCTCGCCCAAGCAATGTCGCCCATTATATAGTTGTGGAATTCCGGCCTAAAAGATCAGTCCAGTATTTAGAATAGAGGCATCCTTGCTTACTTGCTTACACAAAATCTTTTCCAGGGTGTCAAAGAACTAATGAGTGGTGACTGGCTTTTCTCCTGTGTGGAAGAATAGCTCGCTATAGATAGCTTGAAATAGAGAGAAAAAAGTTTCCCTGACTTAAGAGGCGCTTTCGGCTTTATTCTGGGTTGGGGGGATTGGGGATTGAAAGATCTTCTTCCTCCCCTGTCTTCGAGAAAGCATACTACCCCCACCATTCATTAGCAGCGACCTTACCACACATCATTACTACCAGCCATTTCACCAGGAGATAGAGCAGAACGACCTATTCTTTAAAGAGGCATTTCCCGTCTCAAAGGAAGCGGGCATTTCCCGTCTCAAAGAAGGACCTAGTAGTGGGATCATACTAGGGCATAGAATAGACAATGAAAATCCCCTATCACCAGTCTGAGAAAGATTATTCAAATCTTCTCCGATTCCGCCCGGAATGGAATAAGGGGCTACAGAAGAGAAGAAAAGACTTTCTGCAATTACTTCCATGCCTAAAACCTGATCCTAATACAAATATTGTTACCTAACATAAACCAATTGCAACAGAATAACTCAAAAATAGGAAAATATGGTCTTTCAGAGCCTAACTACTTCTCTTTCTGGCCGGTAAGCGAGTAGCCCGTTTTGGAGTCAAACATGGGTGAGTGCATATCCATATCATGGCAGCACAAATCTCTCTAAGCTTCCCACGTCAATCCGAGATGAAGTCAAAGATGGAGCAACTAGCCAGATCATGTGCTTGGCCTTTATCTCCCACAAAAGAACCTTTTTTCTTCTTACTAAAATATGTGCGAAGTGGCTGAGTTGGCTGAGTGCTATCCTTATGCCTCAGTTAATCAAAACAATTAGTCCAATCTAGCTGCAAAAGTCTGAACCTGGTTGTTCTTATTTTTTTAGTAGGGCGTTCAAACTATGGAAATGGCAGGCAAGCACGTAGTTGAGGCATGGTTTTTTTTTTGCTTCGGGACCAGCTCGCTGAACCTAGCTTCGACATCTAACTTTTCCAATTACAAAAAGGTAGCCGGGCCTAGCTTGCAATGGATCCCATAGCTTATCCTGTGCAGTTTCCGATAAGAAAGAGTTAGAAGGAGCCTGCGGGAATCGGACAGGAAAGAAGAAAGAAGCTGCCTGCTCTGTGATTGAATACATTGCCAGGCCTGTACTAAGCCCCAAGAAGCAGGAAGAGACGGGAATGAGAAAGGGATTCGTCTTACAGCAGCAGATCGAGACAGGCCAGCCAGGAACTCCAGCGGTTAAGTTTAGTGCTACTGGTTGGGCCCGCTAGATAAGAGTTTACTCTTCGGCTTGATTTGACTCAGTTTTCTGCCCACGGTTGGAAAGCCTTTTACTCAGGTTCAAGAGAGTTTTCGGCGGAGCTCCCTATCTTTGGCTTTGACGAGACCCTATTGTAAATGAGACCTTTCTACTCTTCTTTCTCTCGCCGTGTTCCAAACTATGAGAAAGCAACCTTGGCCTAAAATAAATATAAATTCCGAAGGAGATAAATAGCCCCAAAGGCGTAGACTAACTGTATATAATATAAGATGAGTACCTCTGCTATGCCTCTTTGAGTCGAAAATAGACCCAAAGGCTAAGGAGATAAATAGCCCCAAGAAGTAAATAGCACCAAAGGCCCCCCATAACATTAAGTTAAGTTCTAATCTGCCTGTATATAATATAAAGACCTCAGCTATGCTGAGTAGAAGAAATAGCCTTTGGGGCTATTTACGACTAAGTAGACTAATCCTACTAAATATAAGATAAGTACCTCTGCCACAACTTACTATATTTTTGGGGCATATAAATAGCCTTTGGGTCTATTTTCGACTCAATAGGGGCTTCCCAAACCAGTAAGTTATAGCAGAGGTCTTTATATTTTAGTAAGATGGTTTATTCTACTTAGTCGTAAATAGCCCCAAAGGCTATTTCTTCTACTCAGCATAGCTGAGGTCTTTATATTATATACAGGCAGATTAGTCTACGCCAAAGGGGCTATTTATCTTCTCGGGGCTATTTATCTCCTTGAGGCAGAGAAATAGCCTTTGGGGCTATTTACGACTAATCTTCTTTGCTTTGGTTGTGCCACTTTGCTTTTTTTCACAAAGATCTAGCAGTTAGGACCAATCCGATCAAATTGATAGAGGAAAGGGGACAGCTAGTTCAAGGGCTAAGCCCGTTGAGTGAGAAAGTCTTTGTGTCATTTCACTACTATATTATAATATGATATATGACGTGATGTCAATTTCAATTGTTTCAGTTGCGCTTTGCCGGGATGAGATTCTCGATCGATAGGACCAGGGGCTCGAACAAAGTGAGAGGAATGAGGAGCTCTACTGCAGCTTCATTCTCCCTTTAGGACCGACTACAACAAGCTCGCGACTCTAATAGAAAGAAAGGGTAACCTGGCTTTTTTTGTTTCTTTTGTTGAGCTCTCGTTATAGACATGCAACGTCATAAAATATCATAAGAGAATAAAGTCTCTACTACGGAATTTGAACAAGACCGATACTGATGTTGCATGGTTTCCGTCCCAAATGAGGTTTCTTGAATGAAAGGACGAGACGACTCGTTGGCTCCTTCTCTTTCTTAGGGGGGAGGAGATCTTTATTAAAATCGGGCAGGATTGAAATCCGAAAGCGGCACTACGGTTTGTATAAGAGGATTTTTTAGAATGTGAGAGTAATGTATCAGAGAACGAGGCTCGTTGCTCCGCTTGGATCATTCATTGAAACATTCCAAAATCACAAACATATGGGCTACTCTGGAAAGTTACCAAAGCAATGGAATGTGCCAGCTTGCCTTCGAGGGACGGAGTGACTCGACTGAAAGGTTATTCCATAAAAGACTGAGAGGTTCCGAAAGAAAGAATGAATGCCCCGTTGAGCTCAAGCGTAATATTCTTGCCGAAACTATTTAATCGAAGTTTCTGTTGAGAGATGAATGAACGATTTCTTCTATATATGATAAAACATTTCTTCAATCTGATGATATCTCTAATCCCCGATTGGATAAGACAGAGCGAGGTTCTGAAAGAAAAGATCTCGAGCGATAGCGAGAGGTTCTGAAAGAAGTGACTCTTTCGAAGCGAAGAGGGATTGATTGATGAAGAAGGACTCGCTCGAGCGAGAGAGGGGAAAGACTGTCATGGCTCTTAGAGAAGCTCTCTTCGCCTAGCGGCCTTTATTATGCAATTCGAACAAAGCAATGAGCAGACGCCGGAAGGCTTGTTAGGAATGCTAGCCAACTCGCTCAGCCGTAACCAACCGGCTCTTCTTTCGTTTCGGTTTACTAGATGACGCAGGTTGTCGACAGGTAGGGTTCATTCTAAGGTTCCTTATTCCGGTTGTAAAGCTGTTTCCAGCTTCTAGTTCTTCCTAGCGTACTGGGCTTTTCTTCTTATCGGAGGTAGAGAGAAAGAGATTGAGTGGTAGCGATCCCTCATTCCATTCTTCCGATTCTTTAGAAGAGTTAGGAGAAGATCTCGTCAAATACTCTTAAAATACCTGGCCTTGACTTTTCGGGAAGGGCTCGATTCCCTTTCCTACCCAAAGGGTTCCGGGGGTGAGCAAGATGATGGAATTGCCGCCAATAGCGCTTTTTTCAAGGGTGAGGTCAATCGAAAGGGGTTTGTCCGGAGAGGGAATAATCTCTCTTCGGGCTTATGCGACTTTGCTGTTGTTTGCCGAAAGGTTCTGAAAGATTGTGGATTGTTGGATACTTTTTTTTTGTTGTGGTCTTCTGAGATGTATGATGATGGATTGGCCCGGCTCGTGACCTTTGAATGGCTTGTTCCTTGCTCCCCTAGGAAGGAGCAACAAATGTCTGTGAAAAGATCCAATGAGTTCGCCTTCTTGCTGTGTCTAATGCTTCTAAGTCGACGAGGGCGTCGACGGGCCTTTAGCTTGACAGTAGGAATGTGACCTTTCCTCTCATCGTACTACGCCGTCAGATGGAGAAGCAACTCATGTTTGCTATAGGGAGCCTGGTCTTGACTCTTCTGTGTGACCTGCTGCTCATGGTCTTTCTCTCCTCTTGTCTCTTCTCGAAAATGGGTTGTGAGCCAGAGCTGAAGGTTGTGGTGAAAAGGGAAGGCAGAGGTAGTATCGTGGACGTTCATCTGTCTTTGCTTTCCATTCTTCCTAGTGATAGACACCGGCTCTGCCCATTTACAAGGACTCAAGGCTCTCTCTCCCTTATAGCCTTCGAACGAAGAAAGAAACTTTCCTTCGGATTGAGCCGACTGGTACTTGCTTAGACGTCTGGCACCCCGGGGTGATCGAGTCGGCCTCTGTGAGGGAAGCTAGAGCCGGTCGGGCCTTCTGTCATAAGCGGACTTGAGCCGTTACGTTAGGGATGTCGAATGAAAGATTTTTAAGATTGAATATTCCAGCAATAAGGTAGAGGCTTTGTTCCTCCGCCCAATAGAGATGGCGGGTTGTAATTGGAGGGTTGTGGTGCAATATTAGGGCGTTTAAAGAGCGCTACTCTACCGCTTAGTTAAAGGGCCCATTTGATTCAATTCATGAATTAGCCCACTATGAGTTTACTGCATTTCTTTTTTTTTGGTGAACAAAGAGCAGAAAGAAAACAAGCCACTTACTTAAATCATACAAGCCCTAGGCCTAGCAACCCCAATCAAATCATCCTGAAGAAGCCGAAAAATCCCAGGAGGAGGTGCATCATAAATCACAACATCCATATCACCCTCATGAGCCATATTAGCCATAAAATCAGCGCAGAAATTTTATTATCTATACACATGGGAAATCAAGCACTGCCAACCTTCCTTGAGTCTGCGATGACAACTCGAGATAAGATGGTAGTGATGAGGATCCTTCTTTGAAACAGACTGCTGTATCTTTTGGACAGCCAAAGCCGAATCAGATTCTATCAACACTTTTCTAAATCCACGCTCCCAAGCTAACTTGATCGCCAAAAAAATAGCCAACCACTCAGCCTTCAGCTACCCCAACCAAGCAAGCTTTTGTACAAAACCAAACTGCCATGCACCCGTAGAATCACGGCAAATTCTTACAATGGACAGCTCACCAGGATTGGATGTAGCTGAACCATCAACATTAATCTTAAAGAATCCCAACGGAGGATACTGCCAAGCTATTAATCTGCAAGAATTGAAGTGAGCCTAGATCTTTCTTCTCTTATTCAATTTCTAGTTAACATAATAAAGCAAGACAAGATGATCAGTCAATGCTTTAGGGCTTCAGTGCCCAATCTACAGAGCATTGAAATAATAGCTATGTTGTTACCAATTCCTATCTCACCAGCAAGCCCAACAGCAAATAGAGTGAGGTACCTCTGTGATAGGTAGTAAGCGGAAGGGAAATGCCACTTCTTTTCTTCCGGGACAAAGACCTTTCTTTCCTCATTGCTGGATCGAGAGATTGAAGTCTTTCTGTGACCTGTGCTTCCTATTCTAGTGCGCCTAGGGCTGTGGTGCTGCCTGAAGCTCTCAACTCCTATCTCGGAAGGACAAGGCAAGACAGAAGAGCAGCTAAAGGCATCGGGCTCAGAGCCGAGTTGCAAGGCGAAAGTCAGTAGCTATGGCCTTCCCCATAGTATAGGAGCTTCCCAGCTCTTTCCAATCCAAATAGTGGGAGGGCCCTCACATCCCGTTACAACAAGCTAGGGGAAATTATTCGATCAGTTAAGATAGTTGTCAAGTTAGCTTTACGCAAGCCAGGCCAGTGACACCATTTCAAAGCAGGAATATACTATTATAATAAGAAATTATATTAGGGTTACCGGCGATCCAGTTTCGGGTCTGTTTTACTTATAGCATAGCCGGCAGGAAGTTGGACTTTCTTCTGCCAGCTCGTCTCTGCAATACTTTATATATATATGTGTACCACATCGAAAAAGCAAGATGCCGATATGATGTACCAGCCAAGCCCAGGAACGAGGAGAGGAGCAAAGTGAAAAGGTAGCCTTGAGAAGTGAACTTCCGCCCTTAGATGTGGTTGATTCGGGTAACCTTGTGGTTTCATCCCAGGTTACTGATGAGTGTAGAGGTGTCTTTTCACTTCCGCCATATTCAGGTACGTAGTCGCTAATGCGAAGCTTTTGGGGAGCTTCAAATAGTTTTTTAGCTTTATCCCTAGCTTGCTTGATCTGGCTTGTATTACACCCCCAGGATCCTCGACAAGATCAAGAAAAAGGAAAAGAGGTTTCCCTAGAGGAATACGAAAAGTCCATTGGAGGTACTAATTACTTTCAATAGGATGCATCCCTAGTCTTTAATAGTTTAACCAGTTTAAAATAGATTGATTGCAGGTTCCGAAGGAAGTTTCACCGGTGTGTAAAAAATTCGCTTTTAAGCCAGCTCTATCTTTTTCTTCCCCTGTTTATGTGTATGTAGGCCTACTAACATTTCTCTTTGGGCAAGCACTAAGGTAAGCAAGTGGGCAAAAGGTAATAGGGATCTTAGGAAAGCCATCCGGGGAAAGGACCTAAGCTAGTTCTGTTCCATCCCGTGCTCGTTCCCTGTCAAAGAGTGTTTAATTTCTCGTTCCTTGCTCTATCAAAGCAGTCCTTCCTCTTTCTTTAATCCATCCAGTTGTCGTCCCTGTCTCTATCAATCCATCAGGAAGGCCTATCTCAAATGGTCAAAGTCAAAGGGGCAAGCGCAGTTCCTCTGAATGCCTTATTCACCGAATGAATAGAGAAGTCAAGCAGCTCAGTTTGCTTTCCTTTATTCCCGCTAAAGCGCTCTAGTTGAGTTGGGTGACGCGCACACCGCTTGTTGATTGCATTTGATTTCATTATGGATAGTGAAACTACTAAAGAACGGCAAAGGCATGATTTGCTTTTCCTTTTAACTTATATTCTGGCGGAGGGAAATTCTCATTCTTTTTCAAGGTCGGTTGGTAGGTCAGGTCAAGTTGTTGAGGCTCGTTGAGACCTACTTCGGTTCTAAATTCGATTGAGGCGTGTATCCGACCGGATTGTTCTGTACGAATGATTACTGGTTCACTTCGTGATCAGCAGAATAAGGGCCTTCGAACGAATTCTCCTGTTTAGGAAGAAAGCTGCCATTGAACTAGGCTCCGCTCCCCTTTAGCATGGAAACTAAAGAGTGAGTGAGATGGAGATGTTGCGAGGGAAGGAACCCCGGGGAAAGAAGAAAGAAATGCTCTCTAGCCCGGCCTTTATTTTAGTTTAAGTAGGTTTGGGCTAGGTCGTTGCGATCCTGCCACCTCTTGGCAAAGTAGGCTGATGGGCAAGAATTACAGGAATGAATTCCCAGGAGTCTCCTTTGAAGCCGACGCCGAAACAAAGGCTCCAAGATCAGTTATTTCAGGGACAAAGGAATCCGTTGAGTCGGGGAATTGATCTTTCTACTTCAATAGGTGGAGGATCGGCTCAAGCTTCGGAAGAGGAGTGAACTACTAAATAAGTGAAAATTAGGCTCACCTGATGTAGTCCTTTTTGATACACCTTCCATGGCGGTTTTCCCTATCTATTGATAGTTGTATACCCAACCTTTCCCTTGCTGTCCTAACCGAACCAGGGTCTTTTGAATGAGATTTTGACTTGGGTACCTTTCATCCATTCCATTGTTGGAAAGGAAAATCTCGCTGCCAGTGCATCAAAAGACGCTTAAGTACTAAACTCAAGTAGGCAGGCTTGCTGCCACTTCATTCATATGTATGGTAACTGAGGCTGCCTCGTCGTCGACAACTTCTGGCACGGAATCGGATGTTAGTCTTCCATGTATTGGCTTTCAGGGTGCCTCTACTCCATTCTTTCGGAATGGTATGTGGGCCCTCCTCAAGAAATCCCCTATGACTCCACCTTTGTTCTTGTGCAAAAGCGTCCTCCCCTTCCTCTTTGGAGAGCTCACTAAGGCAAGCGGCTTCGCGCCCCATTTGTGTCTGTCTGCGATCGTGCCTAGCCGGGCTGTTCATCAGGAGCTGCTATCTGGGACCAAGCACTACGCACTCTTGATTTTCTAGTAATATATAGAAAGTAGGTGTCGGGTTTGTTAGGCTATACCTAGGATCCGCCTTCCTTGTACTGTTGTAAGTTGGGAAAAGGTTCTGAAAGAAAAGGGCTATCTCCGGATTAGCTTCTAGAGACTCGGCCTCTGCTCTGTTCTCGTGAACTAGGTTTCATTTCATAGAAAAGGCTAAGTTTAATAGATCAGTTCGGTCTCAGAGACCGCCGAGTAGTCGTAGGTAAGTAGCAGCTATCTCCGACCGAGCTGGTGTAATAAAAGAAAGTCGTGGTTTGGTTTTTCGTAGATAAATGGATCCGCCTTCTTTGTACTTAGAGGTGCGAGAAGGTGCTAACAAAGAACCCCAGGTTCTAAGATAAGATATATTCCTAAAAGGGTAGTCTACGAGTTTCTGGTCTTGACCTCGACCCCAAGGCAAGAAGGAGAGACTTCCCGCGCCCTGAATTGAATAAGTAAATTAACTCTATGTCGAGCTGCTCCTCTGGCGCCTTTCATAGCTTTCGGGCGAAGTCCTTCGATTCCATCTCTTACGAGAGACGATGCCCTAGGATTCTAAACCATTACAGTAAAGGTACGAAAGCGCATCGAGGAAAGGAGGGCACTTAGCTCGCAAAGCCTTACGGCTCAGCGGCCCGTTCGCCACCATCAAAGCCTTACGGGATAACCTTTCAAAGACAAGGCATATAATCTCACTGCACTGACCATACTTGCTGAGAGGTCTATCACTTGATATCAGCCTTCGAGATTGTCTTCGTCACAAGCCTTGAAGCCATGCGAAAACCTTTTCTTTTATTGGCGCCCGATAGGTAGGCTAAACGATTGAGTCGAAAGCACGGATAGATAGGTGTTTAGATGAAATCCGTGGCTTCTTTGGGCGCCTCGGCCCTGCCTTGTTCTTCTCTCTCCTTAAGGGGACAAGGATTTCAGCCAGCTAGTCCAATATGCCCGAACCAATGGCAAAAAGGAAATTGCCTGCCGATTCCCTTCTATTCTACCCATGAGCCTGAGCCCTTGCAACAAAATATCAGTAACCAGTTGGGATTTAGACAAACCCAACCACCAGCCCTAGTAGGGCAGTCTGGCTTGTGGTTCTAGTTGCATTCCGTGGGTACCCCCTATGTGGAGTAAGGCTATTTCATGCCGTCCAGTAAGCCTTTGCTTTGGTCCTTTCGATAGACTTTCCGTAGCTCGCAGATCGTTGACGCTAAAAGCTCCTTGTGACAACTGTACTTACTGCTGTACTTGTTAGAAGAGAGAGAGCCGTCTCGCTATGACTCTTTCATGGTAAAAAGCTAATAGATGGGCCTCAAAAGGTAGAGGAGAGGGGATTCAAGAGTAGACTGACTACTGGATACAAGATAGGGTATACTGGTTCTAAGCCTACCTTTTACTTACCCTCACCCGCTCCTTTTGCTCTTGCTAAGAAGGTCATATCCTATTTAAATAGAAGTAGTTGATCCACGAATAAGACTAAGCCAATTGAGAATTTAGCCAACAAATGGACTGGTCTTCGCTACGCAAGCGACCTTGTTGATCCACTCTCTCACTCGGAAAGCCAGGTGGAGAATCCGACGATTGAGGGTAATAGAGCTCTTCTGGTAATGAACTACATTTGAGACTACCCGAAATGATATCTTTGCAGCACGCACGGGAAAGTGGAGAATCTGACACTGAGCACTTAGAAGAGGGGAAGCCACTAAATTGAAGGCTTCACTCGCTCCTCCGCAAAGGAAAACTGAGCCTTAGGTAGAGCTCTAGCAAAGGCGAACGGAGTGAGAGGGATCGGAGATACTCGAGCGAAAGCGAAGAGGGATCGGTCTTTCTCTTTTCTTTCAGAACCTTTCAGAAATTATATGGTGGGGCTCATTCTGAACCTCTCCTTTCAGTCGAGTATCCTTCGGAACCTTTCGCTTTCAAGCAGCATGGATCCAATTACAATTGGAACTGGAGGAGCTAGAATTGGATAGGCTTGTCTGGTCCATGTCTCTAGCTTCCCCTTAAGGCTAGCTACAATCCAAAAATAAATCTTTAAAACCACCACACGAGAAGCAAATTGTTTTCGCGCAGGATTTGAGAGGGGGTCCCACATCATCTAGATGTAAAATCCGTTCCACTGAGCATGCATCTGAATGAGTTTTAGTCACCCAGGGCCCCCCGATACTTCTTCTTCCTCAGCGACTTGGCAATAGCCTCCACATGGGCAAAGAAAGGCAAGCAATGAAGTTAGAACCTCTCCAACCAGTCTGATACTGACCAATCTAGTCCGGGCGTACTACTTTCCACATTTTTTCCTTTCATCCTTTCCTTCGGAACCTTTAGACCCTCTCGCTCCGCTCGATCAAGGTCTCGTCGTTTATTTAATTTCAGTACGCTAATCTGCCCAGGGCTTTCGGGCTCCTCTTAGCACTGGAGTCGTTCAAAGAAGGAAACGGAGTTTAAAAGTCCAAAGAGCGCAGACTAGCCACGGAGCTTGGTCTTGCTAAATCTAAAATGTTCTTCTCCTCAACGTCGATGATCGACTGGCAAGAAAATCTTCCTTTCTGCTTTCTGCCTCTTCTCTTCTGATTCCCCCTTCTCTTACTCTGCCAGCCGTAGGGGAACCTGTGGCTGTTGAGAAGGTTCAATGGAAGAACTCCCAGTCGCTCAGTCCCATTGCCTTAGCTATTCAAACCCTGCATGGAGGATATGACAGAAAGATCCTTTTGCTTACGATCAGTACCCTTACTCGACATTAGGGGCAGAGGAGGAGCGAGATCTTCAACCCCAGTCTTCAAAAACTGCACAAGCACCGCTGCATCCAACTCAACAACCTTTTGGTGTTGGCAGGACTTTTGATTTTGCCCGCCGTAGCTCCCCCCCTATGCGACCCGTTTTGACGTGACAGCCGCATCTCATGTCCTTCGGACCCTGCTGTGAAAAGGAGGGATGGCTGACTGTGGGCCCTGCCTTTCTTCCTATCGAAGATAGGCCCAATCTCCGCTTATTCAAGCGCCCTAGTCCTGTTCTCCTAGCTACTTCGCTCTCTTCGGTTGTAGGTCCTTGACCCAGCATCTCCCCTCTGAAAAAACATTCCATAGACCTTTCGTCCCAGGGCCGCGAGTCACCCCGGGCTGACTCCATCAGTCGAAGGCCGCACGGGAGCTAGGCTAAATTTCATGGGGTACGGACAGCGTGAATCCGACTAGACGATTAATCCCTAATGAACTCTTTCTTCCTTTATTTCAGAACCTCTCCTTATCATTCGATTGTTGACCTTGACTTGACGGATTCATCCAATTCTTTCTAGGTTTCTTCGTAGCAGATCTCACGTACTCTCTGGCTTTCTCCCTAATCTTCCGTAGAGCGAGTGAATCCAGGCTTTTCCTTGACTTAAGGTTTAGTCGTTCCGAACCAAGTAGCTTCCGCGGGCTCGTGAATTAACTCTTGGCCACTATTATTATTTCTCTACCGTTCCTTAATTACAGTATTGCGAGCACTCTCGTCCCTGTCCAGAGTCCGAATCCTTTTTAAGGAAATAAAAAACTGGGTTTCGAGTTTAGCAGGTAAAGTTCAATTATGAGTTCTTTCCCGTCCAGGTCGAAACTCAAACTCAAATAGTTTTTTTTCTTTGGGCGCCATATTTGAACTCGTAGGGGCAATTTACGACTAAATATTAAGTTCGAGATTAAAAAAATAAAACACACTACGAAAGACCAGCCCTAACCCCAGCCCTACAGCAATCCCCACAGCAACAGGTCGATGACAGGTCGTGCGCAGGCTACGTCTGGTGTGTACGTAACTCTTGTAATTGACTCTTTCCTTCCTTTAGTCACACGACCCCAGAGACACTACTCGAAAGAGGGGGGCTTCACAGATCAAGAGGAATGATGGGAACGCAGAGACACCACTAGAAAGAGGGGGGCTTCACAGATCAAGAGGAATGATGGGAACGCAGAGACACCACTAGAAAGAGGGGTCCTAATCACTCAGCGGGAAGATACCACAGAGAAGGACAAGCAGTAGGCCCGGGCCAAAAACAGATTAATCATCTTCAAATAAAAGACAGAAAGAGCTACAAGAGAGTGAGATCTTTTCTACAGTGCGGCAGACAACTATAGTTCAAACGGCGAGACCAACAATCATAGGTCAGCCAAGGTAGCCTCAAAGGAAGAGCTAGCAGCTGAGGAAGAGGAGAAGGCATCTCACGACTCGGAAAGAAGTAAGCGGAATGCAGCAGCAGAACCCTCATATGATATGAAGAGCGGCTCAGATGGTGGGGTGGGGAGGCCAGAGAAAGAAAGAAAAAGAAAGAGCAGTCAAGTAGTACGATGGGAAGACCCATTAAGGGTACAAGGAGAGGAACAAGAGTCAGGCGCGCGAAAGAAAGACGGGAAAGAAAAAGAGCCCTGCTACGCGACTCACTTAAAACCAGGCGAAAGAAAAAGAAAGAAAGGTGACAGAAGACGGGAAAGAAAGAAAGATAAATAACCAGGTGCAGAGCGCCAACTCTTACGTCCTTACGCGGCAGAGGGATTACTTCAGACGGCAGAGTCAAGCAGAGCGACAGCGACAGATCAGTAACGTATGCTAGAGAGGAGGCTTACTTCAGTGTAGAGAGGGATCAGTACCACGCATAGGAACGGAACCATGATAAGTACTATCACTACCTGGTCAGCGAAGGAAAGCCAAGGTGATGAAAGTCAGCGAAGGAAAGCCAAGGTGATGAAAGAGCCGTTTGAGACATCTTTGAAAAGAGAAAGATCCCCTTTTGAGGTGACCACGGGCACTATCAGTAACAACCAGGGAATCGGTACTCGGATGGCCAAGGATGGTACACACTTTTAAAGACTTGACACTATTAGAAGTAGAAGACAGAAGTAGAAGCAGAAGTACAAGTACAAGTAGAAGTACAAGAAGGGGTAGGCTAAAAACAGCTTTGTAGACCATAGAGGTGTCGTGACATTGACGATTGTAGAAATACCATTCTATAGCTTTGATAGGGAGATGAAGCCTCGGCAAGAGCTACTCCTTCGGATGGCGAAGGATGGTACATACTTGACTTTTAAAGACTGAACCCTATTAGAAGTACAAGTTAGAAGTACAACAAGTTAGAAGTACAAGTGGGTGGCACTGAAGAAAGAGAAGATCCACAGCAGAGGGGTAGGGTAAGGGTGTAGGACAGACCAAGTAAAGAACGAAGGGGTCACCACAGGTTAAAACGGAGTTAAAAAGATTTGATTGGAACCAGCAGCAGAAAGACCAGGCAGAGTCAAAAAGATTTGATTGGAACCAGCAGCAGAAAGACCAGCTTCATATGCGGTAGGGGCTGCATCTTATAGGTCATCGAACACCAGTTTAGAGACAGACCCATTTGACATAGAAGAGAAGGAATCAGCCCTTGCTACGGCATCGAAAGAGTTAATTGGACTGGCAAAAGCCTCAAAAGAATCCCTTGTTGGCGGGGCATAGAGTAACAACATTGTGTTTTATATAGATAGGCATCGAACAGCAGCTAGAAAAGCGGCAATGGAAGAGCTAGAAAAGCGGCAATGGAAGCATTCCTAGAAGGGAAGGATGGGGCCATACTATAATATAAATCTTTGTGGACTATTTATATTTATTTTAGGTAAATTCGGATTAGTCGTAAATAGCCCCTTTGGCTATTTATATGCCTCTGCGTAGCAGAGGTACTTATCTTATATTATATACAGTTAGTCTACGCCTTTGGGGCTATTTATCTCCTTTCGTAAATAGCCCCAAAGGCTATTTATCTGCCCAAAAATATAGTAAGTTATAGCAGAGGAACTTATATTATATACAGGCGGATTAGAACTTATTATGAATGTAGGGCCTTTGGGGCTATTTATCTCCTTTATATTTATTTTAGGGTGAAGATGTGAGAATGAAATTGATCCTACCGATTTGACGATTGACTTGGGAATGGTTCACACCATTGGCTTGCTTGACGACCAGATCCACATTCATTCAGTAGCGTGAGGAGGGTATCGCATTTCAACAGACAGATTCCACGGGTACCGTTGATAGGTACAACACTCTTTGAAAGACCATTGAACGGAGTTAGGTATTCATGTCTTTGGTATACCAAGATGGGTTAGTTTTCCTTCAATTGAGTTGGAGAGGGGTTGGGCAGTAACTTATATTGAATTGAGTTGATAGCCGAGGGGCGAAGAGCTGAGCTGATAGGCGAAGGGGTTTGAAAAGAGTTGGCAGTATAGAGGGGTGAACCTTCAATTGAGTATTTGGTTTGAGGCGCCCTCCTAGCTTGAATTAAAAAGAGTATTCCTTACAGTTCAGGGAAAAGAGAAATATATGGTGGGGCCTACAGTTTAGCTTCATATGAATTCTACAGGGGTTTGACTATAGAGAAAGGGTCTTAGGAGGGCCAGTAATACCGATTTCATTGAAAATGAGTTTAGCTTGAATTCAAAAGAGAAGAGTAGAGAGCAGAGGGTGGCACACCACAGAAGAAAGTTGAGCTTCAATTCAAAAGAGGATAGTCAAAAGAGAAGAGTAGAGAGCAGAGGAACGGGTCGTACACCAGAGAAGAAAGTTGAGCTTCAATTCAAAAGAGGATAGAAGAGAGGAACCCTTGAAATTGAGTTCTACAGGGGTTTAAAAAGAGTTGGAGATGGGCAGCATTTAAGGTATTCCTTCAATTGATCTGGGTTTCAGTACACTCTTGGGATTAGAAGTAATACAGATTTGATTGCTTCAATTGAGTTGATCTGGGTTTAAGTTTCGTATTAGTATTTTATGTGAGGGGAGTACAGGATTTCTGGTATTCCAGTATTTAATATTTCTGTTGCCTTGCTGGAAACACCTTTAATTCCTTGCTGGAAACACCTTTAATTGACGTGAGTATTGCTTCAATTCAGTCAGCATTGATGGGAGGGGTTCAAAACATAGAGTATTCCTTTCACATTGAGTTAGAGATAGAAGTCACTCATATTTCTAGGACTGGTTGTCTTGAGTCAGCTTCGGTATTTAAGGATTGACGATTCATTGAGTATGGCTTGAATTTCGTTGTACAGGGGGTTGGAAGTAAGTCACTTAGATTGAATTGAGGTAGGTCTGCACCAGGAATTCAGTATAGAGGGGAGACACTTCAATTGATCTGGGATTAGAGGGTGACACTTGTTCAAGACTTGGTTTAGTGCTTTCTATGAGTTGAGTAAAAGGTATTAGAAGATAAGGATAGGTATGCGATTTTATATTTAAGGTAGGTAAATATCTCCTTTCTATTTATTTTAGGCTTAGTCGTAAATAGCCCCAAAGGCTATTTATCTACTCTGCATAGCAGAGGAACTTATATTATATACAGGCGGATTAGTCTACGCCTTTGGGGCTATTTATCTCCTTTAGTCGTAAATAGCCCCTTTGGCTATTTATATGCCTCTGCGTAGCAGAGGTACTTATCTTATATTATATACAGTTAGTCTACGCCAAAGGGGCTATTTATCTCCTTTCGTAAATAGCCCCAAAGGCTATTTATCTGCCCAAAAATATAGTAAGTTATAGCAGAGGAACTTATATTATATACAGGCGGATTAGAACTTAATTATAGTAAGTAGGGCCTTTGGGGCTATTTCTCTCCTTCCTTAAATTATTACCAGTATAGTTGCGAGCTATTGAAATATTCATACTATCTCGCATGCGCTCTCTCGCTTTAAAGACTGGATTTTTCGCTTCTAATCAAATTCAAATTCTAGTATGTAGTTAATGGAATGAAAAAACGTATAAGTTAAAGATATGCAGCAGGAGGTGTGTACCGCCTCGTTTCACTCGCCCCTTTCGGTCTCACTCTTGCTCTAGCCGCTCTTACTATTTAAGACCTACCCTAGGAACTAATGTAATTACAAATTAGGGCACCCCCCATCGTTAGGTACACTTTCGTTTAACTTTAGATATGCTCGGCACAGAATGATAATTATCATTATTATTCCACGGTGCACTTCTGATTCTATCGTTTTTAAAATAAGCTTATGACCCTCTCCCTCAAATTATTACCAGTATAGTTGCGAGCACTGTTGTCCCTCTCGCGTACTATACGAATGTATATAATAAGAGGCTGACTAGCACCTCTCCTTAGAACTTATATATGTATGGCGAGCTCTCATAGATCCTTTCCTTTTGCCCTCAGTGTCTTTCGAGCCATTTCCTATCATTGAACCCAATGGTCGAGACCTCAGCTAGACTTGAATCAGTAGTCTTCGTGCCTTTCGCCCGCTTCTAACTCACATAAAGAGCCACGTAGCTATGCTCGTACCGCGTAGTGGGTTTCAAGCAATCCCTCAACTATACTATTCTTTAGGAAGGACCCTCTAGCATAGGGTCGAGAAAAAAGATCCGCGTCATTAGCATTCGACCCTTATTTCACGTAGAGCTATTGAGGACTCACCCCCTATCTCGGTCTCCTTTTGGTCGTCAAAGGTAGACCTTTGACTCTTTCAGTCGCTGCGCCAAATATATAGTAAGGGCCGCGTAGAGGCTTTCTTTCGATAACTTAATTAAGTGTACTCGTACCGAACTTGAAAGCGAAAATAATAACTCGACCATAAGGGAGAGGAACGTTAAGTGCTCCTTTTAAAGTTAGGGGGAGGAAAGAGCTGATCAGGCTCGACTCTAAATCCGAGGGTTAAAGAGCTCGACCCATCTCCATAGGGAGAGGGCATCTGAGATTTGAATTTGATAAAAGCGGATGTCTGGATATTCAGTATATTCATATAGAAAGTGAAGGTTCTTTATTGTTCGCGGCTCTGACTAAGCTCTTGCTCTTGGGTGCTTTCCTTCTGTACCCGATGGGTGACGTGTAAAACGGACTGCTAGAGGGAAGAAATTATGGATTTGACCATCTTAGAGCGAGATCCGAGTACAAGGCAGATCTTTCGTATGAAGAGTGTTTTTTGAAGAGCCGCTTCCTTAAGTTTGAGACCTAGATACAATTTACCTATGTACCACAGACTTTAGGATAGGCGAAAAAACTAGAATAATATGAATTTACTAGACTCCTTTTTTGTATTCGGATTACAACTTAGAAAAACACGTAGCTAGATTAAGAAATGTACCCCGGGAGGAGAAAGGCTTCCTACAAAAGACCTAGCTATAAAGCACTAGGCATTATGCCCAGGCGCTTTATAAAAGACCTGGATCTCTCCCCTAGGGAGAATCAAATAGAAGACGCGGAGCACCAACCAAAGAGATTAATAAAGAAAAAGAGTTCATTACTTAACCTAACCTGAGTGAGAGGAAAAAGAAGTAGCTCCACCTATCTACTTATCTTACGTACCTGATAATCTGTGTCCAGTTAGAATGAAATTCAAGGGTCTTAAGAGCTATGATGACTAAGGAGAGGAAGATAGGGCACTCGGAAGGGGAGAGAGCTTCCCCCAACTTCTACCATCGACCAAGGCGGGATTTGGCTCTGTCTTACATGCCTACCATGAATGGCCTACCTCGAATGTCGTTCCGCATCTCTTCCGGCTACTCCTGCTAGGGCAGGTCTAAATAAAGCACTTTGTCCTTTTGGTCGGCCGATATTGAATGCCGATGCTGATCCCTTATTTCAATCAATATATTCTCTGATCTGAGGCGGGAAAGACAAGACCAGACCTCTCTATAACCCGTGAAACGAAGTGCGGCGGAGCCAATCGAAGCGAAGCAACAGACAATTGGAGCGGAATGCGATCGAATGTCACGAGCCGACTGTGGATCAAGACTATTTCATTCCTCAACTGCTCGGACTTATCTGGCGTATCTTATCTATAATTAGAATGACCATTGCTGTAGCCTATGCTGAAGTCATGGAACGTACGATAGTGGGGATGAGAACAAGACCGAGATAACCAAGATTACTGGGAGGACGCTTACCTTCACTCTAGGCCACTAAAGGCTGCTGGGAACCTTAACTCGAGTCGAGCAACCGAGAACGAAAGAGATGAGCCCTATACTATAGTGAAAGTGCTCAAGTACTTGAAACCATAGCCCTTTCGTGGAAGAAGCTCATTCAGGAACTTTTCCTCGCCACCCGGATCAGACACGGATCTTCCTTTGCTAGCTGCTACCGTACCTCGGGAGTTTTGGTCTTTGACTGGGCTCGCTCCTTCCTTAAGTTTATTGGCACCGAAAAGGAGAGCATGAACTACTGAATAGGTCGGCCAAGATCAAGGATCAAGCTCATGTTCTATAGGATGGGGACGAGTGAAACTCATATAAGAGCGTGTGTGCTTCATCGGCTAATAATTTGTTGTGCGCGCTGGGGGACGGGAAGTGCTCTAGAGGATCGGCTAACTGACCGAACGAAGAGGAGTTGCACCTTGTCTCCGCTAATGCTGCCCTTACTGTAGATTCAGCCTTTCGAAGGTCCGCTCCTTCCTTCGCTCATTCTTTCTCCACTTCATTCACTCTACTTGAGAATGATGAACTGCTCTTTGCTTCCGGTGGCCTAAAATAAATATAAGTTGGCGGAATTTACTTGATAGGGCTCCATTCTTTCCTTTCAGTCGAGCATCTACTTCGATACCTACTTCTGTGCTTTCCGCTTGAGGCTACGCACCTTAGTCAAGGCTTGTCCGATCAAGGCCCATTCACCCGTCCGGATCGGCGAAACCCTATTTGAGTAATGGGACCGGGAAAGAATAGTAGATGCAGGAACGTAGGCGAATAGTCTCAGTCAAGGAGCGATCCAAAGCTAGCATGAATCCCAGTGCTTGGTCTTCGATCAACCATTTCATTTCTTTGTCCCAGTTCTCCGTTTCGAGGTGGGAGGACTTGGGAGCAGTTATCCGTCCCTGGTAGTATGAATCCGGTCCTCACCCCGGACAAGTGGAGCGGCCAATTGCTCCACGAGAACATTGCAGCACTCATTGCTGAGCTTGCAGCGTTACTTAGGGCATAAAATCTTCGTCGTAAGTATTCAGAATCTAATAAAGGGAGGGCATTTGATCTCTTTCCTTGCCCTCGCCCTCCCTTGATTCGAGACTTTATTAGATTCTGATCGGGCTCATTTCTCTCCTTGGTTGGTTGTCCTAGGGACCTCAGGTTTAGCAAGATTCCTAGCAGTGGTTAGCTGTGGAGTGAGTGTAGCTCTAGAGTTCTCCATCTTCCCTTCGGTTACAATACTATAAGTTAAGAGAACGAACCGGCATCAATTGATGTCAACTAGGAATCCCTCTTCCTACGCCTCTTGGACGTCCTACGCAAGAACTATAAGCACTAAAGAGCGAGCTTCTAATGAGTACTTAACTTATATTGACTTGTTTGTGCACCTTCCCCCGCACTGAGATAGATAAGAGAAAGATTAGTTCCAATAGGGACGTGATGACTTTCCTTTGATCTCGACATTCTCTCACTCTCGATTTCAATTTATTGCCTTCTCTGCTTGAGCTGGCTCGTTCATTCCTCTCGCTGGCTCGCTTCACTTATCTTAGTCGGCCTCGCTCCGACTTCGCTGAATCTGGTTCACTGGTTGCTTTGCGTCGACCGGCTTCTATTCGATGAGCGTAGAGAACCATGGCTCACCTTCTAAGGCCCGAAGGCAACGATCAAGCATCACATTCACAAGCCGCTAAATTACGCAATTTATACTCCTCTGCTACGCAATTTATACAATTTACTATATTTTAGGAACTACTACTTTTGCAGGCACGCAACTATACTGGTAATAATCGGATCGCAATACCGTAATTTAATATCAGGGCACTGAAACTGATTATTTTGATAGCTCGAGCACTCGTATCTCCTATAGAGACTTCCACCAGAACGCAGCTACACTTTATCATTGGAAAGAGATTAGAAATGGCAGGGCGTAGCGACTAGCTTTTATGACTGGCATTATGACACTTGTTAGATTGAATGTCTTTCCCTAGCTCTATCCTTGTCTATCCCACCGCAAGACTCCTACTAGCTTTCTGGTATGGATTGGTCCAAAACAAATGAAACTGATGCCTGCCTCCTTTGCGCCTTTCTTAGCCCGGACCCTTGAAAGTAAACTACTCGCAGGGAACTCACAAGGGTGAAATCATGAGAGCGAAGCGAGAGCAGGGAACCCCGAAAAAGGAGACTGGCACAGGCTCGTCAGAAATGGAAGGAGAAGGGCTTGAGCAAACAAAGAACCTGCGAAAACAAAGACTTTGACACCTAACCTTAGGTGAGGGTCTCTATCAACCCAGTATCTGAATCAGTCCAAATAGGGAGAGCTCCAGCCTTTGCTGAAAGAGAGACTCCTGGCTTGACGTCGTTATCACTCGTTCCTTAACTTCACCCCTTACGTTACTATGCGGGAGAAGATTCAATCAAGTATGAGTTGCTCCGATCAAAGGCAAGGGACGATAGATTGACTCGGGATATGAGAAAGTCAGATGCCTAGAAGGGCCTTAGGGTGATTTTCACTCTCCTGTACCCCGCGGGGAAAAGACTCTTCGTCCCTCATTTCATGGATTGGGGAAGACCCCTCCCGTAAGTGGGATTGACCCCAGGGCCGCCTCCTACATAACTGGCAAGGAAAGGTTCGGACTGGGCCGACTTCAAGACCCTAACACAAAGGAGCTACGCCAGCTGCTGACGTCGTTGACACATAACAAAAAATCGTCTGCTGCCGGGAATTAACATATGTACTAAACTACTGGTTCAGGAGAGGGATTTGAGAAGCACTGCCCATAGGTATGAACCACTAGTTAATATATTCGACTTAGCTTACCAAGCATTAGAAGGTGGTGAAGAAAGAGTGAATTCTTTAAGTGAGTTGTAGCCGGCGAACTCAGTCTGAAGCCAACTATATATTCGCGGCAGAAAAACACTCATATTGGCCGGACTCGGGCATCCTGGGAAACTTATTGGAGAGGCTCGGGTGAATAAAGAGTAATTTGTTCATGTTCGCAGTGCTTTGCTTGAATCTCCGTAGCAAGGACTCTTGACTCTCCCTTACTTTAGAGCCTATGAAAAACACTCTCGGACTGACTTGAGAGCCCTCCCAAACAGCGGTGTCGGCTCTCAGCAAATTATAGTATTGCGTTAATGGAAATTCCTATAATACTACTATAATAAGTAAGTAGTCGAATATCTTCATGGCATATAATACTGGTATTCTATATAGAATAGAATGAGTCGTGCCTGCAAAAGTAGTTCAATTCAAAAAACTACGAAAGATCTAACCCTAGCAACAAGTCTACAATGGCACGCATACCTACACGTCTAACATGGCAGGCAGCAACAGGTCGAATATTGACAATGGCACGCATACCTACGTCTAACATTAAGTACCATGAACGAACTGGTGCTGAGAGAGTTCATTCCTAGAGTTCAAGTAGTAGAGCAAATGGCGGAAGTAGTTCAGTTCAAGTAGTAGAGCCGCCTGTATATAATATAAGTTCCGCACTGCACTTCGCACGCCAGAAAGCCCTTAAGGTTGGCTCGCTCGTCGCTCGCTGGGTTCGAATCCTAAATGCACTAGATGCTTGTAATCCGATTCTCCTCTCCGAGACCCGGGGTGAGATAATTATTGTTATATTTGGCCGACCAAGACACCTAGTGAGCTCCGGTAGTTCCAATAGTGCCAGTCAGAGATGCCGTCCTAAACGGGTTTGATTCCAGGGCTGACTCGTCATATCAACTAAGCCCACTCTGCGGTAGAGGAGGTAGACTAATCCAAGTAGCAGAGGTGCGATAGCGGCATAGGGTTCTACGAGGCTACGGGACAATGAAGAGTTGCGGTAGCGACTAGGTGGGAGGGAAAGGCTACCTTGCTACCGAAGAGTGTTCACCGAAGGAAGCTTGCGAGAGGCAGGGCTTCGTCAAGCTATGCGCGATCAAAGCAATCAACCTATCCCCACGATAGCGAAATCAAAGCAAACGGAGATCAATTAATGAAAGCTCCGGCACGGGAAAAATCTTTGGTCTCTATTCGCCTACCGCTTGACTTTGAACTATCTTTCACTATCTATATAGGACCTCAGCCATCCAGAGAAGCGAATGAGAGGACCTCCTTCTCCCAGAGAAGCAGATAGATTGATGATTGGAATTGGATGGGACTAGCCAGACTATAGGTATGTGGAGTGAGTAGCGAGAGGCCGGGCCTAGACAGACTATAGGTAGTATGTGGAGTGAGTAGCGAAGTGAAAGGTCTCAGAACTAGGGTAGCGGGGAAAGAGCAACCTTGTCTCTAATCTGCCGAGGACCTATTTCAGAGTACTGAAAGAGGAAGGACCCGGCGACTTGAACTGATAATATATAAGTGGGCTGAGCAAGGAGCTTCAGACTCTCTTTGAAGAATCAGTCTCATGTCTACCCGCTCCTTTAATGAAGATCTGGTGACCGGCTCTATTCAATCCCGGCTCTATTAGGTGCGAGGGGAAGGATAGGTAGCCGAAGACGATCCCAATCCACCTCTCCGAAGCGAAGCACTAAACGTATCTCTCGCGGGATCTCAGGCTCAGAGTGAATGGGAGACGGCAGACTCATCCGAATCAGGAGTTGGGGCAAAGTTGAGCGACAGGCAGAGTTAAGTGCAGCGACAGCGGAACGGCAGAGTCAAGCGACAGCGCGATCTCTGCAATCCGAAATTGAAGCAAATAGAGCGAGTGAGGCGTTAGGCTAGAGGGAAGAGAGGAGACGTGCTGATCGATCTTATCTTGCATGACTTTCCTTTCTCTCTTATCTTGCATGAGGCTCCGCTCCTTGGTATGATGGCTGATGGGAACGATGCCCTCCCCTTAGCCACTCGAAAGTTCATCGACCACCAGTATAGTATAGCATTCGATCTACCTTTAGCGAAGGACGACCTACTCTCCTAATCTCTCTGATCGGTCAGCGCCTACCACGAGAAGCCCACCACGGCAGTTCAGTTCAAGTTCTTTTCTTGGAGCGTTAGAGAGTGACGCGGAAGGACTCCTCTCTGAATAGGCAACTCTTTCATAGGCTCATAAAAGTCAAGTAGTTAGGGCATATGCCGATTCGAACCTACTAAGTAAGAAATGGAATGGAATTCAAACTGGAAGTGACTCATGGAATGACCGGGCGGCGCACTCGAGCTAGTGCAATTGCACTATTGGGTGCCCTCTTTCTTATGACCTCAATTTAACTATAGTAAGGGCAGGGACTTTCGCCCTCTACGGATGATGGGCAGCGGAGTAAGGAGCCAGGTAGTCAAGCTCCAGAGAGTGGACCTATAGCATCCGGGGAGCCACATAGGTAGGCCCTCTCTTTTCTTTTATAGTCATCCATTCGCTTTCTTCTTCTTGCTGGCATCAATTGATGGGAACTGAGAATCTCTCTTATTGAATCCATCTGCTTCTTGTCCGGTTCCGAGTCCAATTCAGACGAATAACTAGACCTTAGGTCTTGCACGCTCCGCTGCTGATGTGAAAGCTTCCACCACGAATCTTTCTACCTTTCCCCTCTTTAGTCGAGCTATCTAATTATATCTATATTATACAGTAGTCTTGTACTATGAACTCTTTCCGGTGGGTGCGGTGTCGGGAAGTGGAGCTGGAACAAAAACTATTAATGAAGCTACCGCAAAGAAGATATGGAAAGAAGGAGATGCGATAGGCAACAAGAAGACAAGGACCGCAGACGAGAGGGAATTTGATCTAGTCTAGTTATGCATTGGAGGCTTATGAAGCATCTCGTTCGGCATTCGCAACAAGGGAAGATTCATAGCTAAAAGAATGCATTCCAAGTTATTCTCGAGCCAATTTCAAGAGTCTGATCCGCAGAGATCTGATTTGTTGCTTTTGATCCTCGGAGAGGCTCCAGAACCATCTGAAGCTGCAGACGACAGGCGTTCTACTGGAATAGCTAGGACGCACCCGGACAGAGAGGAGGGGAAGGAAGATTGGCAAGAGAGAAGGGGCTTCCCGATGATAGCAGGAAGGTAGCAGCTACGTGAAGAATGATATCTGGAGTTGGAAAATGGAAGAGACTTGGAAGAGGAATGATCAGAGAGAGGGCGGAAGCCGTGAACCGACTATTGAGGCCCGTGACGCAGAGCACTCTACCTGTGCGGAGACCAGCAGGCGTCAGTACGGGGGATAAAGATTTATAGCGAGGAAAGGAGCAGACGAGCAAATGCAGCTCTGGGAGAGGGAGCAGCCCCAATCAACTATGAGACGGGCCCTCAGTGGTTCAATTCTGACTCACCCCACACTTGACTTGGTCAAAGAAAACCTCTCCATCGGGGAGAATCCTACTTAGAGGGTTCGGGGCTGCTGGTTTAGCATGAATTGATGCATCTTACCGAAAGGTCAAACTCATCTACTTTTGACTACAAATCCAGCCTACTGGGACTCAGCCTGGGACGAAGCCAGAGCTAGACGTCCAGGAACTCCGCCTCTCCTCTCCCAAACTCATTTCAGTGCGGCTCTCAGCCTGGGATCTTTTCTCGCTCCCCTTGGTCCTTTCGGCGTTTTTTCATGGAAAAGTCTTCGCTGATGCTCCGCTGACTTGGAAGATGGAGACTCTGAAAGAGTGGAATGACGCCAACTCCTTACTTATTTAATTCGCTTCTCTTACTTAACCTCCTTTCCTTTCTTAGTATACTGAAGAGATTCTAAGAATCGTAGTAGCTCAATCACTTTAGCCCGACCTCCTTTGCATTCCCTAAGAGTCCCATAAAGCATTATGAGCAGGTGCTGCTTAGCCAAGTTCCTTTCCTCTCTGCTTCACCATACGAGACTCTCGTCTACTCTTCCTATTAGTTTGGTGCCACGGTTGCTTGTCCCTTCATTCGCATTGCCTCGTTCGCTCCTTTGTTCGCTCCGGCCTATTCCCATTACGCAGCTATCACTCATGGAATAGAATAGTTGACAACAGGCCTATATCTAGGCGTAGAAAAAGAAAACAATTTCACTTCAACAGATGAGAGAGATTGATTGATAAACTTCCATAGTATGCGCTTACGAAGACACATTACATTCATTCTCGTCTACTCTCCCGTACGCTACTGTTCGTTCTACCCTTATATGATATGAGATTGAGAAGAGAGTGACGGACGAGCTATGCGACATGGCTTTCTCATGGTCTTATTCTCTCATCCTTCAATAAGCTCTTCTCTTTCCAGTTCCTAAGAGAGAAGAATAGCCTTCCTTTTTTTTCTATATTATATATATTGGTACTCAATAGGTTTATCTGACTTAGATAAAGAGGATTCGCCCGTTCGCTGCAGGCTCGAATGATTCTAGCTCTTCTAGCCGGTATGCAATGCTATTAAAGTAGTCGACTATGAGGCTCGAGCGAATCCTATTGGTGCGCTTCCGCTTCCTCCTTTTCTCTCTCACGGAAAGAGAGTCAAGGAAATGATGAACGTAATGGGGCGAGGACTTGACTTGAGAACCTTTCGTACGATAAGTGTGAAGTAGGCGCAGCTAAACTATATTCATAGCGATGCGAGGAGTTCAAAGGTCGTAAGGCGAGTCCTCTTTTATTCTTTTTTCTGCTCCACTGGTAACTGGAACTATAGGTGCGGAGCGGAAAAAGAGGGGAGCTTTCTATTAATGTCTCAAGCGAATGCAATAGGAGCGAACTAAAGTGACGCAGAAGTTAGATTCATTCTTGGGATTATGTGATCAAGTCGAAGTGGACAGAATGAGGCTTTCGAGCACTTCGTCGGGAAGGGAGTCTTCGCACCTTTGGGGACGTAAGAGAGAAGAACCGGGTTGAGATTAAGGTGAGAGTAGAGTAGATGCTATATAGATGCGAGAGTGCGTACTATTCTATTAGTAGATTTGACTTCTCACTACAACAATTGGTGAAGGGAAGAAATGGATGCATCTCTGGCTTAGCTACTGAGAGATAGCGATGGGAAGAACGATATTCATATCCGCGATCACTAGAGGCTAGTCGGCGGAGGAGGATCTTCCAACAAGTGAGGAGGACGGGGAAGGACCGGAGGCAAGCAATAGAAGACAGCAAGGATAAGAGCGGACCATAAGAAGCCGACTAGACCTCGGACAGGGCAGGCAGAGGCTGACGAAGAATCATGCGTCTTCGGTCCCTGCTCACGTGCCCGGACAGACTCATCCGAATCCTAAGCCCACTCCGACTTCCCTAAAATAAATATAAATTCTGCGGGAGCACAAAACATTGCGCGATCTCTGCAATCAATCTTCCCAAGAAAAGAGTGAAAGTTGCGCAGCTAAGCTAACGAAAGGATGGCAAGAGAAGCGACTTCGAAGCTATCCATCGAATGCAAATAGGCAGTCGGAGGGCAAAGGAAAGCCGATCGGTGGCTAAGTTGTGACGTGTCACCACTTTAGTTTATCTAGTCCAATGAGAAGGTTCGGAATTTATATTTATTTTAGGGCTCCGCGAGTAGGGTCCCAATCCCCCAGGAGGAGACTCAAAGGCATAGGCTATCAAGCTAAATCAGCAGAGGTGCTAGATCATGACTCAATGGCCGAGCTAGACTGCGGGGGAGGCAGGACGGACGGGTGAGCTACGCCTCATGCCTGGAAGCTCGGGCCGGAAGGAATCCACTAGCGAAGACAGGCTGAGTAAGGTGCGAAGCGAGATCACAGTAGGGAGGAGATAGGACCTCGAAGCTCGTTCACGAGAGTGCTTAAGAAAGAAGAGACTGTCGCTTGCCTCCGGTATTATACATCGAAGGGACGGCACTTCTCACTTTAGGGGGAGGAACCTTAGCCAGACCGGGAATTCAAACTCAAAAGGCCCTAATATAAAAGTAAATTCCCTCGTTCACGATAGGAGTCCATCTTGACTTTAGTGTTCAATAGGTGTTTAAAGAATAAGGAAAGCCCCTCACTTACTTAACTTATATTCCAACCTAATAAACCTTTAACAACATCTCCTCTTGCACTTAAGAACTTATTCCTCCCCGATCCAACTACGAATGCTACGAATGCCTCACTCGAACGGAACTTCCATAACCTGACCACCTCTGACTCTTTTCTCCCCTTGCTGCTAAGTTCGTTTCGTTTATTTAGGTTTGACGAACCCTTAGATCTTGATTTGAAACCCTTCCTCTTATGGGGCAATAGTTGATTTCGCCTTTCTTTCGAATTCACTGAACGCTTCTGTAGCTCCTATAGTTGATTGAAACACAAGAGCGGTCCTATTGGTTTAATGATATTCCCTGCGGACATTCCTCAAGCGTTAAGGTTAAGGAGTCGTTCCGGTAGTCTGGCTTCCTCTTGCTAGATTTGGATTTATCAACTTGAACACTGAACTTAGGTTAGGGCGTACTATAATAGATATTCTTCCCTAAGGTCTGGTCCGTGGGGTAAGTCAAGGGTGCTCTTATAAAAAGAATGAATTCAAACTTAAATAATACGTGAATGGAAGGACTGAACTAAAGGGTTAAGGGTCCTAAGGTAAGACAACCGCAACCGAAGGGCACGCTACTCCTACTTGCCCTTAGAACCCCCGATCTAAGGCCAAGCAGTAAGCGCATTCGGACTCTACGAGATATACTCTTTCTTAGTGCCTGGTCTAGCTGCACCTGTCTTTCAGCCTCTATCTCCCCCTACCTTTATGGAGTTCGGGGGACTAGGGCGAAGGCCAGGGACCAGGAGTTAATCAAGAGAAGATTCTCAGTCTTCTATCCCTCTTCTAACACCTCCTAACAAAGAAAATTAGATCTTTTAAGCTTCCCCTTTCTCCATACCTCCTACCCAGGCGGACGGAAGGAGAGAGAATAAGCCCTCGTAACTCAATCATATAGGCTCAGAGATGTCTCATAGCTGTATTGATTTGTCCGAGGAAACCCTATCACCAGGGGAGGGGGATCCTATAAGTTTACTTAAAACTTTGGATAGACTCAAACATTTCCTTAGTCGAGACTTAAACTAACTCAAGGTTCAAGGGTTCTAACTCAAGGGAATTCGAGCTAATTCACTAGATTGAACTTCCACTCAAACTCTAACTCAAGGGAATTCGCTAAAGGGAAAACTCAAGGGAATTCGAGGGATTGGAAACCCTCACTTTTGTAGTCTAAAACGCGCTAAAACGCACTTTTAGGTGCTCGCATGGGTGAATGTACCTTGAGCCCCCTCCGAAAACTCTTCTAGTCGAAAACGCGCTAAAACGCACTTAAGGATGCTCGTATGGGTGTTTGTACCTTGAGCTCAATTGAGAGAGCTCTAAGCTCGAAAAACAAGGAGCAAAAACAGGGGGCTCAATTTACACTATATACTATACATTAAGTTCACAATTCCCTTCGGATAGACTCAAACTAACAAACTAAAGGGAAAACTAAAGGGGAAAACTAAAGGGAATTCGCTAGATTACACTTCCACTCTAACTAAAGGGAATTCGCTAACTTCACACTTACTAAAGGGAATTCGCTAAGATCGAAAAACAGGGAGCTGAGATAGAAGATCGAAAAATAGAATTTTTTATTTTTTTTTTATTTTTTTTCTTGTCTCACCCGTCGTTATCACTCGGCCCTGCCCTTATAGTCGGCCCTTGGCCTTGAGCCTGCTTCATCGCCTTGACTTGAGCGGAGATCCTCTAGTTTACCAAGAGTTCATTCAAAACATAACTAATTAAAGGTAGGCACCGACGTACGGTGGTGTAACTCCGAGAATGTAGGCAGCAGCTGCTCTTTGTCCTGTTGTTTGAGTGTTGGTTTCCTCTCCGCTTCGTCCCTCTCCTTACTTCTATAAATATAATTTTTTATTGAACCAATTTACTATATTTGTAGGGCTTATGGAATTTTCCGATGTCTATCGGTTAATGCTTTAGGATGACACAACTTAGTGGTGAAACCACTCTATGAAACTAGTACTATCAAACGTGTTGTAAGCTCGATATCTCGTCTTATATGGTTAGAGTGAATGGCTAAAAAGAAGCAGATTATTACCAGTATAATTGCGTTCATGGTTCAAGTTTTGTTTTTAGTACGCGTTTGGGACTACTATAATAAAGGATACGCGGGAGAGGCCCCAAAAACCTAGTAAGTAATTATGTCAATGGTACACCCCGTATATATATTAAGTTCGTAATACTATAATTTGCTGCGAGTAATAATAATAATAATAATAATAGTAATAAGTGAGAAAGTCTTGTATTCGACGCGGTCCTCTGTCTGGTTAAAACAATGGGAAGTCGAAGCGTCCGAAGCAGAACTATTGGAAGCTTTGGGGGCTTCCATATCCGTAGAACAACTTCTGGGAGAATCTTTCGAAATGGAAATTCCAATCCAATCGCTGGGTGAATAACGATCGAGACGAGCTGGAGACAACTGTGATCCATATTGGAAAATTAGCAATTGATGCGCATGTCAATCAAATATCTTAAAGACACACCGCTTGCGTATTCCGAAGACCTATAAGAATGGGAATGGGGGACAATCATTCAGCACGATGCAGCCTATATTATATAAGGAGCGAAGCGCTGTTCACGTCACAGCTACTATGTTGGCTGTTACTATACTACTTTATTTGAATTGATCGTAGCGAATTCTGATTCCATTGTGACAACAGCCGATAAGCAAGCAGCTTGTATTCGTATAATAAGAAGAATGCGGTGCTTCCTTCTATAGAGATTTCTTTCGCTAGAAGAAAGAATATAAATACAAGATTTTGATCTATACTTTCATTCTTTCTTTCCACCAACTACTGTGGACTGATCGGAGGCAAGTCCTACCCCCGAGGTGCCTTAGCTAGGACTCGATCAGCTCATATGCTTTTTTAAAGGAATTGGCATCTTTCCCACCCTAGCCATGGGGTCTGACTCAACCGTCATCCTTGCTTTCCCAAACGTCAGATAACCAAATGGGGCTGACTTCTGATATAGATCTTTCTATTCTATATTATAAAAACATTGATTCTAGCTTGAACCCAAAGGGAAGGGTTTCGTTCCCGAGTTAAGGGCTGAGGGTGGGGAATGTTCCCATAATCCGACTTTTGTCTGCCTTCCTTCTTGCCTTGGTGCTTTGCTTTGCCCCTTGCCGAAAGGCTTTTGTGAACTGCTTTCTACTTTGCAAGACTAGCCACTATTATAGAAAGGAAAAACCTGACGCCTCTGGTTCTGCTCAACCCTCTCGGGCTCCCGTTGCTGAATTTGACGAAGCAGGTCCCAGGATAAGAGGTCATAAAACCCAAATCAGGTCTAGCTCGGAGAAGGCGGATGCTACTTGAAGGGTGGGAGTTCTTGGTTGGCCACTTCGTACTCGAGGATTATAGACGGTTGTGTAGCGGGAAACGAACACTTTTTTCTGTAGGCAATCCGATCGGGAATGGTTCCTTCCCAGGTGGGGTATTGACATCTGGAAAGTCTATTATCTTTCTTTTTACTTAAAAACAATCCAATGAATCAAATACTCCCTTGGAGAAATGGGAGGGTGAGATAGAATTCCTGACTATCGGTTCTGGTGCGAGTGGGTCATCGGGTAAAACATCTCTGGGATAGGCAAAAGAGAAAAGTGGCTTGAACTTATATTATAGTATGGCCCGGAATGGAAAGCGTATACCGATAGGAGAGAACCCTCTCTCAACTTTAAGTCACTATATATCTATTTTCCTCACTTCCATTCATTTCCGTAACTGCAGCAGGGTAGGATGATTGATCCGATGGGATAGGTGGTGCCGGGTGTCCATTCCTTTATGACTTCCCTGGGCAATCCGTCAGAGATAGGGGGAATTCCACCATCGCGTCAACGATGGGCAACATACATAAGGAAGTCAGGTTCGGTTCCAGCTTTCCAGCAACTCCTTTTGTTTGGAAATAGCCATGGACACCCCGTCGTTATCACTCGGCCCTTTTCTATCCCCAGTGGAGTCGCCACTGTGCTGTGGGCACCCACACTTTCATCTTGCCGGACTTGAAAAGCAGGAGAAGCGGACGGCTGAGACGTCGTTATCACTCGTTCGTCGCTATCGCAGGTCGTGCCCAAAAATATAAGCCAATATATAGTAAGGGGGATTAGTCGTAAATTGCTACGCAGAGGAACTTATATTATAGTAAGGCGGCCCTAATATAGTAATTGCGGTCGGCCCCACCATATATTTGGCGTAAATTGCGTAGCAGTACGCAATTTACGACTATCCGCCATACTATAATATAAGTTCAAATATATAGTAAGGGCCGCCATACTATAATAAATTCCCAAAGGAGATAAATAGCCCCTTTGGCCCTGCATTCATAATATAAGTTCTAATCCGCCTGTATATAATATAAGTTCCTCTGCTACCCCTGTATATAGGCAGATAAATAGCCTTTGGGGCTATTTACGAAAGGAGATAAATAGCCCCTTTGGCGTAAACTAATCCGTCTTACTATAATATAAAGACCTCAGCTATGCTGAGTAGAAGAAATAGCCAAAGGGGCTATTTACGACTAATCCGAATTTCCCTAAAAGAAATTAAATTCCGAATTTACTTTTATATTGGGCTATAATAAATTCCCGATATATTAGGGCCGCCATACTATAATATAAATTCCCAATATATGGCCCTAAAATCAATATAAATTCCGCCATACTATAATAAATTCCCGATATATTAGGGCCGCCATACTATAATATAAATTCCCAATATATGGCCCTAAAATCAATATAAATTCCGCCATACTATAATAAATTCCCGATATATTAGGGCCGCCATACTATAATATAAATTCCCAATATATGGCCCTAAAATCAATATAAATTCCGCCATACTATAATAAATTCCCGATATATTAGGGCCGCCATACTATAATATAAATTCCCAATATATGGCCCTAAAATCAATATAAATTCCGCCATACTATAATAAATTCCCGATATATTAGGGCCGCCATACTATAATATAAATTCCCAATATATGGCCCTAAAATCAATATAAATTCCGCACTTACTATAATATAAGTTCTAAAATTTATTATAGTATGGCGCCATTCACGACTTTGCTGAGGGCTGAGTAGATCTTTCCCTGTAGTAGTAGTGTAGTAGTTTTGAATGTACTTATATTTTTGGGAATTTATTATAGTATGGGCAAATATAGTCAATTCTTGCAGCAAATTATAGTATTACGAACTTAATATATATACGGGGTGTACCTGAATGTACGTTCTCTTCGGGGATCGCAATACCGTAATTGAATATTAGGGAGATATTACTGTTAGGGGAACCTGAGAGGCTCGACCATAAGGGCCGTAAGGGCTCGCCATACATATAAGTTCTAGGGAGAGAGAGAGGGCAGATGTAGTTATAAGTGAGAACGACGGGGCGACGTTGAGACGGGGTCAGATAGCTCGCAATACCGTAATTTAGGTACGAGCATTCATTGCGACGTGGCGAAATTGCGATAGCGACGTGGAGTGACTTGCGTGCCTTACCGCTCCGTGGGCCTATTGCTACTGCTTAATAAGGTACAGCTATCACTAAATCAACTGCTCTTAGATTCAGGCATAACACCTTGTCCTATTCCATGCTTCTGATTCAATTCCACTTCATTTCTACAAGTAGAATACCGGGATAGTCAGGTAGCCTCCCCCTAAAATAAATATAAATTCCTTCAAGTTTTAATCGTCATAGTAGGCTGAGCCAATGGAGAAGACGACCCGATCCCACATGTGAGAGAGCTCATTCCCCCACCCAAACCTTATACTGGTACACCGGCATCGATGGGTTTTCCTTTCCACTCACAGGTTGACGGATCAGGGGTCCGTCAAGTACCCCCGGATTGATATGGAAGTGAGGAGCGAA
This sequence comes from Curcuma longa, assembly GCF_044706935.1. Taxonomy (NCBI): domain Eukaryota; kingdom Viridiplantae; phylum Streptophyta; class Magnoliopsida; order Zingiberales; family Zingiberaceae; genus Curcuma; species Curcuma longa. The sequence goes on from NC_133861.1 coordinate 1,995,261, forward strand.
TGATAATGACGCGCCCTGTGAGAGATTAGGGCTTGGTCATTCATTCGCCCTTCTCCAAGCGCATCCGTACGTACGAGTGATTGCTCGCGAACCTTGAACCAACTTGAGATCAGTGTCGGGGGACGTTTAAAGAATCTCGACCTCAGCTTCATTAACGAAAAGCCTTCGTTCACTCCGCCAACATCGCATCGTAGGAATCAAGTTCACCAGAAAGAAGAAGAGATGATGTCAAGTGCGTAGACCAATGATGGAACATGGGCTGACGTCGAATGCCACATACATTAACACGTTGATCCACCAAATTCTGGGGATAAGGCACTCCGGAGATGTGACGCTGTGCCCCCTCCCATAGTCCATAGAGCAACCCAAGCTCGAGAGTGAGCCTATGACCACCGCCCGCCCTGCTATCACTTCAGAGAAGCGAGCACCGCACCGCTTTTTCGGAAGCGGCACCCCTCAGGAGTAAGGTGACCCGAGAAGAGAATAAAGAAGAAAGACCACTACCTAGGATAAGTGGGCTTTGTCTACCTTCAATGTAGTCTATTTCGAGCCCAAAAATATAAGTACATCCACTTTTTTTGTTTGCTATTTAAAGGAAGGGGCTCTTGTTGGTGAGTGAATAAGCGGACAGGCTGGAGCGAAGAAACTCTATTGACAAGATTCGATGCCTACTTTTATCTACCGATAGGTTACGTAAGGGAATGACTCGAGCAATAACTATCAATAAAAAGGGCTCAAAACCCTTCCGGGTGTCGGTATAGGTAGGGCAGCTCATAGAAAGAAGTGCTCAAGGTAAGCCCTACTAGCACGTGCTTTCTTTCTTGCAACCAAGACGACAAGATCCGAACTTGAAAGAGGGTTAGGCGAGCTCTTAGATTAGGCGAATAGGAGCGGGTGTAGGTGCGAGAACAGCAATGGGTTTAGAGGTCCACACTGAATCTACCGGGCTATGGAAAGACAAAGAGCTTTCTTTCTTTTTGATTGAATTTGAATTAGATCCCCAGCTAGCCCTTCTTAAAACCAGAAAGCATATAATAACCCAGAAAAAAAGCACTGACTGGCCCAGAGGACTAAAGACAGAGACGCAGAAAGACAACAGGTTCAAGACAAAGGTATGGCACGGGAGATGGAGCGAAAGCACAAGGCCAGTTCTCATCAACTGAGAGCTCCACTCCAAGAGAGGGAAAGCAGCACAAGTTGAATTCAATTCCGTGAGACCTATGAATGCTTTGAATGAGATCTATTAGGTTAGGAGACCCTTTGACCATTTTAAATCCATATATAACAGTAGAATAGAACGTCGAAGATAAAGCGCCTTTTAAGGATATGGGAATCCACTTCGCCTTCATCAACCAAATGGGAATCAAGGTGAGAGCCGTGGCCGGGCCCATTTATATCAAGTTTTATAGGGAGAGGGGGGGCGTCGGGTTCCAGAAGTCTCATGTTCGGAACGTGGGAGAGCTCGGCTTGGGGCCTAAGAAATGAATATAAGCTTGGATTAACCAACAAACACGTAGCATGCGCTGGAAGGATGGATAGCGTCAACATACTACGAGTGGCGCTTTCCTAATCGAGATTCCCTTTTTTATAAGCCATTTCCATTTTCAAATTGAAAAGGGCTTATGTACCTGATATTCATCTTAGTCCGTTTGCTTTCTACCTACTGCTCCTCCTGTTGCCTTTGATTGTGCCGGAAAGGGTGCCTCTTGCTTGTGGCGAGCGGGCAAGCTGGCTTGGTCCGGTTGCTAGCGAGCGGGCTTGCTTTCCTCGGTTACGGGGAGTATAGAAGCCCCTTTTTCCGTTATAAGGCGGGACAGAGGTCAGAGCCTGTTCAAATATCAAGATTCCTGCCTCCTGCTCCAGCTGCTAAAAAGAGTTACAAACGGAAAGAAACCGTTCAAAAGCGAGGAAAGAAGAGGATCTCCGTTGAGTTACCAGAGAAGGAGGGTATAGTTACAAAGAGCATAGCGGACCGGAGGTCGAATAGATCGAAGACGGAAGAGAACAAGAGCAGTTCAGGTTTTCGAGAGAAAAGGGAGCTCGGCTTCTTTTCTTTTTCAGAGCAGAAGTCAATGTCAATTTAGAGACCGGGGGAGATTAGTGACCAGAGGTCAGGGGTAAGGGACGAAGGTGACGGTTCAGGTTGTGCCGGTGCCGATTCCTATAGTGACAAATGATTCAAAAAGCTATCTCACTCGCAAAGGTAATATAGCCCGCACGTCGAAGGGGAAGCTTCGAGAGAAGCGGGAACGTTCCGCTTTATATGAGTTGAACGAGTTACGAGCTTCTAGCTCTTTAATAGCTTCTGTTCTCTCGACGCTTATAGCTAAAAATGAGCATGAGCTAGAACTTTTACGACGAATTTTATAGGGACCTTTGATGCTTTGAGTTGATTAGATGCGGCGCGTTTTAAAGAGCGTCGTCGTTCTTAATACCTGTGATCATAGACCGAAGAGGGGAGGGGATAGTGACCAGGCAGACGAGAGCGGACTTCGGAAAGCTAAGCTGACCTGAACCCTTTACTAAGTTACTAAGAATACTAAGAAAGGGCTTTCGATTTCGATGTCTAAGAAGAAAGGGTTGTTTACGCTTTCAAATGCTTTCTTTCCTGCTGTTACGGATAAGGGAAGAGGGCACAAACGTAATGCTGATACGTACGATAAGCCCCTTCCTGATGGTGTGCTGGCAGGATCGCTTGCTTCCGTTACAGACCGGTTCTTTCCCGTTGTGCAGGTTCAGACTACCTACTAGCTAATGGAGTGAGGGTCAGAGGTTTTTAAATGAGGTGGTTAAGAAAAAAAGGTTTGCACTGCAACGGATCTTCTGTGACTTGAGCTATGAGTTTTTGTAAGGTCGGAACCCGGAGACTATGTCCGGAAAAAAGTCTTCCGGCCTCATCCCGTTCCCCCAATCCTCTTTCGCGAAGATGTAATTGCAACGCAACCTCCGAATAAAATCCCTTCCCCAGGGGGCTCCTTCCTCCGCCTTTTTATATATTCAAATCTCATTTTCTTTGCCTAGAAATTTGGTTTTGATTAGGCTCCTGGGGAGGCTCATGAGAAGGGGAAGGGCCCGGGGAAGGGGACAGTTGAGAGAAGCGGTCGTCGCGAATAAAAACGCTTCCATCGCCTCCGATAGAAAGAGCACTTTTGTCCATTGCAGAAAGCAAAAAATCCAGCCATTAAAAAAATGAAACGAAATCAGGTCCCGTCAAGAAAAAGCCCAAAAGCGTTTGAGTAGTAAAGAGTACGGCGGCACTGATCATAAATTGGATCAAAAAATATCTGATTATTGACATTTTCGATTCACTCATGATCTGACCTGGTCGACCGAATCCGTCTTTTTCGCCTCACTCGACTCCATCTAGCCAAAGGTGATGAAATCATTCAGCTCCGAGCGAGAAAAAGGGGTTGTGACGATAGAAGAAAAGAATTTCCTTCCCCACCCCACCGCCCTGGTCCTCGATGTATCGATGCCTTTCTTTACTTGAACCGCGCATAAGACACTCGTTAATAAACGCAATTTGTTATGAATAGGGTCTGTGTGCGGATTTGAGTCCAAAAGGCTTCGTCAAGCAGGTAGGGTGTAAAAGCGGCGCATTAGTCGCGATGTGTTCTAGCCTTGCCTGGGACAGTCCTTTCTTTTATAGACTAGGAACATACCTAGCACTTAGATCGCGGTATATTCATAGCATAGCCTTGCCGCCTACTCAAACGAGAAGACTTAAACTCTCATTCCTAGTAGTCGAGATTGAAAACTTCTCTTCTCGAGTTGAAGAAACTCTCTTGGTGGAAGGTTTTGGAAGACCTTCGCATGATAAGGAGCCTTTTATCAAAAGTTCAACTTATCATGTTCGACGGTCTAACTAAGGAAGTGTGTGTTGCTTCACACCTGATCGGTAAACAGATTCTTCATTTAGGTAAGAAGTCTGGTTGGCTGTTTGCTGCTTTATATTTAAAGCAGTGCTCAGTTCTACTGATGACTTTTCGGGCATCTGATGATCCCCGCTTACCTACTGATCTATCTGTTCCAGTTTATTTGACTTTTTCGGGTCTCCCACGGATCATTCCGTCCTTTCATAGGGCTGAGATCCGGAGAAGGTCAGCAAAGGGTGACCAATTGATTAAGTTCTATCTTTCTGTTTTCTCTCTTGCTAAGCTTATTGAGCTTGGTAAGCGAGTCTCCAGCAAGACGTTCTTATCAATTGTCTCACCAGTTGCTGATTTGGACACTGCGATTGATCAAGTCAATCTTATTAAAGGTAATATGAGAGAACTGATCTATCGCTATGTCCCCTCGATTAGGACCTTGCCCCTTTTTCAAGGGCTTAGGTTCAAACCAACCTGGAAGACTTTACCGACATGCACCTTGACTCAACAAATGTTAGTCAAGAGGTTTCTCTCGCGGGCTAAACGGATTAATTCCTGTTTTGTCTCGCTTCCTTTTGAGCTGTCCTCTTGGGTGCATTTGTTGACCTTTGTTCATAGTCGGGGAGTGGTCACAAGCCTTTGGGCTCCTAGAATACGTTACGCTTTTGATCCAAGTAACAAACGTTACAGTGGTGTGGATTTGGATTGGTTCGAACAAAGAATTGGTCCTTATTTACCTACCTGTGATGATCTAGGGGCCTCGGTCGTCTTGGTTGCTCTCTCGAAGGAGGTGGCAAGAGGCGTATATTCGCCATTGGCAATTACATTAACCAACGGCTACTATATCCTATTCATTCTTGGTTAATTAAGGTCTTGGCGGAAATCCCAATGGATGGCACCCGCTCCATTAAAACTTTTGATTGGGCAAAGAGAGTGTTACTCTTATTACTTGACGGCTGCCACCGATGGGTGGCCGTTAGTCATGTTATTCGAGTTAATGCAATCTTTATTTGATCGAAGTTTTGCATCGAGTGTGGTTAACTCGGAATTGGCAACCAACACATTTCTGGTTCCTTTCGTTAAACGAAAGTTCTCCATTGTGTCGTTTGTTGCAGGTCAACCTTTGGGATATTACTCTTCTTGGCCACTGTTCACTTTAAGTCACCATTTCGTGATTTGGTGGGCAGCCAATCAGGTGTACCCCGGTGTCCGCTTTAATAGATATGCTGTGCTAGGGGATGATGTTCTTATCTGTGATAAGAATGTCGCTCTAGTCTATGCATCCGTATTAGATCGGTTGGGAGTGACAATATCTGTCTCTAAATCCCTCGTGTCTGATACTGGATGCGTAGAGTTCGCCAAGAGGTTCCTTGTCGATGAGTTGATATAGGACTTGAGTCCTATATCAACTCGTTGTCTCCTAAACTTCTGTCATCCCTATGGCTTGTATGCCATTCGGATGAAATATCCTATCATTAGGTTTAGCACCTACTGTAGGATAGGGGGTTTAGGGTATCGACATTTAGGTAGTCTCCTCAAGAGTCAATCTTCATCTGTTTTACGGATGAAATTATTCTGGGATAAGCCTAACCTACCGGTTGAATGGTGGTTAGGTGGCGGGTTGCCTCTGAACCCGTTCTTACATGCTCTGGTGGTATTATACCTTGTTGAAAGGTTGAGACCTAAGGAGCCTGTACTCCCACCTGTTGAATTGTTTCAACAATCTGGGATGTGTGACTTCCTTGAGTGGTCACTAATGAGGTCATGGATGGTCAGTTGGCTATCGTATCTTCAATGGTATTGCACTATTGCATTGAGTCCAGGTGTAACTCTTCACCAGTTATTTGAGGGTGGACCTGTGGTAACATTACACTGGAATATTAAGCGGAAAGATTCAAATCTTGTACGCTTAGGATTGCAGTGGAAATGCTATTCACTAATATAATAGTAAGGTGGAAAAACGAATTTAGGCCTAACATCTTACCCCCCTACTATGATTGGGAGTATGAGTGGAGGCAGTACACACTGTCTTTAGATCACCCTCAAGGGATGGAAACCCTTGAGGTTGAAGGGTGAGTTTTGTGCAGTGATTATTGGAGGTCACTGTATTGACTGACTCACAATGCCGTCATCTATAAGATTCCACGCCTTAATAAAGGGCTCATAATGCCTATCCTTTTACGTCTGGTTTCAGGAAAAGAAAAGCGCAAATGAGAGGGCATTGGAGTATACAGCCCCTGGGAATCCATCTTCGTTTAGGGCTTGGACTGTTTTTGGATCCTTACTATATATTTGGCCCTTCCACCCTGTGATTTGCCTTTACAGACTTAAGATTGCTTTGTCCATGATGGACTTGAGCAGATGCTCCAGAAAGCCCCGCTTGTGCTGTCTCGTCAGTGGTTTCATCAGCAAGGAGTGAAGGGCGTAGCGGTGGTGCAAACCGAGAGCCAGTCAAGACTGGGCTTGGGTCACTATCAGTACCCTTTTGCCTACTTGGGCTGTGCTGTGGGGTTGGTTTTCAGTGTACCTGAGTACAAGATCGAAAATCATGCTTTGCCTGACTATGTCTTTTCGGTATGCCGCTACGCCAGCAGAGCGAATGAACATCAATCCAACCAAGATGCACTCACTAGAAAGACTGCTACTTGCCCTTGACTTGAGATCGACAAATCGTGAGTTGTTCATAGAAGTCTTTCTTTCATTTTGAGCAGGAACGATGAAACGACATTCAAACCGCTGTGTTAGGACGACCTTTTTTCTTGTATCCGAGGAAACTCATAGTTCTGAGGAAGGCCCATTAAAAAAGAAAACTTGTCTGTCGTGTCGTCTTCGAGTGCCCGGAGGGAGCGATTATGATTTCCCTATTTAGATGGTGATATGGAACTAGAATATGAACTTGTTATGTAAACATAACACCTTGTTCAATCGTTTATTCCAGAATTATGCTTTAGGTATGGTATGGGAAGACTTTGTTTGACTCTATTTCGTTTTGAGGCCTTTTAGCTGAAGTTTCAGGGCTGTAAAAAAGCAGTAGAGGAGGCATGGGGATCCTCTGTGGATGGCTCTGCAGCAAGACATTCAAAATCAAAAAGTAGGACTGGTCATATGGCCTTTAAGCTCGATATGAGCAAGCGGAGACCGAAAGGCAGCCCTTGAACCTAATTCAGTCTCGACTAAGAAGAGAGGTTTTCTGTAATTCAAACTGACAGTAGCCCTTGTACCTTCCAGTCTTTACTCTTTTTTCTCTATTCTATTTATGGATGCATGCCTTGGGAGTTGTCAGAATCTCTACTTTATTCTTTAGGTGGAGTAAGACTTTTTATCAATATAAAAACATAGGAGTTTTGGTATAATAATTTATTAAAGAATGTTATGTAAAGTCTTCCTCTTCTCAGCCTTATGATTAAATTCTATTAGTTTCGGAAGAATTTGGACATATTTCTCTCTTTGATAGAGAATCAAGTAGATTCAATCCGAGATTTTGTACGAGACAAAACTTTTTTTATTTCTCCCCAATATATAGTAAATAGCTTGAGGTCTATTCAAAGGACTTCGGGGACAGCTTTTCTACGACGCATTCTTATTTTTAAAGTTCGTCCAGAGAAAAAAAAAATCCTCTAGTTTGCACGGATTTTCTTTTCTTTTGATTCTTTTTTTATGAAATTTTTACATTTTTTGGAAAAGTAAAACGAATTGTATACCTATCTTTTCTTTTTTAAAAACCTTCATTGAGGACTCTGTCTAGAGCTCCTTTTTTGAGAAAGCTAGTACCCCCTTTACTGAAGATTCCTTTTAAAATTGGTGGCCTCTTTCTCTTTTCTCGAATTAGACGGAGGAGAATGGAAATGACTACAAAGAAAAGATTGGTATACCACCCGCGGGACTGATAACCAGTGTCTTGCAAAACTGCCTACTATACGATCTCGATCGAGAATTCATCAAATGCTTTCGTGGTATGCCTTATGCCATAAATCAGACATGCCCAACTAGACAAGAAGTTTGGTGGGGAAATTTCTTTACAGGAGGAGAGAGGTATAAAGTAAAAAGTATATTGATCGAGCTAGATCTAAAGGCTCCTTTCCTATTGAAAGGGAAAGCCAATCTTAGAACGACTCTTATAGCCAATTCCAGCTCTTTCAAAACCTTTTGGCGCAGGTTTCTCGATCAACTAACTGACTTGAAGAAAGACTTAGAAGAGCATGGATGAAAATAAGTTATTAGTTATTTAGATAAGGCTTCTTTTTTCGCTCTTGTAATAATCTATGTGTAGAATGAAGACAAACATAATCTCGACTTTTTAAGTATCAAAATGGAATTTCATTTCATGCCAATAGGGCTAGGCTTCTTTCGCCTGAGGAAAGGAAGGTGCGAGGCGTCTGGTCTGTGACTTATTCACATAAGGCCATAGCAAATCGTTCTACGCTACGATCTGATCGTTTATCTTAGCACAGAGATGGGCAAAGAGACTTATTCCTTGTTATACCTTGAAAAAGAACCGTAAACGAAACCCTCTTTCGCGCAAACAACGTATTTAGCGCATCTAGGATTAAGACTCAGGGCTATTCCATTATAGAATTTTGATCTATAAAAAATGTCTTCATAAGCAAATCACGGATACTTGACTCTTTTTCGGCCTGTAGAGGGGCGTAGCGAAATGAATATCTCTGTTAACAGTGAGGCAACCCCCACCCCAATCCTGAGGGGTAAAAAGACTCTTTCGAAAGAGACTATTCCATTCTTCCGGCGAGCACAGCTTTCTCGAAGATGTACTTGATTGGATCTCTTTTTGAGATCAACCAAGTTGTAAAGCACAACATATATTGCCTTAGTCGATGAGCCGCCCAGGCTAGAGCGCAACAGGTCCTTTCAACTGTGGAGTAATTGACCTCATAATATGAGAACTTCTTGCTTAGGTAAGAAATGGCCTGTTCTTTCCTCCCAGATTCATCATGCTGTCCCAACACGCAGCCCATAGATCTCTCTAATACGGAGAGGTAGAGGATGAGGGGTCTCCCTGATACCGGGGGGACCAAGACCGGAAGACCTTGTAGGTACTGCTTTATTTTCTTGAACGCCTTCTGGCATTCTTCGGACCACCTCGACACCTTTTTTCATTCACTTGACTTTATATAATATATGCTATTTCTTGCGGAATCGCCCCAGTCTGAAATCATACCATTAGGCTTCCTTCCTCCTGCAATAGGCAGCTACCCTCATGGAACTAAATAACACGAATCTCATCCCTCTCCCGAGGTAACTACTATATGCATTCGTGCTTCTTAAGTCGATGTTTTCCTGTATATAAGCCAGATGTTGGAAGGCGTGAAGAAACGAAGGCGATTAAAAACTGTGGTCCAACAGGATGCTGGCCGGCAGCTGAGAGGGGCTTTTGCGCTTTTTTGGATCGCTTAGTGACCTTTAGGAAATGGTCAACCAGCCTTATCTGGGAAAGGGGCGACGCGCCATTCCTGCAGGTAGCGAAAGTCTGATCAAGTGACTCGTAGTTGACGGGTTTAAAGGTGGGAACTGCGGAGTGATATAAAGTGAAGGCCCCGAAGGCCGCAAAGTGGCCCGGCGGAAGGGAAGTTGCATGATAGGGTTACTGGGATAGCCGGACGATTCGAAGCGTCTCTCATCAACGAAACGAGGAATTTCGTTAATAGAGTCGAATCCGCGATGACCCAGACATCCCGATAGCGGGAAGTTGGTCACCTGCAGAAGTAAACAAAAGATTGGTATGCAATGGGCATGGTAGCTGAAAGAGTTTCGAATCCGTGTTCAAAACGGATTGAGGGTGACATGAGCCCTTCAAATAAATACCTAGGAACTCGAGCCGTAAGCCTAAGGTAAGAACGGAGCTTCGGAGGGGGCGGGATCGAATTGATCGCTCGGATCATGTACCGAGGTCGAATGACGGTCCATAGTCTAGGTTCTGGGTCGCTAGGAGTGCCAGATGCTCTGAAGAACGGGGTTCGCCTCAAGCCGCCGCCATTAGGTGATTTACGTCACACGTTAGTGGAAAAAACTGGCCCATGACTTCAACGCATAGGCCGGCCGAGCCATGACCCATCGATAGATTGACCACCAATTTAGGTTCGAGACTGGGCGGAGTCTTAGGTCCGATGCGTACGCGAAGTACCTGGTGTGCCAATCGGATGACGAACTGATTGAATGGCCCGGGACGCTTGGGAGGGAATCGGCTCTCCAACCAAAAGGATATTCCTGGTGGGCGGTTGAAGGCCAAGCCTTTTCTTCGATATGCCTCTGTTAGGGGCATAGTGTATCTGGTTTTTTCAGGGCGTTTAAGCCACCTTCTTCCCCCTTATCTCGATCTCTGAGAGAGTTCCTATTCAACTAGAGAGAGAGACCTGCTCTTTAGTGGTCCACCCATGTATGTGCAAGCCGAACTACTGCCCAAAGACCTTTTGGAGCGAACTCTATTTCTACCTTTCTCTTTCCAGGCCGACCCCCCTCTTTCGTTCTTCTTTTCCTTCCTGACGTGAACGGCCACTATTTATACTAGATTGTGGGGGTCTCGTGAGTGCGGAGCCTGGGGAGTACGAATTCTGTGCCAAAAAAAAGAGATGGTGATAGGGAAGCAAGATATGTTAAGTATGGATAGTAAGCCGGACGAAAAACAATAAGTGAAAGCGTAATTCGGTACGGTAGAAGGGTCTTGGCTTCACACCCTTGATTTTGTATGGAGAAGAGGCTCAGACTTAGTAGGGATGGGAGCTTGTGCCTAGATCTCTGATAGCACGAGATCTTTTGGCATTTAGTAATTCCCCTCTATTGAAAACTCAAATCGAGGTTGGCCTGATAACCTGAGGTAGGAGTGACAAGAGTTTACTTAAAAAAACGGTAACAACCAGGGATGTCTAGAGAACTTCTCCTCGATTAGCTATAGAAAGAGCTAGAGAGTAGTTTCGTTCTGTCCGGTCTGAGACCGGGTACCGCGTAAGACGGTATCCTAGTGAGCGGAGCAGTCTTAAGAACTAATCCGCGTTGGTAATAAGTTTATAATTTCCTTCTGGCTGAAGGTCAAGTTGCATTTTACTTACTCATTTAGTAAGGTAATCGTACGTAACTGCCTTAAAATAGTGACTGTGGGGGATTGGGAAAATGCCTAGGATAATAATAATCCTCCCAATCGTTTAGAAATTCTATCCTCGAAGGCCCAATCCTTCGTCGTACGGAATGAGTATGACTTGGCTACAAGGGAAACAAAGCGCCCAAGAGATCTTGCTTCTTGGAGGACCGGTTGCTAGCCCCATCATCATCCCGAGCTTTTCACCGTCGGTCCCATGACTGCACGAGCCCTATGAACTAGCTCTTCCGTGTCCGCCGAACTGTACGATGGAGGGCGTTCCATTCGAGTATTGAATTTTCCCAACCGGGTGAGCACCGTTAATGTCTCTAGTAGATAGACTCTACAAGGAACCTGGCTCAGAGGAAGAAGGACATTCGTTTTCAGTCTCGAGTCTCTATCCCCTCTCTAGTGCTGCTTACAAGGACCGGTTTCCCTACTACCGTGTCATGGCGATATCTGCCTCCCTCGGCTTGCTTCGTCTCCTAGTGGTGGTTTCCCGTGGAGCGACCGTGAGTCAGGTGGAGTAGCCCTATTCCACTCCATCTACCTCCTGAGACAATAATCCACCAATATCTTTTTTGTCGAGGTAAGGTAGAGGATAAGAGGTTTCCCAGGCTGTGGTGCTACGAGATGGCGATTTCTCGCGTATAATAGAAGATCACGGCTGCATTTAGGAGTGATCAATCTCACAAACTCGAAATTTATTAAGAGAAGAAAGAATTGACAAGAGCCTATTCAGTTAGTCAGAAAGCTAGATCAAGAAAGCTGCGCCCACCCAATTTGCAACGCCTTGAGTAGACCGATAAGGTATCGCGAAGTACTATTATGTAAGTGCACCGTACGCCTACGATCCTATCTTACTATTGAGGAGAGCTCTTTGATCTTCTTTCTTTTGTTCAATTGTGCTTTGCTTAACACATGCAATCGAAAGAATGTTCGATCATCAAACTACATCGTAAGAGAATAATGTTAGCAGAGGGTGGAGAAGTGCCACACCTTCGTGGATTGATCGAGTTCCGTGTACTGATTCTTTTCGAGATTGGGTTGGTCTTCAGTGTGGTAAGTCTGATTTTCGAATCTATATGTTTTCAGTTTCAAGAAAGAGAAGGAAAGGGGGAAGAAGCGGGGTAGAGGAATGGTCAACTCATTAGGCTCATGACCTGAAAACTGCAGGTTCGAATCCTGCCCCCGCCTAAGGAACATTGCTCACCGGGATAGAAGGCTGGTCCCAACCCGTCTACCAATGTCATTTCATGAAGATGGACACAGGCTTGGGGGCGGGCGCCTATCCGACATATAATCGGTACAGCCGGTAATTACTATGAATAATCGTTCCACCCTATTCTCAGTTCTACTACGAGTAGTGCCGGCAGAGAGTTTTTGAACAGTCTCGGATGAGAAAGTCTTACCTGAATAGGGTACTCCGCAGATTGAGGAAGAAAGTGTTCTTAAGATTTTGGGCAAACATGGTACTCTTATTTGTAAGAAATCGGTGCCTTTCCTCTTTGTAGCAACCGTATCCAGTCTTTTTGATCTTCTTTGTCTCAAAATAGGTTTTATTGCCCCTTTCAAGGTGCTGCTTTCTAAAGAGGTTATTCTCTTATCCATTCGATGGATCACTCTTTTCTGGCCACAAAGCCGATGTTTGGGATGAATCTTCTTTTTCGGGGCTTCTTCGAGCTCGAAGCCGCGTCCTCTCTCGGAATCTTACCTGGTGGCTCGGATTCCGGGGCATCATCGCCCTTACCCTCAATCCCAAACAGGGGTGCCTCCAGGATTTCTTAATATTTTTAATAAACTCAAGACCAAGAGGGGGAATCTTCTTCGGCCCCAGCCCAGGGGCAGCGACAGCAAGAAGAAGGTGGTCTCCTTCAGCCAACCGAACCGGCCCCCTCTTCCCAGAGTCAGCTGCAGCAAGGCAGCCCAACAAATGAGAGTTTGCCCAATCAGACCGCAGCCCAGCCGAATATTCCCTCCGCTCCTCCCTTCTATTCTGAACTAACAGATGAAATAGCTAACTATTTAGCCAGGTTTACCGGAGGAAGAACCCCGCGCCTCGACATCCTTTTTGATACCATGGACAAGCTCCAGATTCAAGGGGCTTCCCCAGATAGAAGATGCATTGGCAGCTGGGCGCTCCCCCTCTCTACGCCCTTGCTTGCCCTAGAATCCGTTGAACCTTAGAGCTTGGGAGATGTATTGGTAGGGTACTTTTTGCAGAGCCATGGATCCAAAGTCAGTCTTTTTGCTCTTTCTTCAAGGCGGCGGAATCTTTCACTGCAGCACCTGTGCTAGAGACCGGCTTAGATCTCGACCTCGGTCGAATGGTTCTCACTTTGGCTACGTCAGAGAGAAGAGGTCCTTACCTCCAGCATGCTTCACAGCCATCGGTCCCTAAATGGCCTAAAATGCTTGCATATTTAGCGCGGCCAGCATGTGCAGATTGACTAAGCGAACGAGTACTTTATCATCCCTTCCCTTAATTAAGAAGGCATCTCGGCACCGCTGCAACTGGGGCATAGCATAATAGGATAGCATCCTCCCCTCGCTAGACCCAATGGAATGGAAAGGAGTGATTCAAGGCCTTGGACTTTCGGGATTTTCGTTGTGGGTCTCCATCACTGACGATGGCAAGGTATACCAGATACTTCACCACATGCTTGACAAAGAATCGAGCCCTCTGCCGTGCAATTGGTTGGTGAAGGGATGAAGATAGCATACTTTTCTAACCTGTCCACCACAACCGGACCGTAACTCCCCCACCTTTGGTAGGCTCGATATTCAGTCCATGGACACGCTGGACCATGGCCTATCCGGGACGGGTAGAGGCTCGAGTAATCCGATGGCTTTTGCTCGCTCAACCTTATCTTGTTGGCACGTCCTTACATATTTGATTCTTCGACATACATCATCCTTGGCCAATAGTAGCCCCTCAAGGCCATTGTGCGGTGCGTTCCCGGGTGACCAGCCCCCTGTAGTAGTCATTGTGTCGTGGCACTCCTTTTGGAGTGACTTTCTCAAATCTCCATTAGGCACGAAAAGTCGATTCCATTCCCTTTTGTGACCAAGAGCCCATCCTTGATCCAAGCCGAGTAGGACCCCGATCTGCAACCTGGAGGTGCTTCAACCGGGCTATGTCGGTCAAGTCAATTGGTCTGGACCTGCTATGCTCACTGGTCTTCCTTTCCTTCCGGCCTTCTGGACCTCCAGTCTCTTCCACAGTACCCGGCTAGGCGGCTTTCTGGACTTTTTATGAAAGTCCAGTTGGCCTGGACTTACAACATAGGGGCATCTCACGAAGGATAATAGCATCGCGGCGTACCTTCTGATCTTTAGTATTCGACAACTGGGCACAAATAAACGGAAAGAAATAAAAAAGGATTCAGACAGATGAATCCACCAGTTACGACAAAGTTTACTTGCTAGAACCTCGAGCAACGACATTGGGATAGGACAGGGTTCCCCACTCTCTGAAGCCGAATTTGGAGCGGGCAAGTTCAATGGGACGGGCACTTCCGCACTAGGAGATCTCCGTCTTAAATCGTCGGCCTCCGGACGAAGCAGATTCTATATCTATGGGAGACTTTGGATAACGCTGGCATTTATGGTGCTGTCCGAGTCGCGCAAGAGTATTACCACAGGGACGCAAACATGGATAGGGGCGCTTGTGAGTAGTGGAGCTGGGTGACGAATACCCTACATTTGAAGAAAAAAACCTTGTGGGACCTGAATAAAATCGCCGGCCTTCCTATTTACGGCCAAGTTTACGACGTTCTTTTTTCCTTGGAATGAAGAGTTAGTTGTACGGCTTCGACGAGATTTCGAAAGATAACTTCGGAGTGTGCCCGGGAACTCTTCGCGAAGTACCAACGCTTGGTGCTTTGTAATCAATATACAAAAGTGGACCATCACGTATGGGTGAATCATTTCTTCAAGGGTGAAATTGAGAGTATGTTGTAAGTCCAGGCCCTACAGCCTAATAGAGCCAAGAAGAAAGGTATGTAAGAGACGGCCTACTTCCATTCTACCACAAGTCCAGCGGCATAATATGCTGGAGAAGAAGAATTGCTGCTGGTTACCGAAGCCCGACTCCGGATGAGACGACTTAGCCTCATTCTTGGCTCTCTGGTTGAGCCGCTTTGTCCTTCCGAACAACCGCAGCAACGTCATTCGCCCGGAAACATTCGTCATGGCCGGGTTCTTCGTGCAGGGAAAGAGAGTAGCCATAGCTCCGGCCGTCCTTGCCAGCATTTATTACGGGCGCTGTTGCCCGGGTCCAGGCCTGTGCAATGCGGAATTCCCGGTCCACTTCGAATAGAACTCTACGTTGTGCGCTAAGTTTCAAGGTCAGATAGGGCTTTGAAGATAGGGAGAACTGAGACTCAAGCCGTTGGAGACCTCGGCTTAGCACCTGTTGATTAAGAGTAAATCCAAAGAGTTCGTAGCGCAAGGCAATGATTAGACTCTTATCCTTCGGTTATCCGTGGCCCTCCTGTGACTGGCCCTCACGAACCTGTCAGGTACTATATATTTTTTTGGCACAAGAGATCGAATGAATTCTTGCCCCTATATAGTCAATTCCGAGGAAGGAGCGAGCAGGGGGATAGGAATAGAAGCCTTGCCTGGCTCTCCCAACCAGATATAGAAGAGCACTAAAGAAAGCGAAAGGAAAGTCACTAGTGGAGCCCGCTCTTTCTAGATGAAGAAAAGTAGTGGAGCGAGCCGACCTTAGAGTGAGTGGAACCCTACCTTTAGTGGGCTTCATTTGACCGACCCATTAGAGTGAGTGGAACCCTACCTTTAGTGAGTGGGTTGACCGACCCATTAGAGTGAGTGGAACCCTACCTTTAGTGGGCTTCATTTGACCGACCTATAACTAGAATATAAATTGTTAGGACACGACATACATTGTTAGGACACGACTAATGAGTGATAACGACGCCACGGGAACGACTACTCAGTGATAAGTGAGAACGACGTAATGCCACGGGAGCGACATCAGAAAGGGCAACTCCGAAGGCGAAAGAGAATATGCCACGGGAGCGATATAGAACAGTGGCGTACAGCACGAAAGCAGTGCTCATGCGGTCCTGCTCGAACTCAAGTGAGGAACGGGAGTGGCACCTTCCTCTCAGTAACATTAAGTCAGAGTAGGCATTTCAGTATATTTGGCGATCGGCCCTGTATATATATTTGGCGATCGGAATTTATATTTATTTTAGGTCAATATCTCCTTTATATTTATTTTAGGTAAATATCTCCTTTATATTGATTTTAGGCTTAGTCGTAAATAGCCCCAAAGGCTATTTATATGCCTCTGCGTAGCAGAGGTACTTATCTTATATTATATACAGTTAGTCTACGCCTTTGGGGCAATTTCTCTCCTTTAGTCGTAAATAGCCCCAAAGGCTATTTCTCTACTCTGCATAGCAGAGGAACTTATATTATATACAGGCGGATTAGTCTACGCCTTTGGGGCTATTTATCTCCTTTCGTAAATAGCCCCTTTGGCTATTTATATGCCTCTGCGTAGCAGAGGTACTTATCTTATATTATATACAGTTAGTCTACGCCTTTGGGGCTATTTCTCTCCTTTAGTCGTAAATAGCCCCAAAGGCTATTTCTCTACCCAATATATAGTAAGGGGGTAGCAGAGGTACTTATATTATATACAGGCGGATTAGAACTTAATTATAGTAAGTAGGGCCTTTGGGGCTATTTATCTCCTTTCGTAAATAGCCCCAAAGGCTATTTATCTGCCCAATATATATACAGGGTAGCAGAGGAACTTATATTATATACAGGCGGATTAGAACTTATATTATGAATGCAGGGCCTTTGGGGCTATTTATCTCCTTTGGCGATCGGATTAGTCGTAAATAGCCCCAAGGGCTATTTCTCTCCTCTGCTACGCAGAGGAACTTATATTATAGTAAGGCGGCCCTTACTATATATTGGCGTAAATTGCGTAGCAGAGGAGAGAAATAGCCCCAAAGGCTATTTACGACTAATCCGCCTGTATATAATATAAGTTCCCCAATATATATACAGGGCCCTAATATATACAATTGAGGAGATTTGGATTAGTCGTAAATAGCCTTTGGGGCTATTTATCTCCTCTGCTACATTTACTATATTTTGGGGAGATTCGGATTAGTCGTAAATAGCCTTTGGGGCTATTTATCTCCTCTGCTACGCAATTGTAGACTAATCCCCCTTACTATATATTGGCTTATATTTTTGGGCACGACCTGCATCGCGACGTGGCGAAGTTTTTCTTTCTTTAATTCTTTTCTCGGAAGAGGGGAAAGAGTGAAGTGACCCGTTAGGAGGCCCATACTTGATTAGGGTTCTGGAAGTCTTCAATTCAACCATTACCCTTTTGCCGTTCCTCTTCTCTTCCCTCGTTGCATTGCATGTGAACCTCTCCTTGCCCTTTTGCCACTCTCTCTTTAGTACGCGTGCGAGGGTCTTATTCACTCTTTCCGGGCCTAAAAATCTAAATAAATTCGGGAGCTTATTGAATAATTCTCTATCCGAGAGGTACCATTTTATAAATTAGATTAGGATCTGCTTTTCTACCTTAAAGAATGGTATGATTGGATCATAGCTTCTTATGTGTACTCACTCGGGAGCAAGAGTCAGGGTCAAGTCAGCGGGCCAGTTCAACAAGGGGAAAGAGGTTCGTACGTCGGTGCCCTCTATTCCTTTGGTATAGCTAATTCTTTCCTCGTAAGAGCTAGCTCTTCAGTCATACGATTCTGCAGTTGGAGACGCGTAGCACCGTGTAGTGGGGTCTTAGACCGCTATTCTTTCTATAAAAGAAATATATTGACCTCGCCGGCCCTTTTTTCAAGTGTGAAAGTGCTTTGCGTGGGTAGGAGTGACTCCCAGGTCTTCTTAGACTTTTTATGCTGCCTTTCTTTAGAAGCCAGGTCGGTCAAAGAGGGCCAAAAATCTAGTAAGCTTTCCTCTGAGGGACAAGTAAGCCCTAAAATAAATATAAATTCCGCTATTACTTACTTCTTTCAGGAGTTCGCCGTCTTTGTAGAAGTATGCCAAGCAGAAAGAGAAGAGCGCAAGTGCTATTCAGCCCGAACTGTACGAGAGGTGGATCCAGAAGTTGGAGTAGGGGAACCCGGTCGCCCTTTAAGTTAAGTGACAAGGGGGTGAGGTAAGGAGTAGTATAAGAGTGGCTCGGTCATCGATAAACCTCTCCTTATTCATTCTATAGGGCGGGGCTGCGGACCAAGAATCCAGCAAAAGGGCTGAAAAGCTCCTTTATCAAACCTTCCCCTTTTCATAATAAAAAGGTAAGCATCAAAGCCCAGAAAACCCAACCTATACAAAGAGCTCTTTTCAGCCCCTACTCCTAACAAGTGAAAGTTGCTGTTGACGAAGTTTCATTCGTTGCAACGAACGTACCTCTCCCTTTTTTTTTTCTTTTCTGGGGGTTGAAGAAAAGCAGGTTCTTTAAACCATTACAGATTCAAAAAAGGAACTCAATGCTCCGCTAATCACTCACGAGATGTCAGAAAATGCCTTTTCTTTTCTAAAGGACCATTTACGAGGTCCGAAATCGAAAAGGGGAGGAAGAAGGACTAGACATTCGCGTAGAGGGGTTCCCGGTCTTCTTCACTTGAATAAGATTCAGTCTTTCTCGAGTAACTGATACTCTTAGTGGAGCAGAGGAAGCTAGAAAGTTGCTGTCCGAAAAAAGCGATGGAAGAAGCTAGGATAGAGAAGCTTACCTTCTTGTTTACTTGAATCCCACTTGGCTTGGTGAAAGAATCTCATTCCTGGCTTGAGGATTCATCTAAACTAAAAAAGCTCAAGATCAACAGACTCTCCTTGCTGGAGGGTCCCACCCCCCTTGTCATTCAAAGCCGGGCCATACGCTCCTATCTCATTCAGGGGTGAACATATTAGTAAAAGGCTTGACCTTTGGGAACTTATATTATAGTATGGCGCTTGAAGAATGAAAAGAAAAAAGGCTCGGTCGTAGTCGTTGGAACGAACTCGGTAACAATGACCAGTCATTAGTTAAGCTGGCTTGGCTTACGCTTCCTTCCCTCGAGGACAAAGACCCCCCCCCCCTGACAGTAGGGGTAGCGCCATAGACCGTCTTATTTATATTTTAGGCCATCTCCTTCACTCTACAATAATGGGTTTTGGGTACCAGCTTTTGCTTATTACCAGCTTTTGCTTATCTTATAGCTTTTGCTTATCTTATATTATACGTCCCTCCTCTTGAATAGGATTAGGTTCGGTTAGAAGACTCAAAAGAGAAGTTACGCTGAGTGCACATAAGTTCATATGAGGTTGAGGTGGGGACTCTATTATAAGCAGGGCCCGGAACGAGTGATGGAGATGGAACGAATACTCTAACATCCGGATAAGGAGCTGCCGGGAATAACAAGATATACTAAACTAGAGGAGAGGGTGCCCTATTACTTACGAGCCCACGGTCCGAGTTCATGGCCAAAAGATAGGATAGTCTCAATTCCAGGTACGACTCTGACTCTTGCTGCGGTTCATCTACGCCAAAAGATCGGATAGTCTCAATTCCAGGTACGACTCTGACTCTTGCTGCGGTTCATCCACAGGGACGAAAACAAAATACCGTGTACGACTCTGACTCTTGCTGCGGTTCATCCACAGGGACGAAAACAAAATACCGTTCCTTATAGCCAAGAAGAGTGTTTTTCTGCCTCGTAAGTTGCTTTTCTAGTTTAAGATGTGCCCTCCACTTTTAGAGTTGAATCAGTTCCAGGTGCGCTTTCTTATGGTAATTGTCTTCATGCCTCTTGATTAGGTGCTGCAGTGAATGTCCTTTCCAGTTAGTTGTTCATTATAAGTAGCAGCAGGCTCCTATCCTTAATTAAATTAAGTTAAGTTAAGAGAAGAGTAGCGGGCTTATGCTAAGTTAAGAGAAGAGTAGCGGGCTTATGCGGTTCAATAAGTTCATTCCGGCACGTCGCTGTCTTCCCGTCTTAGTCGCCCCGGGCAAGAGTCGTGAATGGCAATCGTCTTAGTCGCCCCTCCACGTGGTTTCACTCGTCCGTCGCGATGCTCGTACCTTTGGGGCAACCGCGGCTAGAGTCTAACATTCCAGGCCACGTCGCTATCGCAGGAAACTTACTTTTATATTAGGCCCAAAAATATAGCCAATATATATACAGGGGGATTAGAACTTAATATTATGAAATACACCACCTAAAATAAATATAAGTTGCTATAATTTTTAGTCTACAATAGCCTTTGGGGCTATTTATCTCCCCAATATATAGTAAGGGGTAATTTACTAGATTTTTGGGGCTATTTATCTCCTTTGAACTTATATTATAGTAAGGCGGCCCTGTATATATATTTGGCGATCAGGATACTTCTGAACCCAGTATTCTATATCTCACTTCAATTCCAATAAAGCTAGCTTACTTCGTTCAACTAAGTTAGAATCACTTTAAAGAGGGATAATATTAAAAGTGATATAATCACAGGATCAATCATATCATTATCAGATATCTGAAGTGCTTTCACAACATAGATTCCGGCAGCATCAGGGATGTGTACATCATTTATAAGAAGTGTTTTCCGTCTCCTCGAAGCTTCGAACTACCTTTATTGAGTGCTGTGATGTGAGTCGGAATGCGAGCCTTTCCACGCAGCAGTGATTTAGGTTGATCGCACCACTCTCCAATCCCACTACTCCAGACATGCTTTATCAGGTAATAGATGGTATCATCAGAAAGATTCATTGCCTCATCGTATGATTCGTCATCGCTCTCATCCCTGAAGCACATGATTGCTGCTTGATCGGCTTCTTCCTTAACCTTCTGTTCAATCCGATTGTATACTGCCCTCAAATCGATCCCTTGTTCCAACGATTTCTCAAAGAGAGGAAGAGCCTTCCATAGGGCATCTGGGATATGATAGAGTGAATTGAACGGAATACTCACGAATGTGAAATACGTGCTTCTCTAACAAACCCAAAAGTAAGCAATTCACAATCAGCGGTTCGCAAGTAGGGCTCTTCACATGTGCAAACCAACAATCCGCGAAAGAACTTATAATGTCTTACAGAAGCAATTTAACTTCGGCCAAGATTCTCTTAATGTTGACCATTCATATGATGATGAACTGGCCGCAGAAGAAGAACGAATCTGCTGGATAAATAGAGCCTGCTGAGACATATTAATTGAACGAGTCATATCAACAATGCCCTTCAATGACTTCCCCGGGCTAAAGCCAAACCAGAATGATAAAGAATAGACTGACCTACTTATTATTAAATTAAGTAGAAAAAACCCCTCGATGAATGCTCTTGGACATCCTTCTCTTCCGCTCCATCAGATATTGAGATGGTTTCGAGCGTTCTAGACCTTCTATTGAACTGAAACCCTAATCGACTCCTCATCTACTACACTGTCATTATCTCATCACAGATCGAGCTGTCCCATCCCAGCGGGGCAACCTGCACGCTCTATCCATAAAACAGCAACTTACATTCGATCTTATTGTAAGATGATCAAATAGTCGATTATCGGTGCCTTCCCCACCCTATAGCCCATACTTTCCTGGGAGCGAGTGCACCAGTCCTCAACAGATATAGTCTGATCTACAAGTTCACTCTTCGCCCGCTCGTCTTAATTTAGATGAAGACCCCGAAGTACAACCAAGGACCCAACTCAAGAGAGGAGTCAAATGCGCCAATGAGAGGAAATCCACATTAGAGTGCGAAAAGATAAGATTCAAAGCCAAGTGCCAGATTCTCTTAAATTCTTCTCTTTTCGAACTCATATCACATTCTCTTTTCAGTGCTTTCGGTAAAGAGAGAGAAAAGATCATCTGTTAAGTGTTGTTTTTCAGTGCTCAAAGTGGAATCGGTACTTCGTTCCTTTACCTTTACTGGTATGAAAGAGTGGGAAAGCCCTCGACAGCAATAGAAGCACTTTCGGTGTCGTACTTACTTGGCTGTGCGAAACCCGTCTTGATTGAAGTGTGTATCGATAAGCTCTTCCGTGTCGCTCACGGGCACCGCCTCCCTAACCCTTACGGGGATAGACGAGAGAGTGAACTCCGTGCGAGTTAGACTCGAGGCTCGTTCGAGTTCCATTCGCACTGTTAATATTATCTTTTGCTTTCCATCTCATTCCCGGCCTCTTCGCAAGGAATTCATCGAAATTCATACTCACAGAGGAAGGATTGCCGGAAATTCCACTCTACGGAGGGCTGCAGCAAGACTCTTTCACCGTACCACTTTTCCCGTCCTTATAGCGTACTTCTGGGAATGACATATAATAAAGAAGAACGAGAGATTATATAAATTTGTTCTCGAGACCGCTTATTCCAGGTTTGATTCTGTACCTTACGCTCCAAGATCTTCCCACTCATTCACACTTTCCATTGAAGGTCCGAAGGCTAACGAATCTGAACTCCTTTCTTGAACCGCTGCTGTTCGGAGCGCAAGGCAATTCACATATTCGACAGCATGCAGCTAAGAGATTCGACTGCTGTCCCGTGCCCTTCCAAAGATCAATCTTTCCCGCTAAGCAACCTTCTTACTATAATATGAATAAAGTAGCCCTTTCCATGGGCCCAGGAGACCGTACGGTAAATGAATGGGAAGAGACTGAGTGAGAAGTTGCCATGAGGCGAGAAGGCGGCGCTTTCACCTGCCCAGAAGAGAGAACAGATGAAGATGAACAAGAACCATTCACTGAAAAGGGCTGTTCATTCTTTGAGTTAATTAGTTGTTGGAGAATATGCCAGACGTTGGAATCTGACTTATGATTCTTGCTCTATGGAGAGGAAGGGTCATCTTCAAGAATCAAGCTGACGTCTCGGAGAAGAAAGAGGGCACGAACACTTCCTTAAAGAATCAAGCTGAGTGGGAAGAGGAAAGGGAGCGAAAAGCCGTGACGCAACTGAAAGAGATTAGACTCATAAAGGAACTGTAATGAAAGGTGCTACGCGAACGTCTACCCGGGCATGGAACTCGAATCTGTCCCCACTTGCCTATGCCTTGGAAATGTGTTCGGAAATGGTTGAAGTAGATAAATTGGAGGATCGCAATCACTATAGCCCTTGGTCAATTTACCAAAGAATCAATTGATCGGATGATTGGTTACGCGGAGACCCGGTTGGTCCGGCGCTCTTTCCTTGTGCTTATTTTGCCTGGAGGGTACTACTTTTCTAACTTAAAGGTATACTCATATGGCCTAAAATAAATATAAATCAAGTTGTGGAAGGTTGCTATTTATTAACTGCTTTCCCCTACTGCGGCGCATTCGGTCCTGAAGCACAAGGGGATTTGACTCGTTGGTGTCGTGGTCTGTGGACTTTTGTTGCTCTTAATGGTGCTTTCGTACGTTTCATGTTACGTCAATTCGAACTTGCGAGCCGCCTTAGAATGCTTTTTCTTTCTGTATTCTTGGTCAATCTGGTTGGTTCTTTGCACTTGCTAGATTTCGATTCATCCTCTTGGTTTCGGACGTGAAACCCATTTCATATGATGGGAGTTGCCGGAGTCTTAGGCGCTGCTCTGCTATGCGCTATTCATGGTGCTACCGTATAAAACACTCTATTTCAAGATGGTGACGGTGAGCAAGAGGAAGGGACAAGACGCCCCTTTTGCTTTCACTCTCTGTCCCAGGAATTCCCTTGAACCTAGATCCTGTAATTTACTATATTTTTGGCGGAATTAGGGAAGGTGAGCTCCGAGCAGCCGGGAAAGATCAAAGAACCGGACTACTGCGCTAGGGAGAGGGACGAAGAATGAATGGTTTCAAGGGGGAGCTCCGATAACTGGTTCAGAAGAGCTGCTCTACCATGAAAGCAAGCAGCAGCCGAAGAGGAATCGATGATCTTTTCCTTTTATCGAATATGCTTTCAAGTTCTTTGAAGAGTGATTGAAGTGATTAGATGCCTAAAACCACGTCGGAAGGCAAGGCATAGATAATTCTTTATCAGCCGTCTCAACGTCGCTATCGCAGGAAACTTACTTTTATATTAGGCCCAAAAATATAGCCCTTCGGAATTTCTATTTATTTTAGGTAAATTCGGATTAGTCGTAAATAGCCCCTTTGGCTATTTATATGCCTCTGCGTAGCAGAGGTACTTATCTTATATTATATACAGTTAGTCTACGCCAAAGGGGCTATTTCTCTCCTTTCGTAAATAGCCCCAAAGGCTATTTATCTACTCTGCATAGCAGAGGAACTTATATTATATACAGGCGGATTAGAACTTAATTATAGTAAGTAGGGCCTTTGGGGCTATTTCTCTCCTTTAGTCGTAAAGACTTTGGCTATTAACTTACTTTTATATTGGGCCCCAAAAATATAGTAAGTTGTAGCAGAGGTACTTATCTTATCTTATATACAGTTAGTCTACGCCAAAGGGGCTATTTCTCTCCTTTCGTAAATAGCCCCAAAGGCTATTTATCTACTCTGCATAGCAGAGGAACTTATATTATATACAGGCGGATTAGAACTTATATTATGAATGCAGGGCCTTTGGGGCTATTTCTCTCCTTTAGTCGTAAATAGCCCCAAAGGCTATTTCTCTCCCCAATATATATACAGGGGTAGCAGAGTTATATTATATACAGGCGGATTAGTCTACGCCTTTGGGGCTATTTATCTCCTTGGGAATTTATATTATAGTATGGCGGCCCTTACTATATATTTGAACTTATATTATAGTAAGTGCGGAATTTATATTTATTAGGGCCATATATTGGGAATTTATATTATAGTATGGCGGCCCTAATATAGTTAAATTGCGTAAATTGCGTAGCAGAGTCGATCGGATTAGTCTACAATAGCCTTTGGGGCTATTTATCTCCTCTGCGTAATTTACTAGATTTTTGGGGCCTAATATAAAAGTCAATTATAGCCAAAGGGGCTATTTACGACTAAGCCCAATTTAGACTCCGTTTTGAATATAAATTGCTACCCTGTATATATATTGGGGCGCTATGCTCGTACTTATTGGTTTAGATTGGGAGATGGATTTCGAGAATTCAGATCGGCTTTGACCAACAATTCCCACCATCCATTAGAATCCTCTTCGGGAACTGGTATAGATTGGGTCGGGAAGTCCTTTACCTTACAAAAAGCTTACCGGGCCTTAGCCTTCGAACTGAAGAGCAGCAGACAGGTTGGTTGTTTGGGCAGAAAGGTAGCGATTTGACTTCGAGCATTGGGCATTCATAGAATATGAGACTAGTGCCTGACTTCCTTTGGGGATATTCTTGAAAGCAGACATCTGCCCATTCAAATAGATCCATTTACCTTGACTACGTGCAAACTATGACTAGCTTGCTTGAATGAGGAGATGTTCCCTGTGCGGGGCTGTTACACGGGTTCCGGTTGGAGAGCACTGCTTCAACGGGAAAAAGAAGAAGAGAAGCGGATATTCCAAATCCTGAACACGGATGTTTCTATTTCATCTGACTAGCCTTAGATTCCCCGAAACCTCTCTACTCTACTTTTGTATTCCACTCGTTCCTTAATGGATCAAGTTCGACAATTGAAATTTGAATCTGACTTTTGGGTAACTCGGCTGATGGGGTCAGACCGGGGTGGTGCTTGACACGCAGTCTGTTTAGACCGCTAAATTCGGTCCGACCTGGATTGGTGTTAGGCATCATAGGCTTAATAAGCCTGTGTCCCTGTGAAAATCAAAATTAAAATGAAATCTCAACTGGATAAATTCACTTATTTCACACAATTCTTCTGGTCATGCCTTTCACCACTATTTGATGAAGAAAGCAAAACAGAAAGAAGAAACCAAACATGAACAACTTATATTATATACAGGCCTCGGGAATAAACTATACCCTGACCTAGGTTTCTATCTGCGCCTATGGGTGGGCCACTTGAGCATCTATCGGGAGAGGAAAATGAATGCAACCAAGATCAGAGGAGCCTTTATGCCACTGTACCAATAGGTGGTTGAGCCTTGGGCCTGAGGCGTAGGGAGAGGATGACCCAGATGAATCAGAGTCTTGATCCCCTGCCATGAGATCTCTAATGGGTGAGGAAGCAGAGTCTGAACCCTACCTTGAGATTAAAGAAAGTCAAGCTCCGCTAGCTTATCTGCCAGGCAGGATTCCACAGGGAAACGGAGTCATAGATGGTATGGATCTCAGTGTTGAGTGAATTGGTAGCAGTGCATTATCTTAGTTTTCCAGTAGCATTCCGCTTTCATCCGCTTCTCAATCCGCTTTAAGCGTCAAGTAAAAGAAGCGTCAACAATAAAGGAACTATAAAGCCTGGTGCCTTCGTTCAGTGAAACGAGCACGGGAAAGACTTGATGCCTACTCCTGATCTTGAAAGCTGAAAGGAAGATTTCCAGATAGAGAGAAAGATCCCTGGAAAGAAAGATGAGTAGCCAATCCAGGTAAGCAAGAACCTATGCCTTGCCCTATAGTTCCTATTGATGGAATCCAAGCTGTGAAAACTAGCTTATTGACAGAACACTATATCCCATTATATAAACAAGTATATCGACTCCTAAAGCTAGCTTCGCTAACAGTAGTGCTTATTTAAGAGTGGAACGACCGCCCTTGTTTAGTGAACGGAGAAAAGAACCTCGATTGACAGAAATCGAAAGCCAGTTCTTATCCCTAGCTAGAGTGAGAAAGCATCTTTATGTTGATCAACAAGGAATCTAACTTGGTGGGAAACTCCCCCTTGTTGAATCAGGTGAAGGTTTGGTGTATAAGATCGAGTTAAGAGACTCGTCCCCTGAACTAGATAGTTAACGGCGGCGTGATCTTGCTGTAGGGTCAGAGCAGCACCGAAGAACTGTTATTATCGACTCGATGGCTCTGATCCGCGTGAATCAGACGGTGAGTGACTAGTTCTTGAATGGAATCCCGAGCGCCAAAGAGCAGAGGGATCCTGCTCGAGATAGGATGCCCCCCGGGTAAAGGGGCAATAAAAAGGTGGAAAGACAGAAAAGAGACCATAGAATAGCAATAGGAATCGCTGCTATTCGACAACTTTCTCCGTGGACAAAGGCCCGCAGCTAAAGGTTAACAAAAGATTGTTGAACCCATGGACTGACTATCTAAACGATACGAGACGGATCAGTCAAGGGCCACCAGAGGCACAAAGCTGGCGAATATCCGTGAGAGCGGAAGATATAAAAGGTATAGGTAAGTAAGGCTTGCACTGCACCTCTTTTAATCTCAAGGGCAATAAGACGTCGAAGGAAGAATCCGCAATGCTTTGACATTCCTTTTCAAATGAGTTGTGCCCAGTTAGTCCAATACTACAGATAGTCACGAGCACAGAAAAAGAAGATGGAATAAAATACGGTGTTAATTAATTTACTGAAGTGAAGCAAGGAACGTAGTAACTCGACTGGTTGGAGAGGAACGGAAAGCCCTCAGGCTGAATGCCCGAGTAGGGGAATGCACTTCTAGCTTGATTAGCGAGAAAAGTCTGTAGCTATAGAGATTGCCGGTCGGTCAAGGGTGCGTGGTGACGATGGGTATGTAGGTAAGACGGATATTCAAGTTTTTCAGCTGCCTTCTCCTCTACCCTTTGGACAGGCATCTTACTCAGGTAGCTAAAACCACTTGTGGTAATTGAGAATGATCCTATCTGTCTGTCCGCGGTGAATCACGGAATCTTGCCAAAAGGACGATTGTAGATGTCCAAAGCCCAATGAATGTAAGAACCAGCAACCAACCTATTTACCTCATTTCTATCTTTCCAAAATACCTCCTTCATTACGGAATGCTTTCATAAACAGGTGCTTAAGCGAATAGTCGTCTACTTTATTCAGTTCCATTAGGGATTTCGGGGAAAGTCAAAGAAGACAGCCAAGATCGAAAGAAAGAGTTTTCTGCGCATTTCGTAGTGGGAGTAAGAAAGGGTTAGTGAATGAAATTTCCTTCAAACCTGTCAGTGTGAAATCAAGCTTCAGAGTAAACAGAGTCAAAGGGTGAAACGAAATCTCTTTCATACAAATCTTATCTTATGCTTGCCCGAGGGTATAGTAACTTCTTAGAAAAGCAAGGACGGGACTCGTTTTCAAGCGGAATTCGAAGATTAGTCTTTCTCGCCTTTCTGCTACCTCAGAAGAGGAAATTCCATGTTCAAAATGTTGATGAAGCAGTCCAATCCTGAATGAGATCTTTTGGGCTCGACTCGAGAGGATCAAACAGAAGACAGCGCCATGTTAATGCGATCGCAAAGACAAAGAAGCTACAATCACAACATGAACAAGCAAAAAAGAGGGTCTTTCATCACTTTTTTTCTCCTTTAAAGGATAGGTTTGATCCAGCAAGTGATTCCCTCCCCGAAACAGGAATAGTCGTTAGGTCATGAATTGAATGCGAGGGAGAGAGATAAGCAGTTGGCGGGGGCCATCCGGTAAGGTGCTTTAGCCGGGGCCGTGCACCTGGAACCAACTCAATTTGGTGATCAATAGTCCTTCGGGGAGGAAGAGCTCTCGGTAGTTGCGGTGGCTTGACATCCGAGAACTCAGTCAAAAAATCTGTTATTGCTTTCGGAACCGGGAACTGTCTGGTCCTCTCTTATGATAGCATCGTCATCAGCGCAGCCTTTCTTTATCCCTTGCTTTTGACGGCCCTGCTACTAATATAATACTAAAGCTCCGTTGGGTGCTGCCCGCTGGCACCATGCACGGGTGTCATCCAAGATGCAAAGTCAGTTTCGTTTCCGAGAAAACTTCGTTCGAATTGCATGTGTTAAGCATATAGCCTAGATAAAAAAGAAAGTCAGATAAGGCCCTTTAGGTTAGGGTGGTCGTAGATCACTCTATAGGCCGTCCATAGTCCATTGACGCCTCGTAGTACCACTTACAGTACTTGCAGAGCGATTGAGTCCAATATTTTAACTCAATCTGCTCAACGAGGAAAGAAGCATCGTCGTCGAGCTGGCGAGAGAGATCGGCAATAAATGGAAACATTGATTATAGAGTGCGGAAGGGGGTTCGGAAATGGGCGCCATTCACGTAATACTGTAATCTGCTGAGGGTAGACGATAGTTCCATAGTTCGAGTTGCATGTGTTAAGCATTGAGATAGTGATAACAGCGTGCCAGATTAAGTAAGTTAGCTCAGCCATTCACTTACTTATCTGATATTGAACTCAAATCTTTAGTTATTGTAAATCAATGACTTTTTTCATTTTGGATCCCTAACTTTTTCCTCCCCCTAATGGTCGAGCCCAGAATATAGTATGGCCTAAAGGATACCCTCCCCGACTGACCCTGAGTATTTTAGGGATGATACCCTAACTCGGGAAAGGAAGCAGCGCGACGCAGGAAAGGAAGCAGCGCGACGCATTTTTTCTCTTTTGAGTTTTGTCAGCACCCCACGTAATATTTGGCGTGCCCTCTAAGCCAAAAAAAACAGAAGCAGAAATTTGCCCCTATTAAAAGTAAGTTTGGCCATATTTTAACTCTTATGATTCTCATTTCGAGTTGCATTTGGATGTGTTAAGCAAAATGCTTTTTCAAATTGGATTCTCATTTCGAGTTGCATTTGGATGTGTTAAGCAAAATTCTATTTCAAATTGGATAACAGTCGTGAATGGCCCCAAAAACCTAGTAAGTAATTATGTCAATGGCTGAGCGCCATTGACGACCTGCTGCTAGCTCAGCCATTCACTTTTACATTTCGAGTTGCATTTGCGCATTTGTCACGCAAAATGCTTTTTCAAATTGACAGAAGCATTTGCGCATGTGTTAAGCATTGTGCTAACTAGCACTTTCGTGAACTTGAGAGCTTGAATTCGAAAGATCTTAGGCTTCCGTTGACCGGCTTCACGGGACCGCAGCCCACTATTGTGAAGCGCATTGGGCGGCGCTTTCTCGCCAAACTCTTTTGAGTTTTGAATCAAATTTCTTCAAAACTACGAAAGATCTAGTGTACACTAGTGACGGAATGATCCCATATCTATAACCATTCAAATTGACCTCTCATTGATAATTTATTCCACTCTTACATACCATTCAAAATTCAATGAAAGCAAAAAGAAAGATCTAATCCCAGCCTTAAATTCAAGGAGCGACGCGACGAAAGAATCCGCACACATGACAAGTATCTTCTTCTTCTTGATCTCAGGTTACACTCACCCGCTTCGGCGCTTCATAAATCATCCTTTGGTCGAATATAATATCGAAATCGGGGTAAGCTAACGAGTAAGAGGTCAGAAGGACGAAAGCGAGTGCGAGAGAATGAGACTGCTACCCAAAAGGACCTCCCAACGAGGTTGTAGCGCGCGAACTTATAAGTATGGGGCCAACGCATTCTTTTTTGCCCCTGGGCTGTACCCTATACTTTATTTAGTTGTACAAATTTCCTCATAGTTGTACCTCTAGAGTTTAAAAGCAAGGCCATACTATATAACATTCACTGGTGAAACTGGAACACCTGCAACAGGAATCTGGACCACCCCCAACAGGAACACCTAACTCGAACACCTATCTGTACCCCCTAACTGGAACACCTCTATCTGGAACACCTGCAACAGTACCTAAAATCTTTCTTATTGGTCTACGTCCTTTGAAATTATATAGTATGGCCTTTGGTCCAGCAGTAGCTAAAATTTATTATTGGTCTACGTCCTTTGAAATTATATAGTATGGCCTTTGGTCCAGCAGTAGCTAAAATTTATTAGTGGTCTACGTCCTTTGAAATTATATAGTATGGCCTTTGGTCCAGCAGTAGCTAAAATTTATTAGTGGTCTACGTCCTTTGGTCCATCTGTACCTAACAACTGCCCCGACGGTAGCTATAAAAGCTGCCCCAGCAACAGTAGCTAAAAAACCTGCCCCAACAGTAGCTATAAAAACTGCCCCAACAGTAGCTAAAATTTATTAGTGTCCTACGTCCTTTGGTACAACAGGACCTCAAACCTAAGTTGTAGCGCGCGAACTTATAAGTATGGGGCCTTAGAATTGGTTTATGAGTTGTCGCTGGCCCCTAATTTCTCAGTTCTACAAATTTGTCCATTCATTGTACTTCGAGTTTAAACCCAAGGAAGGCTTACTCTAGCAAACATTAACTTTCAGATATATACTACTTTATCGAACCCCCGTTTTTCATTTCTGGTAGCTCCTCTTTGCCCTGGAACCCTTACCCCCAAAAGCGTTCCTCAACCCCCAGCGCGTTCCTCTATCTCATCTGGAATACCTAACTGGAACACCTAAATTGGCTTTTTCTTAGTGTCCCCTGTACTTTTCGCCAAACATTTTCACTTTCCGTTCATGTTTCCCAAAAGGACCTCCCAACGAAGTTGACTCAAGGAAGGGTGCAATTGTTGCTTTATAATTCGTTTTTTTCCCGTACCTGTACCCAGTTGTACAAAGGTAGCTAAAAGCAAGGAAGGCTGGTCAAACTGGAACCCCGTAAACCTATCCTCTATCTGGAGCACCGAAGTAGCTCTTCTTGAACTCTAGCAGCGAAGTATCCTTTTGATTAATGGCCTACGTGTCCTTTGCCTTTGGTCCACCACTACCTGTAACCGGCGTTTGTAGGGCGCGCTGGCGTCCTTTCGTTTTCCTTTGCTGTACCCGTACTTTGTGAAATTCTATCCTGACTTTCCTTTGATTGAGGACCGTTACCCTGCCTTTCCGTCCTCGTGGTGAAATGGACCTGTACAAGGACAACCATTGCCTGGGCAAGGACAACCATTGCCTGGGCAAGGACAACCAGTACCGGGACAAGGACAACTAGGTCCAAGGCCAACCCTGGCCGGGGCATAAGTCTTCTTTAGGCCGGGTAAGCGCCCAAAAGGGGCGTAGGACAGGTAATCCACTAATCCCTAAGTCGTTCCTCTATCTCGAGTACCCCCCAAGGGGTTCCTCTCTCTAGTCCCGCCTCCGTCGTTCCTCTCTTTCTAGTACCCGAGTACCCGTCACCCTATCATATATCTAAATTAATCCCTTTAGGGTCTTTCTTCATTCAACCTACTCTTCGAGTTCACCCCTACCGGGTCTTTAAAGCAACAGTCGTTCCACTGTAATTCCATAAATACTACAAATACAAATTCAACAACTTATATTATATACAGGCAGGTCATGCTAAAACATAAGGAGGGCCCTACCCCAACGCCAAGAAGCGGAATTCATAATCTCTCTACTCAAATCAATTGAAGCAAAAGTACCTATACTCAATTCAAGGGTGCCCCCTCGTTGGTAGATGGGGTGCCTCTCCCCTTACTCAAGAGCGTAGACAACCGGAATTTCTATTTATTTTAGGTAAATATCTCCTTTCTATTTATTTTAGGTAAATTCGGAAATTTCTTTATATTGATTTTAGGTGAATATCTCCTTTATATTGATTTTAGGCTTAGTCGTAAATACTTTGGCTATTTATATGCCTCAAGGAGATAAATAGCCCCTTTGGCCCCACATTCATAATATAAGTTCTAATCCGCCTGTATATAATATAAGTTCCTCTGCTACCCCCTTACTATATATTGGGCAGATAAATAGCCTTTGGGGCTATTTACGACTAAGCCATACTATAATATAAGTTCAAATATCGAGCCACTTTTCTATTCGCTTGGGCACCTCGGATTCAGTAGGTCTCTCTTTCCTTCGCACCTCGGTGTTAATTGGTAGGTCGGATCCTAATCTCCTGCCCCCAACTTAGCCGAGTTACCGCTCCGCAGCAGATTACAGCGTGCCTGCAAAAGGAGATAAATAGCCCCAAGAAGATAAATAGCCCCAAAGGCGTAGACTAACTGTATATAATATAAGATAAGTACCTCTGCTACGCAGATGCATATAAATAGCCAAAGGGGCTATTTACGACTAAGTAGACTAATCCGCCTTACTATAATATAAGTACCTCTGCTATGCCTCTTTGTGAGTCGAAAATAGACCCAAAGGCTAAGGAGATAAATAGCCCCAAAGGCGTAGAATAAACCATCTTACTAAAAAGGAAATACCTCTGCTATGCAGAGAAGATAAATAGCCTTTGGGTCTATTTTCGACTCTAAGGAGGCGTGGCAGAGGTACAACTCTTATATTATATACAGTTAGTCTACGCCTTTGGGGCTATTTATCTCCTTAGCCTTTGGGGCTATTTACGACTAATCCGAAACTATTCAAAACGTAGATACTACTGATCTGCCCAGAAGAGAACGTACATATCAGGTACACCCCGTATATATATTAAGTTCGTAATACTATAATTTGCTGCAGATTATTACCAGTATAGTTTCGTAAATGGCATACGCCATTTACTCTACGGGAGTCTTTCCTCACGAGCTCGTTTCGGTTCCTTCGTGAGAGCTCTGAACGGGCTCCCTCACTTCCCAACGGATATTCGTCTGACTTCGGCCTAGGTTGGGACTCCGAATTCCGCTCGCTGGTACTTTAAATTCTAATTTTCCCTTACTATATATTTGCTTAGCCTCGTATTAGGCTCGTCTTTCCGAGTCCTCTTATGAACTATGGTACGGTCTTCTCTCGCTGCCTACTCTGAAGGTACGGTCTTCTCTCGCTGCCTACTCTGAATGAGTTGAGTGCCGGTCCTCTCAGTGATTCCCTCTCATTCTTGACTCGTCCTCTCTCAATTGGTCTCTCACTGTCTTCTCTTGCTTTTGACTGCCGCACCTTCTCTCTTCGCTCTCGGCTTCCCAACAAAACTCCCTAATTCCAAGCTCTTCGGGTCGTGAGGAAGCTCTCTACTAGTATTGGTCTAGCTGACTCGTCTCTCTCGTATAGCGTACCTTGGTCTCTTCCTTTGAACTTAGACTTTTAACTCGAGTGAGCTGACCGGGCCCAGTTAAGCGAAGCGCAATCTGGGCGCGTCAGCGAAATCTTTGCAAACAAAACTCTTGTTAAACCGCTAAAATAAATATAAATTCCGAATGAACTCGCTCCTTTGATGATTGGGAAGAGATTAGTTGACCTAAGTTGTAAGATTTGAAGAAAATAATTGAAAATCAAATAAGAAAAGAAGAAGCGTGCAACGACCTTCCATCTCTAGGAAGCTAGATGCGTTTACTATAATTAAAGTCATTCCTCGCCCGCTACACTTTCTACTGGATTCCTCGCCCTCGAAAGGAAGAGGTCTAGCTCTGCCTAATTTCATTCACTTGAGGTCTAGCGCATAGAGTGAAGCTCTGCCTAATTTCATTCACTTGAGGTCTGGTCTAGCGTACGTGGCTGGATCACAGAATTGGACTTCGCTTTTTCCTACCCGCTCACACCATTGAATATTTGACAAGGTCGGCCAGGGCCATGGTTGACTTTCCGCTCCGCACCGGTTCCGCCTCAGTCTTCCTTAGCTCGGCTCCTTTCACACAGAGTTTCACTGGCTGGCTTTTATCATTTCCCATGAACTTGATCTTTGGGTCACGTGTCAATCAAATGGCTCGCTCCTCTGCTCAGTATCGCTCCTTTAATCTCTTGGCATGTCCGTCCCGAACTTGGTCCCATTCACACTTCACGGAAGGGGTCTAAATTCAGTCCCTCCCGTGCCCAATCTCCCAAATTAAAAAGTCGGGCTAGAGCCGACTCGACCTTACGCGTGAAAAGAGGCTAGAGTTAGAGAAGAGTAATTGCTAGAGGCTAGAGTTCGGTCAGCTAAGCTAGGCTAATTGCTATAGAGAGATAGGCCTAGAGAGAGATAGGCTAATTGCTAAGAGAAGCTTGAATTAGCGAGATAGAAGCTTTCATTAGCTTTCATTGGATTCATGTTCCTCTCTTTGCTTCAACCTTATATAGGTTCACTCAATTTAATCTCTCCTTGAATAGCTTGAATTCCTCCTTATATAGCTTGACTTTTCATTCCTCTCGCTTTCATGGATTCGGAAAGAAGGAAAGAAAGAGCTTGCCATACTATAATAAATTTCTGGCAAGATAGATTTTGAAAGAAGGCCTAATATAAAAGTAAATTCAGAACTTATATTTATTTTAGGGGATTCGGAAAGAAGGAAAGACACGTCGCTATAATAATAATAATCGCTCGTCCCTAACAACACTCTCTCTCTCTCTCTCCCTAAATTACGGCGAGCCAAGCAAATTAAGGTATTACGTAAATGGTGTACCTGATATGTACGTTCTCTTTCCTAACTTTAAAACGAGCACTTAACAGTCCCTCTCTTTTGAACAGAAGAAGGAGCGTAGCCTCTTCCGCCTCTTGTACCTACGTCATAAGCTCCAGTTAATGGGTCTTTTCCCGTAGGTCTCACCCCAGGTCAGCCGGACAATAAGAGAGCAGCAAGAGACTCATTAAGTCCTGGCACCTCTTGAGTACTTGAACCGGTCAAGATGTCGCTTCTGCTCTTTCCTCTCCCTTACGGCAGCTATTGGCACAATGCCATTCAGAGACATAAAGGATTTGCTGTGCCTATAACTCTCTCTCTTATCCTTTCCATATCCCTACAACTGGAGCCTTCAGGAATGCTCGCGTAAAGAGATTACGCTTTGCTTGCGCCAGAATGGAATCCGCTTTCTTACTACACTTGATATTCCATTCAATATAAGAATTAATGAAAGAGACAAGAGGTTCATATACTGAGATAATATAAGATAGAAGCCTACCATAAGGTGCCTAGCCAGAACTCACATGCCATGAAGCCCAACTTTTTAATTTCTCGAACTCTTGTCTGTAGCACTTCACTTTCCAAGCAGCAATATTGCATATTATAAGAAACTCACTTAATTGACTTCCGCGCGTACACCTTTCCCTCTAACCCCGAAGAGCAACCGAAGAGAGCATCTACTCTTCATGGCGTTGCGTTAAGGCTTTGGCATTGCATACCGTTCCGTAGGTCTCCTTTACACAAGTTTCAGTATAACCCCGGTTTACGCAACTTCGCATTAGAGGCATTCCCTCTTCCCTTTCTTTTGAACCTTCCCGAGGATGGGGAGAATTATCCGGGCGGGTAGGGCACCAGCAACTCAAATCAAATGAGTGCTTTCCGGCCACTCAGCTTTATTATGACTCTTGTCTTCGTCCCGGGTGCAGCAAATGTAGCTTCTTTTTTATTCAGTATCCGGCAATCCTTCCTCTGTGAGTCTGCTTGTATAGAACTCATACCCCCACTCCTAGGTAGCCTCAAACTACTTAAGTGAAGAACTATATGCAGCTAATCTTCTATCTCAGTTCGGAAAAGCGCATTGCACCATATTAGACAATCTCTTAGGTAGCCTAGAACTATTAGCCTCCCCTACTAAAAGCATAGGAAGGCGGGCAAGAAAAGG
Source organism: Curcuma longa (assembly GCF_044706935.1). Taxonomy (NCBI): domain Eukaryota; kingdom Viridiplantae; phylum Streptophyta; class Magnoliopsida; order Zingiberales; family Zingiberaceae; genus Curcuma; species Curcuma longa. Next base: position 2,031,431 of record NC_133861.1, read on the forward strand.
TTCACTTCAACCCAAGAACAGACGGAGCTACGCCAGCTGCAACCTACACTGAATTCACTCTAATAGCAACCTTCATTCCAGGAGCTACACGAACCGTCAGCAACTTAACTTAAGGAGTAGATCTTTCGTAGTTTCGTAGCGCTCTTTCGCGGGAGAAATGAGAGTAGCTCCAGACTATGAGTGATCAGAGACAGAGTTCGGGCAGAGGAGAAGGAGAGAGGCCGGCGTGCTGTTTAGTTTAATCTTTTCCCTCATATGTAGTTCCAGTTGCTGCTGTCCTTTGTCTGAGTCCCAGAGTGGATTCTTTCTGAAGCTATGCCATATTAGCAGTAGAAAGGTTTCATTCTGTACCGACCGAGAGAGTATACTCATCTTTAAAGATAGGAGGCGGACCAGGCACGTATAACTACAGGTTCAGGAGCCTAAAATAAATATAAATTCAGATCTTTCCCAAGGAGATAAATAGCCCCAAAGGCCCCTACTTACTATAATTAAGTTCTAATCCGCCTGTATATAATATAAGTACCTCTGCTACGCAGAGTAGAGAAATAGCCTTTGGGGCTATTTACGACTAATCCGAACCTCTGTTTCATAGAACTACTTTTGCAGGCACGCTGTAATCTGCTGCGAATGATAATGGTATTTACGCGCTCGTTTTATAGTTAGGGGTAGATCTTTCGTAGTTGTTAGGGGTAGATCTTTCGTAGTTTTGAATATTCACGACGTTGCTGCCCCTAATATAGTAAAGTAAATTGAGGGTCACTGAACCCGTCCGGAAGTGACTTCACTCTTTAAGGTTTTTCGTCCTCAAAGAACGATATTAGCAAAAACCGAGTTCGCAGTCGATTCAACTGCAAGCAAGGCAACTCCTCTCTCCCCTTCCTTCGCCAGCTAACCTCTTGTCAACCGATGTCTTATTCACACCAACTACTATAATAAATTTCAGACCTATACTATATATAGAAAGAAACCCCCCTAATATAGTCAAAGTTAAATTGCATAGCGGAGAACAAGAATGATTCGACCCTCTGAAGGATATGAGCTGACGAGCCCTACCAGCATCTGAGCCTTCGTCACCGACTGCGGCTTTCCTTCTCCCTCTCTCTATCATAAAATCGCCTGTTAACTTTCTTCGTGAACCGTACCCACACCCGCATCCCGTACGATAGCCACGATTCCTTGTTACCTCCTCGCACTAGCCTATCTGTCCTATCCGCTCCCCGCTCCCCGTTCTGAGCTTCGTCACCTTCTTGAGGGAGTAGACGCACGGGCTTTACTTTAGAAGGAGGTCTTCGCTGCCTCTGCTGTCTTTCTTTCGATTTTATGATGGCAGAAAGCGTCCCATCGGGCTCTCTTCTCTCAACCAACTAAGGGAAGAGTCAGAGTTGAGTTGGATAGGCGAGGAGTAGGAACTATAGCGTCTGACTAGGAGCCCGTAGAGTAGGGCGTGCTATGGCATGCTCCCTATCAGTGGGATAGGCTTTTCTTTTTGGCATCTTTTCTTGCCCAAAATAAATATAAATTCCTATTGAGATTTTCCCTCTCGCTCCGCACCTGGCATGAGGCTCCGCTCCGTATTCTCTGGACCTGTCTTTCCAGGAAAAAGAGAGTACCTAGCCGGACCCTTGTTCCATCTTTGATTGATCCAAATCCAAGGTTCCGCTCAAGCAACATTTCCCACGGTGCGGTTGGCTCAAAAAGGTCAGCGGTGGGCTAACTACATTTCCTACAATATTAATTGTGGGCGTCACAATGGTAGGCTCAGCGGTTGGCTCTATGCTTCGCTTCACCTAAGTCTTCCGCCATGCGCTCCTATGGCAGGGAAGAAGCTAATTCATATTCCAATAAAGGCCGCGTCTCGTTCGCACCTCTGGTTCCGGCTCTTTCGCGCTTTGCAGTCGCTGGAATTCTCTGCCTCTCTTTCCCGTCCGTGAGCTACCGCAGAGTGGGATCAGTCGCCGCTCTACCTTCGATCAGTCGCCGCTCTACCCTCGATCTTCTCTTTCTGATGAGTGGGCGAGCATCTACGGCATAGCTGCAACCCCGTGTGACCCGACCTCGAATACCCGCCATACTATAATAAATTGCTTACCCAATTCGAATTTTGAACTACTATTATATACAGTCGGATAACCTCTTTATTGGCTCACCGTAGCCTGCCCTCTTTCATCTACTTAGTTGTTTTTGATGGATTGCAGAGAGAGCGCTCCGATACGAAGAAAAACCCCGTTCTGTTCTGTTCGGACGCCAGGGACTGTCTTCGCGTCGGTGAGTTTTGTGCTCCCGCTGCCGGTGAAGTAGGAGCATTCTTATTTTTTATTTGGCCAATCAACTTCAGCTCGTGCTTGGAACGCTGCAGCTCTCCTACTTTCATTTCACTACAAATGCTTACTTAGGAGTTCGAGAAAGATCTAAGATTGAAGAGACCAGGTGGATTTCGCTAGATGAGAGGGCGCTCCTCCGCGCAAGCACTTCATACAATAAGTCCGCTGTCTTCACACTGAGGATGGGCTGGCTGGGATAGTTGGGGACAGTTCATTTCCGGCTCATAGATAGGAGGAATAGGTCTAGCGAATGTTCGCAAGCGTATCGTTCACCTGACTTCCGGCTCAGAGATAGGTAGGATAGTTCGCAAGAGGTCTAGAGTATGTATAGTTCGCAAGAGGTCTAGAGTATAGTTGGCAAGAGGTCTAGCGAATCTGCAGGTCCATAGGAGAGGAGTAGGTCTAGCTCATTCAGTTCAGCAATTTACTTTTATATTAGGCAGTAGTTGGTATAGCGCTCATCTGCTTCTCGTAGGGCCCATAGGAGGTCTAGCCAATCAATGAAAGTAGGGATAGGCTCAGCTTAACCCAATCGCCGCCGGCCAAGATCCAGATCGGAGTTCAACGCAAAGCCCACTCTAAAATCCAAGAACTATAGATCTAAGCCTAAGTCCGAAACCAACAAATCCTCGGAAATCTACTCGAAATCCCTTACCTAACCGAGCCGATCTCTTCCTTCTTCACCGCGTCGCCGATCTCCTCCTTCTCGGCGTCGCCGGTTGCTGCCCGATCCGCACATCACCAGTAAAGAGACAAGCCCTAGATGGAAGCCTCTTGTCTCTGTGACCTCCTCTTGTCGCCGGCACCGTCGGAGATCAGCTGTGGACGCGCGATCGGAGCGGAAGGCGAAGAACAGAGGAATCGCAGTGTGGAGCAGAGGAAGAAATCGCGAGGAGGGGGATCGCGATCGGGTTTCTGCCTTATATAGGCTTAACGGGTTTCGGATCTTCCAGCTTAACCCATTAACCATTAAACCATTAACTGAACCCTTTAACCCATTAACCCTATTCTCCATTAATGGTTAATTGGGCCTTATTAATTGGGCTTGTTAATTATCCCCATTAAATCCTAATAACCCTTATCAGATTTAGGGCTAAATTTAAATTATTACAATTTAGTCCTTATAAGATTCGGTATTTTACACAAGCTGCTGACCGGATCGAGATCCTAGATCTGTAAATCTGAGACATAGATCCAAACTCAAGAACACTATAGATCCAAGAAAACCAAAGAAATCAACGCCCAAATCTAAATTCCACTTACCGATCGACTTCTTCTCTTCCTCCGGACCTCGCCGCCTGCAAGTTTCTTTTTCCCCCGATTCCGATCACCACCAGCTGAGAGCAAGGTTCCACTAACCCTAGCAGCTAATCGCCAGCTTCCCATTTCGCTTTGGCACCGGCGATGGGCCTCGATCAGTTGGCGTCGACGGCGATGGACGAAACCGGAAGACGGCGAAAGTGAGCAGGAGCACCTCGCGATCGGGCGAAGCGGAGAACACTGTAGGTTTCTTATAGGATGGTTTTTCAGCTTAACGGGTTTAGATCCAATACCCATTAACCCTATACCCCTTAACCTAATCGCTGAACCAGTCGAACCAGCCCAAACCAGCAAACCTAACTCAAGCTCAAGTCCAACCGGCCGAACTTGACTGAGCTAACCCATCCTAGACCGGTACTGTAGCAAACCAGTTCGAACTTGGTTCGCTTGGTTCAGGGGTCAAATGACCTCCGATTTGGTCCAAACAAGTTTCGTTTGGTTCGTCTTCGCGAGATGAATCTTTTCGTATTTATTTTGAAATTTTTTGGTATCTTACACCCACTGCATATAGTTGTGAGTGTCATGCTCCATTCATGTTGGGATTTTTCATGCTAAGTATCATTTCCCGTCCGATATAAACAACATAAAACCAAAAAATGAATGACCTATGCTTCCAGTTATTAGCACGAGCTCTAACCAACTAAGCTAATAAGTGATATTTTTATGGAAGTGATATTTAGATACTAAATTGTCCAAGAATGTCTATAACAAATCGATCGATATAAACAACATAAGACCAATAAATTAAAGGGAAATTACAGATACTTTAACCAACAGAGCTAATAGACTATGATATATTTTGATTATGTCAATTTTTTTTCAAAAATTTATAATTTTAAAGTAGAAATGTGAATATTAAAATTAATTTTCAATTATAAATAATTAATTATACAATATGAAATAAATATTAGATCGATAATAGTATTTTTTGTGAAGTAATATATAGCTCATTTAATGAAGTAAACTATTAAATTGCTCAAGAAGGTCCATAACAAATCGTCTGATATAAACAACATAAGATCAAAAAATGAATGACTCATGACCTCGAACCCTTCACGTTATTTGCACGACACTCTAACTAACTAAGCTAATAAGTCGTTGATATTTTATCAAAGTGTCAAAATGTTATTCAAAAGTAATATCAATTACTACTTTTTAAAAAACCATTGTTAAAATTAATAATTTTAAAATAGAAATGTAAAATTTATAATTTTGACAATAGTATTTTTTTTTTAGAAGTGATATCTAGTCAATTTAATGAAAATTAGATTGCCCAGGAAGGTCCATAACAAAATTGGCAATATAAAATATAAGACCAAAAAAGAAATATCCTATATAGGTCTCAAACCTGCAACCTTCAAATTATTAACACGATGCTCTAATCAACTAAGCTAATATGCTATTAATATTTTTTTATTATATTAAGATTGTTTTCCAAATATTTATAATTTTAAAGTAGAAATATAAAATTAATATTAAAATTAATTTTGAATTATAAATAATTGATTATATAACATTAAATAAATATTAGATAGGTAATTGTATTTTTTTGTGAAGTGATATATAACTTATTTAATAAAGCAGATCATTAAATTCCTCAAGAAGATCCCTAACGAACTGTCTAATATAAATAACATAAGACCAATAAATTAAAAGCCCATACAAATCTTAAACCTATGACCTTTGTATTATTAGCATGACACTAACCAACCGTGCTAATAGGCCATTGATATTTTTTTATTATGTCAAGATTATTATAAAAAATTTATAATTTTAAAGTAAAAATGTGAAATTAATATTAAGATTAATTTTGAATTATAAACAATTGATTATACAATATGAAATAAATATTAGATCAGTAATAGTATTTTTTGTGAAGTGATATATAACTCATTTAATGAAGTAGACTATTAAATTGTTCAGGAAGACCTGTAACAAATCATCTGATATAAACAACATAAGATCAAAAATGAATGACTCATGCAAGCCTCACCCTTCGCATTATTAGCATGCCACTCTAATCAACTGAGGTAATAAGCCGTTGATATTTTATCAAAGTGTCAAGATGTTATTGAAAAGTATTATCAATTACTATTTTTTTAAAAAAAACATTGTTAAAAATTTATAAAAATGAATAACTCATACATGCCTCAAACCCTTCGTATTATTAGCACAATACTCTAACCAACTAAGCTAATAAACCGTTGATATTTTATCAAAGTGTCAAGATGTTATTCAAAAGTAATATCAATTACTATTTTTTTAACAAATCATTGTTAAAAATTTATAATTTTAAAGTAGAAATGTAAAATTTATAATTTTGACAATAGTATTTTTTTTAGAAGTGATACCTGTGTTGACTAAGCACAGGAATACCCACCTGATATGACAAATTTTAATACAAAAACTCTCAAAAATAAAATCCTCATATATAGCATGATCAACCAATCAAAGTCCTGCAATTATAATAACAACATCTGCTAAATATAATTATATTTTATATTATACAACAAATCAAACCCTAACCCAAACTAGGATTAACCTTAATCAGATCAAACCAAAATAGATCCGTCAACAGATCCAACAACTTGAGCAACCGGATCCAACCAAATCAGATCCAATCACTCCAATTAAATCTTGATTACCAATCCAAGATCTTAAATCGATCATACACATCCGATCATCAGTCTACACATCTAAGCAACCACAACTAATCACTGTACAAAAACCTAATTGAATTCACAGAATTCACCAATGGCTTAATCCCAATAGGATTTAGCTTCTTCACATCAAAAAAGAATCCGACAGTCAAAAACTGATCCCATCAGCACGAACAACATCCCAAAAATTTGGAACCCATCCTCAACAGAACACACAACTACAACCAACCATAACAAAATTAATAAATCCTAATAGACGGAAAAGAACCATTTCAACAGATCAGATTTGATTGGAGTCATTGGTTGTAGAACGGAACCATTTCAACAAATCAGATTTGAATATGATTTTAACAGAACCATTTTAACAACCATCAAAACTCTAATCAAACAGGACAACTCCTATAGAATTGAACATGGTACCAATCCACAAAACTGATCAGATTCAAGCCACAACAATCCTTATCGAATTCAATCGAACAAAACCTAGCTCGTTCAACAGATTCAACTAACCCAACATTTGACTTCTAGAACAATAGCACAAAACTACCATAACTCAAAAACCCACAAAAGACTACGTATAACCAAATCAAAATTAACCATTAGAGAAAAAGCTCAACAACTCCTCCAAGTAAGTCGATCGCAAATTAGATCGGTAAATCAGAACCGAAACTCTAGAAGAGAAATGTATAAGAAAAGGGTTGCGATATTTATACCTTCGCCCTCATCTTCTTCTTTCATCTCAAGATCCCCATCGTCCTCATAGTCTAAGTCGCCATCGGCAACCATGTCGTCAATGAACTAGAAGACCCTCGAGCGCTTTTGTTTCCTCTTGCTGGTTCCCCCATCTAAGCTCTTGGAAGCGGTCATTTTCCTCTTTCCAGAAGAACTAGCAGCCACCGTGACTGGATCTTTTCCAGCTACCTACTTCCCCTTCCCTTTGAGAGCCATGACCCTCTTTGTGCCTATCACGTCGCGACATGCCGACAGCTTCCTCCGCGCCTGCCAAGCCGCAACTCGCCGAAAGCCCTCTTCGCGAGCAGAAGACAGTCGACGACAATGCATCGTGAGTCCTCTTGACACGGCTAGGGCGGTTGGCAATGGTAGCTCTCTAGCGGATGGCGAGCAACAAATAACAGCATCGTGCCGCAGGGAAGGAGGAACAGGGGCGTTGGCAGCATTCGTAAGACTTAACTCGGGCAAAAATCATGATTCCCCTTTATAACAAGGAGCTACAGTAACCTTAACCCCACGCGGCTGTCGAAAAACCAAAACAAAACTCAAAAACCTAATTCATGTTGAACCGGATCGGTTCAGTCCAGATCTCTACTGTAGCAAACTAGATTTGATCTTGGTTCACTTGGTTCATTAACCAAACGACCTCTAATTTGATCCAAATCAGTTTTATTCAATTCGTCTTCACAAGACGAAGCTTTTCATTGCATCCGTTCTAACAAAATCTTTTCTATTACGAATGAAACCAAGTTGGTTCAATTTGGTTTAAAATTGAATCATTTGGTTCACTAACCAAATGACCTCTAATTTGAACGAAATTAATTTTGTTCATTTCGTTTTCGCAAGACGAGTTTCATTCTTCCCGCTAACAAAAATATTTTCTCGTATCTTACAAGATGTGTAATGGTGAACCGTTCATATATGACTAGGATTATAGACAAAATATACAAGTCTCAGTTAGTGGTGATCAGAGTTATTATAATCAATTAAATCTATAACAGAGGATGATAATTGATGCAGCAGATCAGAATTTCTTTTCTGAATCAAGTATTGTAAGTTCTAGTTGTCCTCCAATAGTTCAATAGATGTTTACTACTTATACATCACCATTGGAGGAGGTAGAACAAAAAAGTGTTCATAAAAATGTGAATAATGAGGTATATCTTAAATTTTAAGAAATGTTGAGTGCTGTAGATGAACTTGTGTGGGCTAGTTGTGACAGTCATACTAAATTATCTCTACTGTTGAATGTCAAGACAGAGCATAATATGTCTGAAGATTATTTTAATAATTTTATTTAAGTTATGTTGGGGCAATTTTGCCCCAAGTGATTTGGATTTTGATGTTTGGCTGAATCAGTTTAAGTTAGGCAATGTTGGTGATCTAACGTGTGTGAATTGAGTTCACAGGAAAGTCCAGGAATGAAGTCTTGGCAAAAGGTGAAGTCCCGGAGGCGCGACCTCTTGGCAAAGGTGAAGTCCCGGAGGCGAGGCCTCTTGGCAAAGGATGAAGTCCCGGAGGCGCGGCCTCTTGGCAAAGGAAGACTTAGCACGACGAAGCTGAGGGAAACGTCTCAAGCTAGTGCAAGGAAGGGCACGAGGCTTGTGGAAGGCGTTTGAAGGCTTGTGTCAAGGCTAAGGGCTGAAGAAGAAGCTGAAAAGGGAGTTTCAGCTTTATCAGTCGACTGACCATTGTCACCAGTCGACTGATATTTCACCAGTCGACTGACTGACCAGTCGACTGACATTTCACCAGTCGACTGATGATTGATCAGAAGCACACCGAAGTGGACAGAAAGATCAGTCGAGTGAGCAGTCGACTGGGCAGTCGACTGGTCGAGTGAGCAGTCGACTGATAGACTACCGTTGGGTGACAACTGGCGAATTAAATGCGTATTAAAGAGCCGTTGAAGCCCATCAGTCGACTGGCCCTTGGAGCAGTCGACTGATGCACAGAATTCTATAAAAATGCAGTTTGACGATTGGAGAAGTAGTGATTCATTCTTCTATATTCTTGCACGAACTCCAATCACTGTAAACCTGATTCCTCTTCCTCTAAACTTCACTTCCAATCTTGTACAAGGAAGAGATCGATTTGTAAAGGTTTCTCCGCCTTCAAAGTGCTCTTTGAAAAGGAGAAGTTTCATAGTGGAAAGGTGCTCGCTGTGTGTGGATCCTTGGATTAGTCACCTCGTTGAGGTGGATACCAAGTAAATCGAACGGGTTAGCGATTTGTTCTTTCTTTTATTATTATTATTTTGCTTCCGCTAACAATCTTGCAGAGAAAGATCGAAAAATCGCTATTCACCCCCCTCTAGCGAACGCCTCGATCCCAACAAGTGGTATCAGAGCCTGGTCCCTTTCGCGCGAAGTAACATTCAACCGAAAGAATTTAATGGCGTTTCAAGAGGGATACAGCACCGCACGACCACCCTACTTCGACGGCAATGATTTCGCATATTGGAAAGGTAGGATGGAGTACTATCTAATGAACGATATTGAAAATTGGTTTAGTGTTGTAGTTGGCTTCGAAAAGCCCAAGGATACAACCGGAGCGCCTCTACCTATCGAAGATTGGTCGAAGGAGATATGTAAGAAAGCACAAGCAAATGCGAAAGCCACAACTACTCTGCAATGTGGACTTTCCAAAGAACAATTGAGCAAGGTCGGTCCATTCAACTCGGCCAAGGAATTGTGGGAGAAACTCATTGAACTCAACGAGGGTTCAAGCGAATCAAGGCGAGCCAAGAGAGATCTCTTGGTGGGTCAACTACAATCCTTCGCCATGAAGCTTAACGAAAATGTGAGCCAAATGCATGGACGATTCAAGGAAATTGTGAATGGGCTCCACGTCATAGGTGAGAAAATCGACAACCGCGATTTAGTGAGGTATGTACTTCAAGCATTTCCCCGAACTACTTTATGGGCATCAATGGTAGATGCTTATAAAGTATCTAGGGATCTTTCAGTCATTAAACTAGATGAACTATTTTGTGAATTTGAACTACATGAACAAGCTAATGGGTCTTCCAAAGAGAAAGGTATAGCGTTGGTTGCAGAAAAGAAGAAGAAGAGGAAAAGAAGGAGGAGTCCTCATCCGATTCTGAACAGGAATCTTCAAAAATCTTCAGATAGCGACGAGGAGATGTCGGCCAAAGAAATAGCCCATTACGTCAAGAGGATGATGGGAAAATCAAGGAGATTCACAAGGAGAAACATCAAGAAAATGTTAACATCATCTCAAGGTAAAATTCAAAGTTCAAATTTTAACCCTAATGTAACTTGTTATGAATGCAATAAGAAGGGGCACGTCAAGACAAACTGTCCGGAGTGGAAGAAGAAAGAAGAGAAGGAAAGGAAAAAGAAGGAGAAAAAGAAGAAGGAAGTCATGGTGGCCCAAGCCACATGGGATACATCGAGTAGCGACTCATCGGATGATGAAGAGCTATGCCACATCACTAGACACATGGCACTGATGGGATATGTAAGTGACCAAGAGACCTCAAGTGAGGAGGAAGAATCAAGTAGAAGATGAATCCTCCTCAAGTGAGGATGAGGTAATGGATAGTGCTAAACAAAAACTTATCTTTCGTACAATGGCTTATCTTAGGAATGCTTTAGTTAAATCAAAATCTAAAGTCAAAGCATTAAAGGAAGAACTTAGAACTATTAGGAATAATGACATGTGACCATCATGACTTATGTGAAGAAAATGCTAAATTGAAGGGTGAAGTCATTGATTTAAGAAAATGTTTAGAAAAATTTTCAAATGGATCAAAAACCCTTGATATGATCTTAAATAGTCAAAGAGCGGTTTACAACAAGGCCGGAATAGGATACAAGCCTAAAGAGTTTGCCTATATTTCTCTAGTAGAAAGGCAAGGGTCACTTAGTAAACAAATCACTAAGGGTAAGGTAAGACAAGCATGGGTTCCTAAGAAGTACCTAGAAAATGTTAGTGAATCTAGTTTTTGGGTACCAAAGAGTGATGTGTTTCATGTAGTTTAGGTAAGAACTCATGTTTACCAAACCAAATATGTTAAAGAAATTATCAAGAAAGTTGGTTTGGAAAATACTAAGGTAGCTTCAAATACTATTGGACAAATGTGAACTTAGACAATGATGTGGAGGGAATTTGATATGTATTTTGAAAGATTATGAACTTAGCATTGCATGATCCCATAGCAAAATGTTATTTCACAAGACCCTAGGAAGGATTGCTATGTATATGAACTTAATAATTATATGATATGTCTTTCTCTTTATCCACTTTCTTTTAATATATGTGTTGCATTCTTGTTTGTTTTAATTAAGGATGGTGTATGGATTTAGGGGGAGTTCTTGTAGTTTAACATATCATTTTGAAACATACTTCAATCATGACCTCAAATCTATAATTTAGACACATTTCATAAACCCATATGAAAGCTTTAGTGATGTCTACCTATAGACAATCTTAACCATCAAGAATGTTGATACAAAGCTTTTGTGCCATTAAGAGTTTCATAATTTTTAAAACTTGGTATCAAACTTATAAAATACAATCATTTTTCATAAATTTATATTTTTCCTTGATAGTATATGTGAAAACAAACTTGCTCGCAAAATTTTAGATTTTTCTGAATTTTGTGGAATTTTTAAGGTATTTCTGAAGTTTACTGCATAGTGCTATTTTTAGGGTATCAGTCGACTGGTGCAGATATCCAGTCGACTGGACCAGTCGACTGTGGCCAGAATTCACTCGACCAATAAATCTGTGAGTTTTTAAATTGATGTCAGTCGACTGGACCACCCATCAGTCGACTGATGTGGCTGAAATTTTCTATTTTTGACCCGATTCTTGACATTTGACCATCCTTAGACCTCTAACTTTTGGGTTATACTCTAGGATAATATTTTTGATCAATTGGACTGTTTAAAACATAAAACTATGATAGTATGGTACTTATGATGATCATGGATTCTAGAAGCTTCACTACTTGTTTTAAGAATGATGATACATCATGTGATTGTTCTATGCTTTTGCTTTTGTGTTGTTTAATCATACTTGTGTTAGGTAATCTCTAAGAGAATGTGATGAAGGGGGAGTATTTAAACTGAAAATGAAACTCTTGCATGGGTAAAGGGGGAGTTTTAGATTGAAAATGAAAATTTGAAAAACTTGCATGGTTTTAGTGGGAGTTTGTGTCAAAAGTGGATCATTTTGAAAAGCTATGCTTCCTCTTGAATTCTTATTTCGTATGTTCTATAGTTCCCATGGTTTTTATGATTGAAAGGGAGAGAATGAATTGAATGAACTAGGTAAAGTTAGGTGTTATTGCTATTCATGACATTTCTTGTTGGTTATTACACATTCTAGGTCTGTCATATGGTAGAAAGATTTATTCATCCTCACTGATGATACATTGCTCATAATAGACTTGGAGTTTCAAATTTTTGATATATAGCATCAAAACAGCACTTTAGTGATGCAAAACTTTATGAAATTATTTTCACTAATGACAAATGGGTTAAGAAATTACAATGTCAAATTTTATAATTTTACGACGAAAATTGAATTAGTTGTGAATTTCTAAAGTTGGGCTGAAAAATCAGGCTTTACAGTCATCAGTCGACTGATGCAGATACCAATCGACTGATGTCTCTGTGTTACTGTGTTTTTGACCTATTTCTTAAAAATTGACCATTCTTTGACATCAAACTCTTGATGTATACCCTAGAATTACATTCCTCGTCAATTGGACTGGTCTAAACATAACACTTCAATGCCCAAAACACCTTAATAGTGATACATTGTTTTAAAACTTAAATTTATTGGTACATGGTATCAAAATGATATTTTAATATTGAAAATACCTTGAAACTATTTTTCCCAAAATGCTTAAGGGTCAGTAAATCATAGTGTCAAGTTTCATATTTTTTTGAATTAAACTGAATTAGCTATGGCTTTTCGAAGTTAGCATTGAAAATCATATTATCAAACATCAGTCGACTGATGCAGAAAGCAGTCGACTGATGCCCTTGTTTTCAGATTCATGTTGAATTTTCAATGGATTTTGATTCCATTTTGCTACTTATTAGTAGATATTTACTCTGTTCTTTGTTCAAAGATATGCTCTAACTTATAATTTTTATTTTTGGTGCTTGAACAAAGGATAAGTAAGGATTCAGGGGGAGAATGTAACAACACTTATCATGATAATTGTTCCCTCTTGAAAATTTATCTACTTATTGATATTTTCTCTGTTAATTTTTACTCCTTTTTGCTGTATGTCAAAAAGGGGGAGAATGAAATGGTAAAGTTAGGCTTTCATGATTATTCATGGTTATTCATTTATGCTTAGCATTTATGTTGCTCATTAATGCTTGATTAACTCTGATTAGAGCATGATTATTGAAGGTATCTATTGTGATATTATACATGTTGTATTAAAGACCTAACTTAAATGATTTTTGCCAAACATCAAAAAGGGGGAGATTGTTGGGGCAATTTTACCCCAAGTGATTTGGATTTTGATGTTTGGCTGAATCAGTTTAAGTTAGGCAATGTTGGTGATCTAACGTGTGTGAATTGAGTTCACAGGAAAGTCCAGGAATGCAAATGGTGAAGTCCCGGAGGCGCGGCCTCTTGGCAAAAGGTGAAGTCCCGGAGGCGAAGGCCTCTTGGCAAAGGATGAAGTCCCGGAGGCGCGGCCTCTTGGTAAAGGAAGACTTAGCACGACGAAGCTGAGGGAAACGTCTCAAGCTAGTGCAAGGAAGGGCACGAGGCTTGTGGAAGGCGTTTGAAGGCTTGTGTCAAGGCTAAGGGCTGAAGAAGAAGCTGAAAAGGGAGTTTCAGCTTTATCAGTCGACTGACCAGTTCACCAGTCGACTGACATTTCACCAGTCGACTGACATTTCACCAGTCGACTGATGATTGATCAGAAGCACACCGAAGTGGACAGAAAGATCAGTCGAGTGAGCAGTCGAGTGGGCAGTCGACTGGTCGAGTGGGCAGTCGACTGATACTTGACCGTTGGAGTGACAGGTGGCTAATTAAATGCAGATTACATAGCCGTTGAAGCCCATCAGTCGACTAGCCCTTGGATCAGTCGACTGATGCTGAAAAACTTATAAAAATGCAGTTTGACGATTGGAGAAGTAGCAATTCATTCTTCTATATTCTTGCACTAACTCCAATCACTGTAAACCTGATTCCTCTTCCTCTAAACTTCACTTCCAATCTTGTACAAGGAAGAGATCGATTTGTAAAGGTTTCTCCTCCTTTAAAGTGCTTTTTGAAAAGGAGAAGTTTCATAGTGAAAAAGTGCTCATGGTGTGTGGATCCTTGGATTAGTCATCTCGTTGAGGTGGATACCAAGTAAATCGAACCGGGTTAGCGTTTGTTCTTTATGCTTTATTATTATTACTTTGCTTCCGCTAACAATCTCGCAGAGAAAAAACGAAAAATGTTATTCACCCCCCTCTACGAACGCCTCGATCCCAACAAATATTGACGTAAATCATACAGTCAGTTATTTTATTTATCTTTAATTTCTAGGTTGTAAAGACTTTATGTATTAAAAGTGGCTGCTGAACACATGACTTGACATGCAAATCATTAAATAGAAGAGGGTCTAATGTGTTGTTCATCAAATGCAGAGGAGTGGAAAAATTTTGATAGAACATATCTTGAATTTATGAAGAAAACTCAAAACATTAAGTTAGGTCTCTATGCTGATAGATTTGTTCTATTTGACAAATCAAGAAGAAATTATTCTTATTGGCTAGTTATATTAACTTCGTATAATCTTCCACCTGGGATGTGTATGAAAACACTGTATATATTTTTAACATTAATTATTTCTGACCTACAAAATTCAAAAAAGTTAATAGATGTTTATATGCAACCACTGATTGTAGAGATGAAACAACTATGGGATAAAGGTTTTTCTACATATGATGTTCATACTAATTAAATGTTTATAATGAAGGTTGCACCTCTTTGGATGATAAATGACTTTTCAACTTATGGCATGTTATCGAGATGGATTACTATTGGGATTTTAGGATGTCTAATATGTATGAAGAGATCAAAATCAATCAGATTAAATCATGTGAAGAAACTGAGTTATTTTGATTGTCATGGATAATTTTTATCGCCAAACCATCACTTCAGAAGGAATAAAGATGTATTCAATAAGAATAGAATTGAAAGAACACATCCGCCTTTGAGATTAACAGGGGAACATATATGGTATAGAGTTTCCATCTGCTATTAAAGAGCCATATAGTACAACATATGAATATGAAAGTACACATAAATGGACTAAATAGAATATATTTTGTGATTTACTGTATCGGAAGAATCATTTGATTCATCATAATTTCTATTTAATGCATTTTGAGAAGAATATTTTTGATATCTGATAAATATAGTGATGGATATCATTAAAAAAATAAAAGACAATCTGAATGCAAGAAAAGATATACGACTCCTTTATAAAAGATCCACTCTTGATGTCAATAAAAATAGTAGAGAACCAAAGATAAAGATAATTTATACATTGAATAGGGATCAGAGACATATTATTTGAGAATGATTGAAATCTTTGAATTTTCAGATGATTATGTCTCTAATACTGGAAGATGTGTCGATTTGAAGGAATGCAAATTGATTAGTTTGAAAAGTCATGACTATCATATATTCATGGAAAGACTTATTCCTATTAATTTTAAGGAACTTTTATCAAATTTTATCTGGGGTGTCATTTCAGAGTTAAGTATTTTCCTTCATGATATTTATTCAATAGTTTTGAGATATTCACACACAGAGACTTTAGAGAGAGACATTCTAATCATTTTGTATAATTTATAAAGGATATTTTTACCCTCATTTTTTGATTCCATAGGACTTCTTTTGATTCACTTGCCATATGAGGACAAAGTTGGAAGTCCTATTCATTTTCGATGGATGTATCCATTTAAAAGGTAAAATTTTAAATTTTGATTAATGTATAAAATTTACTAATCTTATTATATATTTTTAAATATCTAATATAATTTCTTATATTACAATCAGATTCCTATATCATTTGAAAAAAAAGTGAAAAAAGCACATGTTGAAGCCTCTATTATTAATGCATACATTATGGAGAAAGTAACAACTTTTGCATCATATTATTTTGAGCTTCATGTTCAAAGCAAAAGGTAGAGAGCGGGAATAAATGATGAGAGTCCTATTGATCCCAATTTGAACTCATTCTCATTTTTAACTATCTTGGTTAACCAAGTGGGCAACATAAGTATAGATATTTAACTAGTTAAGAATGACGTGCAACCCAGACATATATTTTACTAAATGATCCTAAAGTCATGTCATATTTCAAGTTAGTATATATTTTATATTTTTATATTTCTTATGTCATAAATTTTTTGTGTTATAATTTTTTTGAAGGATTTTCTAAAACTTGTATTCTGAAATGTCAACACAAGAGTTTGATCACTTCCATGAAGAAAAATTTGCACCATGATTTAAATCATATGTAAGTAGTCAATCTAAATTGCACCATAGTTTACACATATGCAAACTTTTAAATATATTTATTTATTTTTATATTCATGATGATCAAGCTCACCTTGAGCAAGAATTTCTAATACAATTTTCATGGAGTCCAAAAGCATTGATACACACTTAGATAACATATTTCATAAAAGGATATAGTTTTTATACTCAAGCATATGGAATGGGAAAGATTACAATGAATAGTGGGGTATCTGTTCAATCATCCGATGATAGAGGTGGAAGTATTGATTTTTATGATTTGCTCGATGAAATTATAAAGGTAGAATACACTGGTCTAGAAATATGAGTTATTTTATTTATATGTCGTTGATTTTACCTTGTCAGAGAGATGAAGGTGCATCTACTGTATAATTTGATTGAAATTAATCATAAGAGATTGTATAAGAGATATGAACCATTTGTGTTGGTACAACAAGCTATTCAAATATTCTATGCTTTATATCCTAGTTTGAAACGTGACAAAATTGATTAATGAGTTATTTGTAAAACCAAAGCACGAAAGAAGATTGAGGAACGTTGGGAAGACATTACATACTAACAAGAGGAAGTTAAGAATATATTTCAGCCCGAGGAATATATTATTTCAAAGTTACAAGATCCCAACGAAGTAGAGATAAATATAGATGCAAGTGAAATTCATGAGAATAATAAATCTAATGATGACGACGACGATGACAATGACGATGATCACGACGATAATGATGAGAATGCCAATGAGAATAAAGACTTTGATGTTATTATATAATAAAAAAATGAAAAGATCTTTTAAAAATGGTAATATATTTTTTATAAGTAAATTTAGTTTTAATATACACATTTATATAACTCGTAGTTCAATTAATTATCTATATACTATCTCATTGTTAATATTTTGATTATCTGTTAATGCACTGTAGTTTTTCTTATAGCCCATTACAGGTGATATCTAGGTGTTTGGTTTCAAGCATTCTTTGATCTGCTAGCAAATATGGTAAGTTTTTCGTGTTCTTCATCATGTAATAAATATTTATTACTTTATCTCCTAATAATTTTGGTTGACAGTTTCGACGTTGTCATGTCCCGGGAAGGCCGTCCAAAAAATTTCGGCAGCATCTCCCTTGTAACTATGACAATTCTCCTGAATACATGCATATACAAAGGTCAACACGGTCGTAATATGGACAACACATCCAACAGGCATCACATACACACAATAGATGCAATATAAGGTCTACACAGTCACATAATTACTATCACATGCACAAGAACCATAATAAGAAAAATCTACGTAGCGGAAACATCGTAAATCCAAACAAAGCGAATAACCACCAGTACAAGTCTGACACCACTACAGTCCATGTCCACAAGATACAAATCCAACTGAATAGAACTATAAACCATACCAACCAAGGGACAACCTCCTAATGTGAGATGGAAACAACCGATCAAATCTCCAAGCTTCAAGTAAATCTATCTGCTACATGGGGAGAAAATAAATTAACCCCAGGGTCTTGGTAATGAGCATTAGATACTCAGTGGGTACAGAAAGAAGTGCGTGTAAAGGTAATCAGCAGAAATATCAGGAATATACAGGCTAGAGTAAACATGTATAGATAAAGAAAATAATAATCAACGATTACAGGTATCAGCAGATAACATGACTCAAGGAAATCAAATATGATATATCAACTGAGAAAATAAAGCAGGATCAGTACCATACAACATGTATAGGAATCATGTACATGTAATCATGTATGTAATGTCATGCAGTACAACAATTATAGCAAACAAGTGCAACAGTCACAACCATATGAATAAAGTAAACTATGTAATAACCTACCAACAAATGCATGTAAATATGCAACAACCAACGCAATCAAATGCAAGTCACTGTCTGCACTCGCCATCCCCAGTCACTCCCCCAGGGCAATGAAATAGGGCGAACAACAGGACATACTGCACAGGCTCCAACAACTAACCACCAGTCAATCTAGTGGGGAGTAGCAGTGTAGCAGGAGAGCAATATAGCTAGTCCTAGACGCACCCAACTATAGTGCAACCTCTCACCCATGTGCCACCTCAACACGGTGTTGATGCGTGCTCAGATTGTCGTCTAAATGAGCACCTCAACACGGTCGTGCCTCATGAGGCATGGCCTGGAGAAGTAGCTTTTCTGTAAAATAGGCATGTCCGTGCTTATTAGACACGGCCTAGAGAGGGAGCCCTTCGGTAAGATAGACACAACCCGGATTAGGAAGTATTTTGTGGAAGTGGCATTGTAGTGCCTTTTAGCATGTCTTAGAGAAGGAATCCATTGGTGCATTCTGAAGAACAGTTGTAGATCTTGAAGTTATCTTTATTTTGATATATGGAACGACCCGTGGTTCCATTAGAGCTAAAAGTTATGGTCGTTTTACTTTTAGTCTGCAGAGGAGTCTAGTTGAGGCATGGCCGTGTCTTGACCCCTGGGAAGATGAGGCACAGCCGTGCCTTGTGAGACATGGCCTGGGTAAGGTGAGGCACGGCCATGCCTTGTGAGGCACGGCCATGCCTTGTGAGGCATGGCCTGGAGAGGTGGAGCACGACCCTGGAAGCCTCTGAAACACTCCAAATGACCTCTAGACACTTCTAAATGCGCTCCAACTTCATCCAATTTCATATCTCTTTGATTATCCTACAAATATACATGGAAAATGTTAGATTCAACCTAAAATTTGTAGGAATAAGCAATAGGAACAACCTTCAGTAACTGCTCTGCCTGCGAATCTTTAAGGTTCATCATCACAAAAGAAGATCATAAAAACACGAGGGATTCTGATCTTGCACAGAGTACTTCTTCCAATTCAAGTCCTGACGATTTTTCACCGAATTGAAGATTAGTCATCAGACCTGGTCGTTCCCGGTTGCATGCATAAGTTGCCTTAATTTTTGAGGTGACCCAGTCCCAGTCACCAAGACAAGATTCAACCACTTGTAAAATGATAGCAGAAATAGCATTTCTTGTTGATTGATTAATAACTGGGAACTTTACAGACATCGCTTCAGGCTCACTATCTTCAGATCCCATAACTTTCAGCAGTTCTGTAGCCATGTCATTTGCAACAGTGAGATCAGGTTGGGTTGGTATCAGATGAATAGCTAGTGAGAAGACACTTCGTGCTGCACTAGGATTTTCCACTTTTCTGCCTTAGTGCAAGCGATATACACAAAGGTATTTGTTAGGTTCCCCAACCAAGAATGAGTAAGCCATGGGTCAGATTCCCCATGGAATAAAGTTACTCGGTCCTTGACCGACTCTGCCCAAAAATGGTATTCGACTCAAATCTATTGTCTTACTAACTATAGTCGGTACCAAATCAATAAAAGATATTTCCTAATTATGCATTATAATAAAATGGTATCCGATATAACAACCAGTATAAATTTTCTAACAAATACAGAAATATACCAGAAATACTTACAGCTTATTGCCAAGAGATCATTTGCCGTGTCCGCTCCATCTCACAACAGGATCGAGTAAACCGCAATCCGATAAACCCGATACAACGATAAATCCGAATAAACCCGATACAACGACAAATCCGAAGTAAACCAAGTCAAAATATGCAACTAACAGACTAAAACTACGCTCTGATACCAAATAAATTGATATCAGATAAATCCTAAATGCAAAATCCCGAGCGAATCAAATCGCTCTGATACCAAATAAATTGTCACGACCCGGGAGACGGACCGTCCGAAAAATTTCGGCAGCATCTCCCCTGTATCTATGACAATTCCCTGGATACATACACATATATAAGGCCCACACGGCCAATCCATAACAGGCTATGGATTTATACAAGTAAAATAAAAGTAAATGTGACCCACACGGCCACTCAACACATCCTACTATATATGAAATGCATCCATAAAAGTATTAACGAATAAAACTCGTTAATTCTTCACAAAAGAGATAATACGCAGCAGAAAACACAATATACTAAAATTTCGAACGGAGAATAAAATCCGTAACCACATATACGATGAAAGCAGTGTAATAAAGTCCAGAGTAACAATACGATGCATAAACTCAACGGTAAGCAAATCACGACAATAGAAACTACTACACCAATGTATAAACCACCACAAGTCCACAATACAAAAATCAATCACAATGCTGTGAGATGGCACGTCTGGCAGAATCTCCTCGGCATCAGCTGTAGACTCCTACCTGATATCTGGGAAGACAGAAAAATCCCAGAGTCCAAATGGTGAGTATAAAAATACTCAGTGGATAATCAGAAAGAAGTACATGCTCAATAAGGTAAAATATGACAGAGCAGATATGAAAGAAGCATAACGGTAAGTAACAGGAGAACAATATAAGGTATCAGAACTCCTACAGGTATCATATAAGCAATGTCATATCTCAGGTACACGTAGTAGTCCATATGCATGATCATATATGCAATGTGTCAACCAAGTATCAATACAAGTACACAATCACTTCATAATGTAATGCACACCACATACGGTCCAATGCATGTATATAAATCTCATCATGCAAATATGTGCATGTAATGCATCAGTCTACACTGGCTCCAGCGCCTCATGTCTAATGAGTCGGAGGTGTATGACTAGTCTACACTGGCTCCAGCGCCTCATGTATAATGAGTCGGAGGTGTATGACAAGTATGCTCCAGCGCCTCATGTATAATGAGTCGGAGGTGTAGCGGGGCTATGAATCCAGCACTACAATAAAGTAGCCTGGTAGCACCCTCAGTAGGTAGCCCTATCAAGAGCTACGTACAATACCTATGGCCAGTGCTGTCCTCACTACTCGTCCAGAGTAAACACTCTCGGCTGCAGCGTGAAGGCCATACAACCGGGCTACGGCTGCAGCGTGAAAGCCATACAGCTCCTATAGCCAGACCGAGTAACACCATCAAGGTGTTGAGATCAAGTCACTGACTCAGCTGCAGCGTGAAGGCCATACAGCTCATCACCGTACCTGGTGAAATATGGTAATAACCACCTATATCACTATAGGCCAACTACCGGCACGATACACCCTATTGGGATTTACAATCGAGCTCATGCGTCATGATGACATGATCAAGTCCGAATAATCATCCTCTACCATGTTAATTAACACCGTGTTAATTAACATGTGTAGGTACTAATGAAAAGTCCTACTGATCACAGGTATCAACATGATGATAACATAACTGAAATAGAGACAGTAATCATAAACATGGATAACAATGATCTCAAGCATCAGAGGTATAAACAGAACTGATAACAAGGTCAAAGAAATAAGATCAAGCATGTGATAAACATGAGTATCGAAAGCATCTAATCTATAACAAGTATAAGAGCATGATAAGTAACCTAATCACTAGAAATGAAAGAAAGCATGCACTGTAAATAGGAAGAGAACTGTATTGACTAAATACAGTAGACTATCCACCTGTAACCGTACGTCGAATAGAACCTCCAGAAAAATACTCTCGTATCGTATCGAAGTTCTATAATCGCTCAGGGTCCTGCAAAAGAGTAATAACAACTCTAAATGCAATGATACATCAAAGAAACCCTAATCCAACCAAGGAAACTTTTAAGGGTTACTTTAACCCTCTTTAACTAACCTTAACTCGGGTTAGACTAATCTAATCCTTAGGTCGATATTAACAAAGGTTTAACTAATCAATCAATTAGTTGTATTAATCGAATCGATCAATACAACTAACCTCATGTTTAATCAAACCTAAGCTAATCAATCAACTTTAGATTAGACTAATCAAATCTTTAGGTTGATACTAACAAGGATTAACTAATTAATTAATTTCATTAATCAATTAATATAGTTAATTTCCTATTTAATCAATCCTAAGTTAACCCATGTTAGATTTAATAGGCATTAACCTAACCAAACTAATCATATTTGATTAGATTTAATTTAAATTAACAATAACCTTCTGAACACACTGATGCTAACCTCTGATGAGGAGCAGCTGTATGGATCGGGGCAGCAAGGTCGCCGAGCTTTGTGTTCTTGGACACGATCGGAGTTGAAGAAGAAGGAGAAACGCGATCTCGGGAAGAAAGGGGAAAATCGTGGCTCAGGTGAAAGAAGGGAAGAATCGCAAGGGAAAGAAGAGGGGAAGGCAATTTCCGACGAGGAAGGGGAAGACGGCTTCGGTGATCGCGGCTGGAGAAGACTTCGGCGGATGAAGAATCGCGATCTCGCGATTTTGACGTTCGGGAGAGGAGAAGAAGGAAACTCCTTATCGGGTTCGGTGGATAATGGATTCAAGCTATAACCACTCCAATAACCCTATTTTCTAATTGGGCTAAACCTAACTAGTAATTGGGCTCATGGCTTATTGTTATTTGGGCTAGTAATTGGGAATGAGGGGCTCATAATTGGATTAAGAGGTTGGCTTAATAGATTTAATCCATTAACCTATCTCCTATCTCAATACTTTTCCATCTTGACCCAAGGCTGTCCCATGTTATAGATTAGAATATGGATAGAGGAGTTCTAGGCTTTGGGCCATTCACGACGTAGGTATGCAAGTCCATTCCTTAGACTATCTAAGTGAGTTGCTGGGAGAGGGCCGAGTGAGGGAGAGGGATTAAAGGGCGAGACCTAGAGGGAGAGGAAAGACCTGATCAGGCTCGACTGAAAGGGGAGGGGGGGATCCTTCGTAGCTCTTTATCGTCGTCCCTTACTAGTCTAGTACACTAATTCTTTGGATAGAGGAGTGGCTCACCAGAGTACTCCGCATCTTACTTAGTTGGGTCCTTCCCCTTTCTTCCGGTCTAGAAAGCACTTAGCTATGCTCGTACATACGGGAGTCTTTGGCGCAAAAAGAGTTAGATCAATCTTTGGGAGGGGCCAATACAAAAGTCCAACATAAACTTGTACTTTAACTTATCAACATTAACTTATATTGATCTTGTTCATTAATTGAATATAGATTAAAATTTGAAGAATAACTGGACACATGATAAAGTCTGCCTTAGTCTAATGAAGGCTCAAAATTACATGTGTAATAGACTCATCAAGGTATCATTCTTAGGCTAGAGCAACTGCTTCAGGTTATTATGGTTTTGATCTCAGGTCTCTGGGTCATTAAAATCGGGAGTTCAAATGTTGCATTCAATTTAAGGTTCTGCTTAACACAAATTATCCAAAGATGGCATAGTTATTAAATTTACTGGATGAAGCTTTTCGGGTACGTCACTTTCTGTATCCTATGTTCAAATTCAAGTTGCATCAATAACAAATACAAAAATCTAAAGATAAAGATGGAGTTAAAGAAATGCACTTCTTAAGTCATCCTCTTAAAAAGCCCTTCCTAGGTTCAATAGGCATAAGCGGGTTCCTTCTATAGTACGGATAGGAATGATCCTTATTTAATATATATTATCCTCATCTTAATGAGCCCCGAAGCTTTGATAGTTCGCACTCAGACCTCTTCACTTCAATCAAGCTCTTGAGTAGACTGGGTTCAGAGATCAGATAAAAGAATACTAGATCAAAGATGCGTCACAGATGCATAAAGTTAATGACAAGAGATAAAGAAGCTTTTTTTTCCAGCAAGAGGTCTAGAAAGGTCTACCATTGACTCTGTGGGGAACAAAACAGAACAGAAAGTGGAGTGGTCCATAAATGCGGGGAAGATAGAGAGAAAGAGAATTCGGGGATCCATCTGAGGAATGTAATGAGTTTGTCGACCTTTTAAAAAACGAGAGGTTCACCTAATGTATAATTACATAAGTTAGCTTCTATTCTTACTTAGCATTAGAATTCAATTCTCATAATTGCTTATTGAATAGCTATCTTTCTTATACCGGCCTAGTGAGTCACCCAGGGGTCTGGGGTACGAACGCTTAAGAGTTATGGCTTTCCTGCTTTCGCTAATGAGTTGTAGCAGCTAGTAAGCTATCGCATATCAGCTGTGTGACTTAGAATAGAAGAGTGTAGCTCGGGCATTAGTAGAAATGATATCGCAGATCGGCTGCTGCTTAAGACTCTATTTTCCCTCTACACCTGAAAGATAGAAGTAGTTTGACGGCGAGGAAGAGCTTTGACTATTCATACTAGGAGTTCCCACTTTGACCTTCTCTTTATCGATTCATAGGACCGCCAAAAGAGAGGACAGCCACAGTAGCACTAGTCGGAACGAACAGTCTATTCTTTATTCTTTTCTTTCTAAGAAGAATTCTATGATCGGACAGCCGTTCCTCAGAAGCCAAGCTATCGAATCAAAGATCCACGAGCCCATCTATTAGAGCTGAGGCGAAGGTCTAAATGAGCCGCTAGGCAGGCGAAGGGACAAGACAAAAGAGACAAAGATCAGAAAGGGTATTGTACTAGCTCCATAGCTTATCCTCCCTTAAGTTAAGCTTGACATTCCATTACAGAAGGAATTTACATCACATAGGCAAAAATATTCCAACCTTGGAAGATCTGTCTTTTTCCCAGACTTGATTGTGTTCAAGCAGCTCCATGCCACTCAACCATAGTTCTAGTAGTGAGGCCGCTCGAACTTTTGCGCGCGCGCTCGCACTTAGAGCAATTACGCGCTTCTCTCGTTATGCAAGCCAGCTTTCTCAAGGAGGAGAAGCAGTTAATTACATCTCGAATAAGACCTCATAAGCTAAGGATTCTCTATCTCAGAGCATAAGTAAGCGGACTAGTCAACTTGAGTTCTGCAACGAAAAATTTATCTGTTATTATAGTATGGAGGTGGGAAAGGCCTCATCCCTTGGTTGTCAATCCAGAGGCGAGGCGGGAGCGACTCTTTCCGTTGGTTTCGAGCGGGGGAGAGGCGGGACGACGACAATATAAGTGGTTAGTGTCGGGATGGATGTAGTTCGGGTTAAGAATTTTGGGAGTCGTTTAGTCAAATAAGTACAAAAACGAACTGAGGAACTCATCAGTGCGGGATGACTGTGCTTTCGCAAAGCGAAGTGCTACTCTTTTTTGGTAATCTATCTATTTGGGTCAAATCAAGAAAGGGAATCATGCTCCTTCCTTTTACCGGGAATGGTTTCTACCGCCATCTTATTGGTTGGTTAGTCTAGGCCCAGCTCACACTACTGAAAAAACGTAAATGAGATTTCGCTTGTTTTCTAAAATCTATGTTTATATATGTTAGAAAACATTGGGAAAAGGTTCGACGAAGATCTTTTCTCGCAAAGGGTGAACTATCTTGGCAGGCAGTGGCCTTTCTCTTCAAGAGTATGAGATCTTCGGGCGGATGTGGTTCCGGTCTTTCGTTGATAAAGTCGTAGGCAAACCTCGCCTACAGAGTGTGGAGCCTAAGTGCAGATTTTCAAAGAAGTCAAAGTTAGGGTGTGGAGGAAGAAAGTGGTGAGTCTCGTCGACCGGATTAATGAATGATTACGATAGCTCTGATTCCCGTATTCCCGGCCTATATAGTCGTAAATTGAAGAAATGCATTCGAACTTATATTATAGTATGGCTTTCCCTAGCCTTACAACCTACGCCAACAAGATGCTGCTTACTTGACTCGCTCTGCGCAAGGGTCCAGGCTCGAGGAGAACTCAAGGGAGAAGTGTTTACTTAGAAGTACCCCTAAAAAGCCTATGGTCTATATGGAAGTAGCCCTATATGATGGATGGCCTAGAATCAGAGGTACCGCTCTTCTGTTTTCTTCTGGTAAACGGTCAGAATCAGTCCACGAATTACTTACTTCCTTAAAAAATTAGATCTTTTCCATCGGTCGCATCTGCCAAATCGGTCGAGCTGTATCGGGAAACTGGCCAATAGCTCTTCTTTCTTTTGGTAAAGGTCAACGTTCTACCTTATCCTTATCCTTCCCCATCCAACAGCGGCTACCTTCCCCTCTTACCACGCGAATCCCCTATAACACCAACCTATCGTCTTTCTGGACTTTACTGGCTTTTGATTCATTTGCCGAGGTCCTTTATTAACCGGAATAATCCCCAGAAGTTTAGAGATAGGGATTTACAAGCTTCTTTGATAGAATAATTTACAAGCAAATATCTGCTTCGATAGGGATGAAGTCACTGGTCCGTAAGGGTTGACGTAGTGATGTTCCATAAAAGGAACGAGAGGGTTAGAGCAGATTGGAGTAGGAGTGGGATAAAATAGGGATAGCCTTTTAGATAGAAGCAGGAAGGAAGGGAATAGTTTGATAGAAGAAGGAAAGAAATTAGTATACAAGAAGGAATCATTCTTGATTTAGGAATGAAAACCCTTAAACTTAAACTGAGAATTGAGTCTAGAAAGATCTTTTTCGTTCTCGTTCTGTCTTTCTTCATTCTATATTTAAGATAATTGTATATTCTATTTTATTGGTACTAGACTATACTTATTATGATGCCAGTTCCTACAACTCTTTATAGATGCTTGATACTCAAAAGGTAGAAAGCGCTAGTGATTTCCGATGGTGTAGACAGATTGCTGGGAATTCTTCTTCTACGGGGATAATTTAACGTAGATAGCCCTGGAAGTGAGGAAGCGAAAAGGGGGGATAATATAAAAGCTATAGATCTTAGAGTCAAAGACAAGACGCTTATTTTACTGACTTGACTTCAAAGGCTTAGAAAAGGAAGACAGTAGGTGCACCTTCAGTTGAGGAGAACTGTTCCCACTTAAGAAAGAAGTCGGCCAGTATCAATACCAATACAATATAGAGCTCTTTTTTTCGTTTTCGAATGAAGTGAACTATAATAGCATAATATCACTATCAAATTCTAGGAATAGGATCCACGCAACTCGGAAAGATGAGAAAAAAACCCCACCTTCAACGCTTTCAACCGAGACTTTTGCAGTTGAAGAAGCTACCATGCGAGTGACATCCCCTCCCCAAAAGCTAAAGCCCTTTATCGAGATTCAACTACAAGAAATGATATAGAAGTCATTTTCTTTACTAATACTACTACTAGTTTCTAGTTTAGCTTCAAAAAAAATTGTTGAATGGTATAATTAAAAGAAAAAAAGCTTACTTCACTTTCAGGTTCAGGTACGGAGTACTTTTCGGTTTCTGGCTCTATGAGCTCTGGCTTTCCTGGAGGCTTTTGTGATTGACTAGTGTAGTTAGATATCTGTCAACTTGTAAGAAAGCCCCGCTTTTTTTTTCCTAAGAGGCTGTTTAAGGTTAAAAGGAAGGATCTGAACATTCTATGTCTACCATAAGCAGGAAAAGCTTACTGTCTAGTGAATCTACCCGTACCTTTCCTCTCTTTAGATCTCCTCCTCTAAATAAAATAGTAGAAGCCTCCTTTTTCTTTTTGTCAGATAGAGAGAGGAAAGGCTCTTGTTGAAAGTACCGAGCGAGCAAACCTAATAACCTAATAAAGTCCACGAGAACAAGCTCCTTTTGGTCGCCTACATCCCAATAGAAAGAGAAGCGAAAGCGAGTTCTTACTTTTTTTTTGACCTGAGGGGAAGAAAGCTGTGATTACCTGGGGTGAGGTTGATCGGCTTCTAAAGGACCAGCTCCTTTATTTTGGAGAAACTTTCTCATCCAGCAAAGAATAGGTGATGTGATTGCTGGAATGCTTGAAAGGATGAACTGGTTTGCACATTCATCATCTTTTTTTGCCTTCCCAAGCAGAACAAATCCAGGCGTGGCTCGCTAGCCGGCCATGGCTATGCTTTATTTAGTGCTGAACCACTTCCCCGCTTCATCTTTTATGTCTTCCTATAGCCGCCATTGACTTGACTAACCAACCTGAGCTATCGTAAGGAAACCCTAGGTTGACTGCCGAAAGGTCTCGGTTCTTGCGAAGCGCGGTCTTTGGTTGCAGCGTGAAGGGGCCTCAAGCAAGTGCTCATTGGTGGAAAGACCGAGCAGCTCTCCCTCCTTTCTTCTCATCTGCATCGGTCGAGCTCTTTCAGAACCTGCCTTGTTTCGGCTTCGGGCAGAACGGAATCCATGGACCTAATGAGTAAAGAGTTCGGAGTGAGGGCCGACTGAAGAGGAGGGCCGAGTTCTTGAGTTCTTAAGGAGAGGAAAGGTAAGACTTACTTGATGCTGGGCAGCTCCTGAAGTAGCTCTTTTCTGAACTTCTCTTCGGAGCTTCTCAAAGAGGGGACCCTAGTGGGCGTTGAGTAGCCCCCCGATCCGTAGCTCTAGAAAGAGAGTTGTTCTTTTCCCCAGTTAGTGAGTTAGGGCAGTAGCTCTCTCGGCTTGTTCCTTGACTAGGTCTATGATCTCTGGTCTGCTTCGATGAGCTAGTGATCTTGAGTAAGCCTTGTTACTACCTACTGAGGGCATTTCAAACAAAATGACTCAACCTCTATTGCACACCTAACCTAAGGCCTCTTTTTCGGTTAAACTAAACAACCAGCCTGAAAGGAATATTATCCTAGGGAAACCCACTCGTTTAAACATCTCTGCGATAGAATTGAATGGATTATCCCGAACCTGCCTCCGCCGCCGTCGCACGAACCATTTATGATGGCCGCGTCTGGGTGGATTGTGGTGCTACCATTCCTTTAGGATACCTTTCGGCTTCAGTAAAAACTCTTCCCCCTTTATATATATATATATATATATTTATATTTATATTTACGGTAACTCAACTTTTAGTATGGAATTGACGGTTGAGTGGAGTTACGGTAGTTCAATCTATAAAGAAAGGAAGGACAATCGATCGCACTTGGCGCAGAACCACCTAACGGTGGCTCTTTATTCCCTCAGCTTCTTATTTTTCTTTCACCCTTCATCCCCTTTTATATCAATAGGGAGCTACGAGAAGGTCATGATGTGTTTACTTATTTTGGTTAGGTACAAGAAAGACATAATGAATTTACGGCCTCACCATTTCCGTGAGAGATCCGATCTCAGTTGTTTTCAACTTGATCTCCTTCCCAATCGGTAGGGCTCTTGGAGGAAAGCGGATCCAGGTTGGTTTCCCTATCCGACGGATCGTAACCTTAGGGCGACCTCCCAACTAAGGTGGGTCACCCCCCATCATGTGTCCTATTATTCCTCAGTGTCCAGAACATGTCGGGAACTGAGAGCGTTCACGCTCACAAGCTCCAACACACACCGGACTTTTTCTTCCCTCTCGATTCCATCCATATCCCGCCTTCAATCTGAATGATCTGGAATTTCTTTCCAATTCCAACTATCAACTAATGGGGATACCGGGAGGAAGGAGAGAAAGCACCCCGCTTACTTTTTCTCTCTTCTACCAATGATCAGTAGATTTAGCACTAACAGAATATCGAGAAAGAAAGAGCGGAGCAACTACATCAAAAAAGTGGGAAGTAGTGCTTTCTACGGCTACTTTCTCTCAACTATTATGATATTTCGAGTTAGAGGCGTGATCTATTATATCACCTAAGTGAACGAGGTACAGAGAAAGCGAATGTTACGAGCCTGTTGACCTTTCCTATCTTTATTATTCCGGTGGGATTCCTATTTTATTAAAAAAAAAAAAGAGTTGTTACACGATCTAATCTACTAAAAAGCCTGGGTTAAATAGAGGTCATAGGTTAAGTACAAGACAGAGAGGAGGCCCCTTTTTCGAAACTAGGTAAATCAATTACAGGTAGGTCAAAAACATGTACTTCTAGTTTAGATCATACCTTGTTATCAATTTAGTACACTGCTCTAAAAGTCAAAGTTGGAAAAAGATCATGTTCATATGTTACTTATCTCTTATCTGTAGTAGATAAAAAGGGCAGTTTAGCTCCTTTATATACGAGAATTTGACCCATCCAGCTAGGACCTAGAAAGAGTAAGATAGCCCTTTCCGATAAAGGAGAATGTTCAAAGCGTTCAGCGGGCTAGAGTCGTCTTTTTGCTGTTGTTGAATGTGAAGTTGTGATCAGCTTAGCAGTAAAGAGCTCTTGTTTAGCGAAAGTCGGATTCGGATTCTGCTGTTCTTAGGTGACCTAATTACCTACTTCTGCCGGCGCTAAAAGGAAGAGAGTCCTTAGAGTAGTTCCAACGCCTGTGGAGAAGAAAGAGAAAGAAGGTGGGGAGCTCAGTAGACAGCTTATGGGATGAAATGACTTAACCAACCCAGCTCGGCAGCTCGACCAAGAGTTTTGTTACAGGTTACATACTGGAATGGAACCGGAGAATATGAAATGGTCTCTCGACCCAGGCCTTGCTTAGTTTACCTGTCCTATCGTATCGAATAAGGTTTCCCAGCCTAGCCTATCCCGGTGTCTGCTACCGAAAGAGAGAATCGGTCAAAACCAGCCCAACCTCTTCATGGTCACATCCCCTTATCTGACGCTTTTCGTGTTGTTGCATGTGCCTTACGGTATCCAGATCCAGTCCTCTCTGCTTCCTATGATTGAAATGAAGATCCGCAATAGACTGTCTGCTTTCCAGAGTCTAGCAACTCAGTGATTCGGTAATAAAAAAAAAGAAAGTGGGTTGGTGTGAAGTGAGGTTGCTTGCAATCAGAGCTTCGGGATATAACTAAAGTAAGCGGTGAAAGCTGCGGCGCTTACGCTTAATTAATTAAAGGATTGATAGCGGCCTTCACTTAGGCTTAGTCTGAACAACTGTGGGGGTTAGTGAGCCTTATCTCTTCTATGCGATGCGACAAAGAAGTGGATGTGAGTTTCGTTTCGGATCGTGAAGGCTCTCCCTGAGCGGAAAACCGGAAGCCCTGATAGAAAGTTCCAAATCATCATGACCAAATTCAACTGAACGTACATTTTTCGTATAATGATGTGTCGCCATCTCGAAAGCTACTCACACATCAATTGTAGATATCACCTGTTTCAATTGCTCGATTGACAGGCTTAGGCGGAATAGAAACAAACCTTCCGCACAAGTTTAAACAGCCCGGGAATACTCGAAAACTTTTTTCGTATTGCAAGCAACCTCGGCTCTTCAAACGACGAAAAGTGTCTTTATGTCTCAGACTGAAGGCTTAATCCCATTGTCTATTGTCTGACGACTACCTTGCTAGCGCAACCTCTTGTCTATTGCAAATAGCGAGCAGCGAGAAAACGGAAAGCTAGCTAGCGAGCCCGCTTCGCTTGCTCCTCTTGCTAACGCTACCTTGCTCTGACAAGACCATTGCAGGACAATACGGTCCTTATTCACCTCCAGGATCACCACTGTCTACCAGTTCAGAGCCATCGTTCGCAGAAAAGCTAAAGAAGGCATTGGGTGATTTTGAGGAATCTCTGAAACAGAAGGACGCGAGGGGCAAGAGTGATCGGTCACGTCGGCCGCCTCTGGAGAGAAGTTTCTACATGGTCTTCATTCTTTCAGAGTCTTACCGAGCCAAGCGGCTCGGGGGGCATCAGGCAAGGAGCTCGTCTACGAAGCAAATACAAATAGGACATCCTCTAACGAACCAGCTTCAAAGCCGATGAGAGCTAAAACAGTGCAGTCAAACCAACCAGAAATCTCCCATACTCCTGAAGAAACTTGCTCCAGCGGTTGCTCCCAAAACATCATCTACAGTCGCTCAGCTCAGAAGACCAGTCCACCGGAGTCGGCACCGTCACCAGCAACCCCTAAGTAGCAAGCAGAGGATGTGGAGGGGAGGTATTATCACTACTAGTCGGTCAGTCCGGCAAGCCAGCTAGGAGATATCATAAGTCGAACTCCTACTTTTTAGTCGCCCAAGCAAGCCAACCCCCAAGCCATACAGAGGAATGAGTAAGCGAAGGAGTATTCGTTTACCTCTCCTTATTGGTCGAGCCTCTTTCAGAACGGGGATATGAGTACTTCGACTTCTGTTGCCCCATCCTCAAAGACTCAGAGCCTTTGGAATGGAAAAGGAAGTGTCGAACAAATAATAGAATAGGAATAGGCGTGGCATGGCCCACCAAGCTGACGTGAACCGGGCCCAGATTGACATGTTAACCACTGAGAAGGTTAGTTACTCCCGTTGCTCATCATGGAATGAATTCACTTCGGCTTACTTTCATCTTACCAAATCCCTCTATAACATGATGTAGGTAGAGTGGCACCCATGGGGGGATTCCTTCCATTCCATTGGGATAAAAATTGCGTGGTCTCGGCCTTGGCAGCGACGAGATTTTTTTCTGGACCGGGGATACGCGAGTGGTACCTAGGAGAGAGGTGCTGGCACCAGACCTCGTATGAGGCTAGTTTTATTGTGCCTAGGCGACCACCCAGGAGCATGGCGACGGCGCTGGCCATTCCAGGTCATCTTCTTGCGGCACAGGACGAGTCTTTAGGATACCCTGCAGCGGATTATCTTGATCGGCAAACAGAGTATACCTCGTGGTTCGAGCGCAATTCCTTTGGTCGCCTCCTTCCTCTTCCATGCGGTAAACAAAAAATGGGTAGGGGGGGAAGTTGTGGTGGACTACGAGACTCGGGTAAGCGAATGCTTGACATTTCACTTTTCTTATTTCATTTACTAAAATATCAGATTTCAATTTACAGGTTGAAGCAGATGACGATGCCACCCAAGAAACCTCAGACGGGGATGATTTCGCCGAGG
>NC_133861.1:2066952-2102192 GCF_044706935.1 Curcuma longa
ACCTCTCTAAGAGAGGGAATGAATAATCTTTTTAAGGGTTTCTAAGGTTCCTTATTCCCCCGTTATCTCCTCAGCTTCTTCCTTTCCGGCTCTTTATACCACTTTTCTTACTGACTGAACACCTTCCCCATCTCTATTTTAGACAGATAGAGTTTTCACACAAACGCCTTGACTCGCCTATCCGAATCCGAATCCTCTACTTTCCTTGTTCGTTCACCTGCCCGGTCTGGTTCACCTTACCCGCCGGCTTGGACGATTACAGTTCACTGATTTGAATCACTTTTTCTAAAGCTATGATATCCGTAGTACTTCATCTTTTCTTACTCGTCACAGTAAAGATCCCGCGCATCAAATGATTACTGACTGGAACTAGCACTTGCTGCTATTCACTCAGCAGAGATCAGGCGAGATGCTAATTGGGGAAGGACTGATCGGACCTGCCTTCCCGGAAAGCACGAGCCATATTTCAACATATCGGAGAACCACTTTACATTGGCACCTTGGCCAGGTAGATCCGTCCCACTCTCCGGACCTCACCTCTACTTTTTTGGAGTACGGGATGACTAGGATGGGCAGATAGAACAGAACCTGTCAGTTACGCCTTTAGGTGACGCTACGGTGCCTTAGCTGGTTCCCGATCCTCCTTCAAAAGTGGTGATGTAGGCGGAGCTTGGCAGTCCCTGGTCGAATCAAAATTGTAGCCCTACACGATGAGGGTTGTAATCTACCTCAGGGTACTCCATTTCTATTTTCTTACCTGATTGTTCATAATGCTGCTAGTAAAGTCAATTTCCCCCTAAAATATAGTAAATTAAAGAATAAAAATA
The DNA here is from genome assembly GCF_044706935.1 of Curcuma longa. NCBI lineage: Eukaryota > Viridiplantae > Streptophyta > Magnoliopsida > Zingiberales > Zingiberaceae > Curcuma > Curcuma longa. The sequence continues at coordinate 2,067,780 of NC_133861.1, forward strand.
AATTAATTTAGTATTACGCAGTGAGGGAGGACATTGTTATGAATCTTGAAAGCCTTGTCATATACTTCGGGGCCTTCTACTTGCTTGACCCCTGAGAATACGGCCTCCAGACATGGAATTTAATGTTAATCTCTTCCGCTGAGATCGAGCTTACTCTATGCCATCTAACTATCCTTGAAAACGATGCGCCTCTTGAATTGCTCAGGGATGCTCTTCTATTCGGAAAATTTTCCCAACTACTTACTACGATTTGGGCCTGCAGCAAATGGAATTTTGCCAGCACTCTTACAGAATCCGGAAAACCGCGTCGAGATCTATCGACTATAGCATGAAAGTCGTTGTACAAGTTCGCTGTGACCAGAACCCCAAGGGCAACTTGAGTCCCGATATGATGATGTACAGCTATGTTGAAGAAGTGCTCTGAAATGAGACTTGCTGGTGAAACTGTGATAATGGATCTATGAAGCCAATATACGAGAAATCCTAAATGCCTCCGTGTGATGCTGTCAGTGTCTTTGCTATGCGAGCAGAGTACAGACTCCTTTTTCCTCCCTCCGGTCGCCTTTTCCAGTTGAACTTTTTGAATGGCCTATCTATTGACCATGGAATCCCCTGATTTGAGATTGAATCGCATGAAAGGATCCCTTTTCTGCCTTCTTGGTTATTAGATGCTTAGCTTCTTGAAAAGGAAAGAAAGTGCTTTGTCTTGGGGCTTCATTCCTTCAATATCAAAATCGTTTTCATGGGATCTCTTGCAGTCAAAGCGTTGTTCCCATACCCTCTTCTCGCTCATCTGCACCCCTCACTACTGAAAGTTTATCTTATCGTTCTTCTGATCTGCTTCCACTCTTGGAATAATGAGAAAGAAGCCTGGACCTCTGCCTCGACATTATCAATTAAAGAAAGAATCTACTTCCTACTTTCGGGACTGACTTTCTTTCCCTTCTTCCTTAGCTGGCACAGCAGAAATAGTAGCTTACTGACATTGGCATAGCAAATACTATCCTTTGCTTTCCTCTTAGCCGTTGATTCCCAACTCTCCTTCCCTTGAATTCGTTTCCTCCCTTAAAGCTTCATCTCTCTCTTTCATCGGCGAACAATAAAGCACGGTGGGATGCATTGACACGACTCCACCTATTGAATAGAGAGAGGGCCTCTTACTAAGTAGCGATTCTGGCTTGTAGTCTCCATGTTGATTTGAATCTATCGAAATCCTACAGAGGGCTTTACTTTCTTTTGGTAAGGAGGAGCGTTTCTGATCGTACTTCTTTCAAGGGAGTCTCTTTCTGTCTCCTTCGGGCTCTCCTCACTGGTATCCGTGACCTAATACTGGATTAAGGGATATATAGCTCTGTTGTGAGACTGGACTTGAAAACAGTGCCGGGGAAGATTAAAACCGATGGATGTGTTTACGGGCACTAAGCTATGGCTATTCTTTTCAATTGGAAGAGGTTCCTGCTTTGATTAAAAAAAAAGTGAAAGGGCCCGAAGGGGCTTAAAATGAGTTCAAAAATGCTTTAAACGAAATTATGCTAAAGCGGATGATCAGGGTTTTTCCTTATTCCAGGGAAGCTTTCATAGTAAAGGATGCATGCAACAAGTTCAACTCTCCTTCTTTTTCGAGTGAAAAGCTCGTTTTAATCATTCAAAGCGTCTCCGAGGAGGTCGGGTCAGACTATGGATATAAGCCAAAGAAAGGAGTTTGTTTGGGGCACCAGCTCTTCTCAGAACCCGGGGGAGAGACTCAAAGCTTTCTCTTGATCCCCCTCGGGGGGACCCTTCTTAATTGATTGCCAAATCTTAATCGAATTGCCATGCTCTAATCAAGGAGCGACCAATGAAAATAGAGTTACAAGTTCTAGGGCGAAGCACTCTGATCCTGGGCTTTTGAACATCAAGCTTGTGCACAGGCCTCTCTCTTCCTTCTTGCTTCACACCTGCTATTGACCCCAATTCACTTAAGAAAGCAGCCAAGCAATGGCCTTGTTATTTATAAGGGAAGGGGTGCGGCTATGCCGTGTTCTCGGTGTATGCGCGAAGTGAATCTTCTATACCGTCCATAGTTGGCGGGCAATTCGTCGTTCATGCATTTTTTTGACCGTTGTCGCTGGAGATTGGATTTTGGAGGTCGCTGGTTGATCTGATCGGACCCCGGACACGCGAGAGCCCAGCCCGGGAGGGAATGCATGGTTTTTCCCATGAAGCGCCAGGGAACCATGCATTCCGATTGTCAAGGTACAGCTTTTCTAACGGATTTCCAACTGGAAAATCCAAGCTCTGCCTTTAGCTTTCCCCATCTACTATCAATTATTCACCTATTTTTCAGTATGAATCGAAATCGAGCGTAACTCTGCTCATCCAAACTGGGATTTTAAGCGAAAGAAAGATTTTCCGGTACGCTTTCCCTAAGGTGTAAAAGACTTTTAAAGTTTTAGTGTTTAACAACGTCGTCAACCCGTAACCGGGGACTAGAAGTCCGCCTCCCAAGACTACTCAATCCCTGCTGTATGCCCTGCTGCTGACCTTATCGAGACAATGGGAGCAGGCTGGACACTCAAAGAATTCGATACAGCGGGGGGAATGAAGGTTCCCCGATTGGATAATAGTATATGCTGACATGACAGGTGAAACTGGCTTGCAGAGTATGCCTTCTTTCTATGAGAAGAAGGGATTTTTCTACCGTAAAGATAGGAGCTGATACGCCCTTCATTGCTAGTAGTGCAAAAAATTCGCCAAGGAGCGGGGGAAGAAAGGCTTCTTCTTATTCAATACTAGCTGACCCTGCCTATCCATCTCAGTTGGAAAGTCGCATCCCGTGCTTGGGTACGAAAGTAGGCGCACTTTTTGAATAGATATTCCATTTTTTTTTTACTGTTCGTGGATTAAGGCAGTTCCGTTCCTTTCCGTTAATTCAATATCTGTCTGTCCTGCGAAATCAACAGGAAAGTCATTTGGCAGTTGCTTTAGCAGCTCCGGTAAAGGCGAAAAGAGCTTCGGTTTGTAAGCAGGAAAGAGAGCAGCAGATTCTGGGCATGAATGTGGAGCAGATTCTCGAACAAGAGCAGGGGATATCTTACTAGACCTTACTCACCAGGGAATTGCTCTAAAGGCTTAGTCTAGAAAGAAAGGGCAATTGCTATAAGTAAGGGAAGAGTAAATGGTACACCATTTACGTAATACCTTAATTTGCTTAGGCCCCACTATATATTTGGCCGAGAATATTAGCCTTAGCCTCTAGAAAAGCCCTACTCCAAACATTCCAATATAGAGTCCTCTTACCCAGTTATAAAAGTTATAATTATCATACCTGTTCTCACGTTGTGAATAAGTATGATAGCAGTCAAAAGAGGACTTAATAGATAGAGTGTCTAAGTCTGGAGTAAGGGGCGTAGCCCTCTAGGGCTATTCTTGCTATAAGGTTTCATAGGAAGATACCATTGTAGGTTTTCCCATCCTTGCCCTACTCTAACCTGATATCACTTTCTACCATGGGTAACATACTCATAACTTGGTGAGAAACTCCTTTTCTTAAGGCATGTGGGTAAGTCGTAAACAGCCCTTTAGAATATGCTTTGATCCTCTTTCTCTACGGGCCAGTTCGCTCCATCAAGCAAGAAAGAACGAGGCATGTTCTTCCCCTTGTTATAGTAGTGAGTTTCTATCTCTGTCTTACTATTCAGATTCATACTCCATTCCATACCCTTAGTATAGTAAGAAAGTGCCATTTATTGGCCTTCCCTTCTCCTTCCATGGCTTATGCCTTTGATTCGTAATGCCCTAAGGAGCTAACAATCTTCCTTTAAGTGAGAAGCCTCTCAAAATTTGCCGTAGTAGTCTAAGGAGTGGTATCTTATAACCAGTAGTTGGCCCAGGTCCAATATGGAAAGGTATGAAGAGTCTATCTCTTGCCTAGATCTGAATCTCTCTTTCCCGCTTAGAGTCTTTTTATTGAACACAAGGTCAAGCGAGATAAGGAAAGCAAATAATAAAAGCAAGTTTTCACCCATCTTTCAAAATAGCGAGCATTTTAAGCCAGGGGCGATTGAATACGGTCCAGCCGAGCAAATAGTTTCCGTTGATCCAGTTTCAAAATAATCTGTCTCAATCAGCTTTCCAGCAGCCTTTTGAAACAACTTTGAAGCGCCCTAACTAGTACCTACGGAGCAGAAGATAGATCGGTCCTCGTAGAACATTCAAGACTTTCAGTCTCTTGTTCCATATCTATTACAAAACCTCTAGGTATCTACAACATACCATTACCAATAAAATAATTAGCACATTTCCGTGGGGCATAAGCACATTGGTGTCGGTCTAAGCCAGTCAATCAAGTCTGTAATGTAGAGTCCATGGTGGAGGACAGGACCGAGTGATAACGACGGGGCCGAGGGGCGAGTGATAACGACGCGGTTAAAGGATTTCTCTATAGTAATAGCATGGCCTTGAGCCTAGAGTCATAGAAGAATTCGTTCATGCTTCCCATATGGATAGGAAAGATTCAAGTGGCTTTGCGCACTGGCTTACAACCTTATACCAGCTAGTCCTAATCTAGGCACATACGCCGGTTAGAGCAGTGCCTTTTCAAAGCTTAGCTTCTTAGATTCTCTTACTAATAGACTAGTAGAAAAAAATCTTTCTTTCGGGAAAGTCTTCTGCTTCTTGGCCTGGCACAGATCTTCTCGAATAAACTACTGTTTGCCCCTTGTCCTCGGGGATAAATACCTGGAGATAACAGAGCGGAGGGAAGGCCCCAGCTTTTCAATCCAATTTTGCTTTTTTTTATATAAAGGCTTCAAAGCTTGGAGTGAGATAAGTTTTATCCTTATGTACCAAGTTAGCCAGCATGCTTACTATACATTAGGCAACGGTGCTTAAGTAGGGAACCGCGAACATCGAGGCATTTTCCCGAGGTTTGGACTTGATGAAAAACTATTCCCAAGTCTGACGGACAACCGTGGAAAGGAAAGAAAATAGTGTCACTTGATAAACAATCAAATCTGGTCATGACGACCAAATCGAAAGGCATTCCCTAGCGAGTGAAGTGCCCCAAAAGCTGGAAGGGCGAGCTCTCTCTATCCATTTCTTCCGTGAGCAGCGATAGTCTTTCCAAGTGCGGAAAAGAAAAAGTTTTTGAAAATTGGTGCGCCTACTCTTGGAAGAGGATGGCAGGATGGCGTTGCAATCACAAAAAAGTAGTTCTCTCAATCGCCGAGGGCTTTTTGATCTTATTCCTTATCTGCAGTCGCTGCTGTGATTTGAGGGGAAACTATTGAAACAAACCCGGGGTACAGCCCTCCAGTAGGAACTTCTTTCATTTGATGTCAGGATTGACTATTAATTCTCCTAGTGAGCTGTTGTGCTTATTTATTTTATAGTACGGTTTGAATTGAAGCCTTTATATAAAAAAAAGCAAAATTCGGCTGCGGCTTTCGTTGAGCCGATTATGCGAGACCAAGAGCTCTTCAAGAATGACCAGCAATGGCAAAAGCAGAGCCCAACACTTGATCGATCGTACATGTGTTCGGCTATACGTAGAGTAGTTCGGTTCGTCTTCAATACATAGAGCGCGCAGGCGTACTTTCGTTACGGACTTTTCCTATTCTATTCTCATTACGAGATGAGCGACTTGGAGGAGACTAAGGTATAATGAGGTACATCGGACGATTAGTGCTTTCACCCTCTCTTAATTATAACGAATATTAACCTGAACTCCTTTCCGGGCCATCAGTGCCTCCTTCAAGGAAAGCTCACCTCGGACCTCTGCCCGAACCAGCACCCGCGTATACTAATAAGAAGTATGTACCATCTTTACATTCATTCTTTACCTACCTCTTTCAGGTATGACTGATAGGCTCGACCACATGGACAGCGTACATGTTAGAATGTGCGACAAATAAAGAAAGAAATTCACCGGAAAGAAGTACATAGTGCGTGCCCCATTCCGAGTTTAAGCTGCCCGTGCCATATAATATGAGTTGAGTGCTCTTTCCATTATCGATCTTATGAGAGTATGCCTTTGAGTTTGATTTGAGTCTGAGAGTTCGGTGCATTTGCCTCGGAATTTATATTTATTTTAGGGGGGTGAAGTAGGAGGGCGAAGGTCGTGAATGATAATCAGAATGATCCCAATAGGTCGGTGGTTCCCACAGGAGAAGCAACTACTTTATCTACTGGGAGCTCACTAAGTTAAGCAAATGCCCTCTAAGGGGAAGAGGAGAAGGAGCGGCTTGCTCTCCTTTATCACTCTCTCGCTCAATAAGTGCTATATTGTATTTCTTGTCTTTATGACGTGCTATGATGGTCTTTCTTGTTGATTTAGTGCGATGTTGTGCTATATTGTATTTTGTGTTCAAGTGCGAGTTATAATTATAGAATCAATATATTCAATAGTAGCCTCAAGGCCACGAGTTTCACCATTCACGGATATAGCCAATAGCTTTCCTAGTTCTAGGCATATTGAAATAGCTGCCGGCTTGCGCATCTATGGACCTTTTTTAAGATCGGACTGACGTCTAACTCCGCTTTCTCTTGATTGGTGATGGATGCTTCCGGTCTTCTGCTGCCCTCACAACTATGCCCCGACCGGCGAGGTAGGGATATTGGAATTCACTGTAGCTCTTTACCCCAATGAGCATCGGGAATCTATACTAGAGCGTTCGATCTCCTCTGAGTCTTCTTCGGCACTAATGACTTCTTTGAATGAACTGCTGCTCTTCTTCACATTTCTCTATCTTCCAGTGGAACCCAATTACTTGTCATAATGGAATCGGCTGCACCGATTTAGAAATGTCTCGAGGGTAGTCATAGTCGTATGCGGATTGGATTTCATATTCGAATCAACCTCGTCATCGTAAGAAGGCCTAGAAAAAGAAAAATCGAGATAGGTTGGATTCCCCCCTTTCCAATCGGACGAGAAGGTTTCCTTTCATCCGGCTTAAGTAGTTACCTCGGAATCCTTTATGATTTTAAGAGTGTGTTTGCCCTACAGAACGACTCCTTACTCAAGTTCCCGACCTCTTCTATTACTTTCACTTTGGATAGAAAATATGAGATGAGTAGTCTCACTTTGGGACTCGTAAAGGATTGACTTGTCTATATCTTGTTCGATCGCCCCTATTGACCTCGATCGTTATGTCAGGATGTCCGCATATATGCGATAGATAGACTTCAGTAACCATGTTCTATCTATTTGCTTGCTTAAATGCAATCTCGCTATGCGTACGAGGGACGAACGATAGTGACGTGGTTCCCCTTTAATGTTAATGTAGAAGTCCTATCATTCTCACTTTCATCTGACTTCTACTTCTCAAAAATAGATGTATGAGCCGGGGGCATCCCAATCGGATTGAGCGGGATTACTCAAACGCAAATTTTGATCAAATCACACATCACAGTATACCAAGCCTTATAATTCCTTAAGGGGTTTATCTAAAAGATTCGCAATATAACTAGGAAGACGTTTTAAATACCACACATGAGTCACTGGAAATGCAAGTTTGATGTATCCCATTTGAGATCTTCGTATCCGAGAATCAACAAATTCCACCGCACCAATCACTCGATCATTTCCACAAGCACAAAGAGTCCTTCTTTCACAAGGGTCGCTTTCTCACCTTTCCAACTGGCCCAAGCCTTTCTTTGTTGAGGAGAAAGTAGGCCAATTCGAAGTGGTTGATGCCAGCGGGGGTCGATGCAGCCTGAAGCCTTCCTTTCCGCATTGCAGAATGCTTTATCGGACTCAAGCTCTGGGCCTTTCCTTTTCGACCCGCAAAGGGCATCTCCCTTAGTCAGATGCGATGAAAGACAATAAGAGAATGCCAAGGGGCGCCCATAGCCGACTTGAATAAGCTAACATGGCTTCCCTTGTAGGCAAGGCCCATACGACCATACCCGCGACTGCACACAAGAAAGAAAAGAAAGTATAGGGCAGTGCGTAATGTAGTCGATTCACGCAATGCCATTCACCACATTCCGTGCTTTTATCACTCTCTCTTCTCGCACATGAAGAGCTTTTATCACTCGTACTGGACGCACTCTATCCGCGTCGTTATCACTCGTCCCATTATAGCACAATATCGCACATTCTCTGTCGTACGGGTCTTCGAGCCATTGTCTCTCTTATCGCTACATCGCACTACATCGCTCTTTCGGTGCTCACAGATAATATGAAAAGAGTCTGACAAGCCACTCGCACAGTACTTCCCATTCACGCAATTATACTGGTAATAATCTGCTGAAATAGGAAAATACACTCTTAACTGATTCGTCAGCGGTCTCCACCGCTCTCACTCGGACTCTTCCTTCTATAGTTGACTATAAAGTAGTATTCGCTGAGCTTATCAGCCGACATCAAAGAGTCCTGCTTCATCCGTTCGTGGAATTGTGCCGGACCTCGGTTATTTAACTTTCAGGGTTCATACCAAACCGCCTAAAATAAATATAAAGGAGATAAATAGCCCCTTTGGCCCCACATTCATAATATAAGTTCTAATCCGCCTGTATATAATATAACTCTGCTACCCCTGATTAGTCGTAAATAGCCCCAAAGGAGATAAATAGCCCCAAGAAGATAAATAGCCCCAAAGGCCCTACTTACTATAATTAAGTTCTAATCCGCCTGTATATAATAGTTGTACCTCTGCTATGCAGAGTAGAGAAATAGCCTTTGGGGCTATTTACGACTAAAGGAGAGAAATAGCCCCAAAGGCCCTACTTACTATAATTAAGTTCTAATCCGCCTGTATATAATATAAGTTCCTCTGCTATGCAGAGTAGAGAAATAGCCTTTGGGGCTATTTACGAAAGGAGATAAATAGCCCCAAAGGCGTAAACTAATCCGCCTGTATATAATATAAGTACCTCTGCTATGCAGAGTAGAGAAATAGCCTTTGGGGCTATTTACGACTAAAGGAGAGAAATAGCCCCAAAGGCGTAGACTAACTGTATATAATATAAGATAAGTACCTCTGCTACGCAGAGGCATATAAATAGCCAAAGTATTTACGAAAGGAGATAAATAGCCCCTTTGGCGTAGACTAATCCGCCTTACTATAATATAAAGGCCTCAGCTATGCTGAGTAGAAAAATAGCCTTTGGGGCTATTTACGACTAATCCGAATTTACCTAAAATAAATAGAAAGGAGATAAATAGCCCCTTTGGCGTAGACTAATCCGCCTTACTATAATATAAAGGCCTCAGCTATGCTGAGTAGAAAAATAGCCAAAGGGGCTATTTACGACTAATCCGAATTTACCTAAAATAAATAGAAAGGAGATAAATAGCCCCTTTGGCGTAGACTAATCCGCCTTACTATAATATAAAGGCCTCAGCTATGCTGAGTAGAAAAATAGCCTTTGGGGCTATTTACGACTAATCCGAATTTACCTAAAATAAATAGAAAGGAGATAAATAGCCCCTTTGGCGTAGACTAATCCGCCTTACTATAATATAAAGGCCTCAGCTATGCTGAGTAGAAAAATAGCCAAAGGGGCTATTTACGACTAATCCGAATTTACCTAAAATAAATAGAAAGGAGATAAATAGCCCCTTTGGCGTAGACTAATCCGCCTTACTATAATATAAAGGCCTCAGCTATGCTGAGTAGAAAAATAGCCAAAGGGGCTATTTACGACTAATCCGAATTTACCTAAAATAAATAGAAAGGAGATAAATAGCCCCTTTGGCGTAGACTAATCCGCCTTACTATAATATAAAGGCCTCAGCTATGCTGAGTAGAAAAATAGCCAAAGGGGCTATTTACGACTAATCCGAATTTACCTAAAATAAATAGAAAGGAGATAAATAGCCCCTTTGGCCCTACATTCATAATATTAAGTTCTAATCCGCCTGTATATAATATAAGTTCCTCTGCTATGCAGAGTAGATAAATAGCCTTTGGGGCTATTTACGACTAAGCCCTAAAGAAAGATAAATTCTATAATAAATTCCCAAAAATATAGTAATTTACGTAAATAGCCCCAAAGGCTATTTATCTGCCCAATATATATACAGGGGTAGCAGAGGTACTTATATTATAGTAAGGCGGAATTTCTATTTATTTTAGGCCATATATTTGGCGATCGGCCCCACTATATATTTGGCGTAAATTGCGTAGCAATTGTAGACTATCCGATCGCCAAATATATAGTAAGGGCCGCCGGCCCTTACTATATATTTGGCGTAAATTGCGTAGCAGAGGAGAGAAATAGCCCCAAAGGCTATTTACGACTAATCCAATCGACTCTGCTACGCAGAGGAACTTATATTATAGTAAGGCGGCCCTTACTATATATTTGAACTTATATTATAGTATGGCGGCCCTTACTATATATTTGAACTTATATTATAGTATGGCGGCCCTTACTATATATTTGAACTTATATTATAGTATGGCGGCCCTTACTATATATTTGGCGGTCGGATAGAACTTATATGTATGGCGGCCCTTACTATATATTTGGCGTAAATTGCGTAGCAGAGGAGATAAATAGCCCCAAAGGGGCTATTTACGACTAATCCGCCATACTATATAAGTTCTCAATTGTATATATTAGGGCCCTTACTATATATTGGGGAGATAAATAGCCCCTTTGGGGCTATTTACGACTAATCCGAATCTCCTCTTGGGATTTTAGTGAATTAGAAAGAGTTTATGCCTAGAACGCTACTAAGGAAGGTCAAATACCTAGCTTTGGAAGGGTTTCCTCACTCTGACTTATAGGAATTCCCTGCATCCGATCGACTCATACTACCTCCCAGCCCTGTCTCCAGGATCTCATTCAAATAGATCCAACCGGGTAGATAGAGGACTTCTCCTTTGCGGAACTGGCACCAAAGATCAAGAATTCGAGATAGAAAGAAAGATTGTAAGGTGGGCAACACAGCTTTCGAAGGAAAGGTGAGCAGCTATAGCTTCATTGTGCATCTTCCCCTCGCAACCGGATTAGTGAACTCTACCCGCCCCCAAAAATATAGTAAATTGGGATTGGATTCAATCCACCCTCAGGCCTTGCCTTGGAGGAGCCACCATTTCAATAGTGTAATTTCCCTTGCGGGTTGCATTGGGAGAATAGGTAGTCCTTGATTAGCGGCACATCATAAGAAAGAAATTCCTAAAAAGGATTCCCCTTACATCACACCTATAGAAAGACTGGAAAGTCGAGTGGAAGACATTGAGAAGGGCTGAACAGGATAGGGTTTTGAAGGCCACTTCTTTTAATGTCATCTACCACTGAGACGTCCAATACACCATCTACTATATTCCACCCACCTGGATCACCTAAAAGAACATTGACTCGTCAATTATTTTCCACCTTCTTTGGATCTGAAAAAAGCAGCGAGAGAGGACCCCACCATCGATCATGCCAAAATCTGACCTGGCCATTCCCTTTCACCCACTTCGTGTGCTCTATTAAAAACTCCTTTATTTGAACAATTATCGACCACAGCCGAGAACAACCAGCATTCTTTTTCAAATCCATCATGTGGGATGACTTCATGTATTTTGCTTTTAAGAGAAAAACTCCCGCTAATCAATTGAAAAAGCATCTTGCAGCGAAAGGCCAACTCAATTATTTCCAACGACCGAATGCCCCTCTCTGACTGAACGACAAAGGCCACGCCACCCAATGATCTTTCTTCCTGCCCTCGGTTTCGCCCCATAGGAAGTTAGCAAACGAAAGCTCTAGCCTTCTCCTCTTTAGGGATAGAGATTGCGGACAGCTGGTAAACTGGCATTCAATTTAGCACATGCCTAAAGAAGACCGCCACCAAAGCTCCGTCACTTCGACTTCCATTCTTCAACGCTCGATTTAAAGTTAGGAAAGAGAACTACATATCAGGTACACCCCTACTATATATTAAGTTCGTAATACCAGTAATTTGCTGCGAATGAGAATGGTATTTCGCGTGATAGTTCTTTGTTCCAATCAAATATAAAGACCACTAGATGTGGATGAAGCCAATAGTGATAGTGAATAGTCGAATATCTTTTAGGCATATAAGTCAGTAGTCGTTCATGGCATATAAGTCAGTAGTCTCATATTTGAATGGCATTACGTAACGTAAGTAGTTGTCATATTTGAATGGCATTACGTAACGTAAGTAGTTGTGAATCTTTCCATGAACGACCTCTTTCTGTTGTACGAGTTCATAGCTATCGGCCATCGGTTCCATTCACGACTCTTGCTGCGGTACGAGCATTCATGCGACGTGGGCAAACGAAGGAGTAGCAGTGCTGCGAGCCAAGTAAAGGGGCGAGTGAAACGACGTCGACGGGAAGAAGCGACGTGTGATAACGACGGCCATACAGTTAATTAGATCTTTCTACGTTATGGGAAATGGTCGGGATAGCTCAGTTGGTAGAGCTTCGGACTCATTCTTCTGTCGATCGGGCATGGGCCTTGGAATAACATAAGCAAGATCGAATTCAAGAATGGAGTTCGGGAAGCCGAAGGGCAATAGTCGAAGAAGCGACGGCTATGCGTCCTATTCAAGGAGCGCCCTATATAATATAAGTCCCTAGGGGCTGGCGCGGGTCAAGGAAAGAATGGCCCAGAAGAGAGATGCTTTGTCGAATGAGACAAACGGAACGAAGTGGAGTGCGGCAGTAAAGTTATCCATGGCCAAAAATAACAATACTTCAGTAGTAGTAGTAGTTCAATGAATGAAAAATACAACTATAACCCGCCCCGCCTACTTGACTTCACTTCAGTAGTGAAATGAATGAATGCAGTAACTATTTTGTAATTTAGCCTACTTCACTTCAGTAGTTCAATGAATGAAAAAATACAACTATAACCCGCCTACTTGACTTCACTTCAGTAGTAGTAGTTCAATGAATGAATTTAGTAACTATTTTGTAATTTCGCCTAAATGACAATACTTCACTTCAGTAGTAGTAGTTCAATGAATGAATTTAGTAACTGTAGTTTAGTAGAGTGAATGGCGTCCCCGTAGATCTTTCGTAGTTTCGTAGAACTACTACTTTCTTTCACTCAGCCGCCCCCAAGTACGCTTCCCGCTGACTCTCATTCCCAAGCTGGAAAGATAAAGTTGCGGATAGGATGCACTTTCCCGTTTAAGACGGGCTATTCATAAGCATATGGAAGGAGTGAATGAGTGAGGAGGAGCCCTAAAGCATTCTTATTATAGAATGAGTTGGCAGGTCTCGGCGCTCTCTGACAATAGACCTCGACTTGCTCCGGGCGCATCTACCAGCCATCGCATCTGTGAGGGCCCACTGCAGCTGCCATGCCGGAAATCCCCCTAAAATAAATATAAATGCGGCAAAAAGAAAGAAATGAGCTCTTTCAGACCCTTGACTTTAGGTTTGAGTTGTGGCCGAATTCCGACTCAGATCTCATGCTCCAAACGTCGCCGAGGAAGCCTTCTAAGAAAGCAAAGTTGAGCAAGGCGTGCGCGTCGACCGCCCGAAGATCTGCAGGCCATGATAGGGCAGGCTTGCACGCGCTCTCCCCGTCTTTACATCACTGCACCCAAGGATGATTACGAGATCCACTTTCTTTTGATTGATGGCGAGGCAGGGCCTGGCTAGGGCCAATATGAGAGCGTAGGTATAGACCCCGCATCCTCGTAGGAGATTTGATTGCGTGTGCGTGCTTACGATGACGCGTCGAGGGTGGGCACGTGAATTGATCGAATTCGTGGTCGTCGTCGTTCAAACAGAAGGCCGTGGTTGCACGAAGTGTTGGCCCGCTTATAATCAGTGCTTCCAATTTCCAGATTATGCTTCATCCAGCGAATGTCTTTCCACCGGAAAAAGGGCTTGCGCTGTCCGGCCGACGAATTTCCACCAGAGAACCCATCACCTCTGACGGAGTGGAAGGCCCAATGAAAGCGGAAGCGCGAAAGCATAAATCCAGAACTGCCCCGACGGCAGAGAGGCATCAAGTCAAGAATTCAAAAGAAGCCTTGTCCATTGGGCTAATTAGAGGGTTAGAGAGACTATAGTCATTGCAGGATTTCGATACTAGTGAGAGTTTAGCTAGATCAGAGACTTCTCTTTTTATATCGAATAGAACCAAAACCCCAGTCTTCAGGGTCGAGTATCCCTCTATGTGGAAGGGTGGTGGCTTCCGCTCTTCAATTGAGGAAGCTTGCAGCAAAGTGTGATTCCTTCGCAGTAAGATCCATTTCTAATAGGGAATTTATTGGCATTAGAAAATTCCATCTTCTTTCTTCACGACTTCAGACTCATGAAGACACCTCAGTAAGACCAGTCAGATTGAGTATAACCATGCCTTGCTAACCTCCGTATGGTATGTCGGGCTCTTGCGTACTCAGGGAATGTGCGATCCTATATGAATTCAGTCTCTTTACATGGGGAGCCCATCGCACTCTGGCATCGGTTTGGCCCGGAGCGGTCAAGACCTCTTTCCCACCTTTCAACCACTCTCCAGGTTAGGAGCGGAGCCTCCATATGCCATTCCCGGCTGGTTGTAGAACTAGTACTCATTCTATCTTCACTCCCGATAGCGAACAAAAGAAAGAGTGGAAGGGTCTCCTTTCCAACACAATACAAAGAAATGACTATGCGACTCTCGGAGCGTGATCTCTCCTCCCGCCAGCTACTCAGCTGAATTGAAGTAATGAGTCTGATCTCTTTCTCTCCCGATAAAGGGCGCTTACGTCATATTCTATCGCTTACGTCGTTATCACTCGTACCAACTTATATTATAGTATGGCGGCCCTTGCTTAACGACCGAAAGAGAAGGAATGGGCATGAGACCGAAGGAAGATATGCCGTGCAACGCCAGAAAGAATGGAAGGGGTATCCGGAAAGATATTCGACTACTTACAAAGAGTATAATAAGAGAGCTTTCTCGGGACAACATACTTCTAGTTGCAGGTGTCCTAACCGTTCAAAAGCAGCCCTAACCTCCTCTGCCCTGAGCTAATCTTTATCTCCAAGCCCGGTTAGCACCTATTGGTCCTGCTGCCTAGACCTCTAAGCTTACTGATCTCGATCTCTGCCTGGCGAAGAAATATATAGCCCTAAATAAATATATCGACCAATCAAATCTCGAACGCAAGCGAAGTATAGAGAGGCTTCTCCGTGGTGAACTATATTTTAATACCCTAAAATCAAATCTAAATGAAGATAATAAAAGTATAAGTAAGAAAAGCAGCTAAAAGCTTCTGGAATTGACTTTTATATTAGGTTGCTTCGACCTCAATTAATTGACTATATTATATAAAGAAGAGACTCGATCTCATTTTGCCCTCGCCAACCCACGGATACTAATTAGGAAAAGAAGATGAAATTTACTATACTAGTATTAGTCGTAAATAGCCCCAAAGGCTATTTCTCTCCTCTGCGTAGCAGAGGTACTTATATTATATACAGGCTGATTAGTCTACTTAGTCGTAAATAGCCCCTTTGGCTATTTATATGCCTCTGCGTAGCCGAGGTACTTATCTTATATTATATACAGTTAGTCTACGCCAAAGGGGCTATTTATCTTCTTGGGGCTATTTATCTCCTTTGGCCTCAATTTACTTTACTATATTAGGGGCAATTAACTAGTATTGCGTGAATTCCAAGATCTTTCGTAGTTTCCTGTATATATATTTCTTTGATAGGAGATCGAATTTGTTGCTTTTTTCACTTTCTTACTCAGATAGTCAATTACTGCTTATTAAGTCGCCATATAGTCAATTACTGCAGATATGCTTCTCTATGTGAGAATTACTCTTAGCCGACTGGTCAATTTCTATAATAAATTTAGCCTAAAATAAATTAAATTCCGCCATACTATAATATAAGCTAGACTATATTAATGAGAAGAAAAAAGCTATATGCTTAACACATGCAAGTAGAATAATAAAACTCTCGGGTGACCAATAACATCAAGTCTTAAGGGCACACTTTACAGGGCAAAGAGAGGGGCACAAGCTTACACGGGGACCAGCATAAACATGTACTCAGTGCCCACCTCACCGTGATTAAACAATATTGGAAGCTCGGAACCCGCGTTAAATCCTTTTCCAAATAAGGTTAGAGGGAAAGAACGTGGGGATCCAGCTTCTAAATATTAAATATATGCCGTACGAGTCCGGTTCTGACATATGGGTTTTCAGCCCCTACCTCTCAACTTACTTCAAGAACTTAATTACGAGCACGTCGCTACTGACTTTCATTCCTTTTTACCGGCTCGGCTGCTAGAGACCTGATCTAGTCGGGTCGACCGTAAGGAGCGGTGACTATTCTTTCTTTTGGAAAGAGTTTTTCCCTGCCTAGCTCTTGCTTTTGGTTAGCGTGGTCCTCACCATCATCCGAATAGGAACCTTAACCACCTCACCTGCCCTCAAACGAAGGACGCCAGCTACTTAAGCACACTTAGCTAGGAATCCTATAAAGGCATAAGAGGCTGAAGCGGGAGATAGTAAGTGATACGTTCTCACTCATTCTTCATATGAATAAGAAATAGGGCTAATGTTATCATTTCAGTATCCCACACCACACAACTGGATAGGTTCTTTGGTATCAACCAAAAGACCGACCATCTCTTAGTGAGTACAGCGCGCGGGCGAGGGATTTAATTAGGCGCGGCGCGGGCGGAAGGGAGAAAGACATTCAAACAAAGGTGCAGGTGCAGCTACCTGTCTGTGGGGAAAAAGAGAGGAGCGCTTTCCATCTCGGTTTCTAACTTGAATGATAGATAGTTCTAGGCCTACGTCTTTTCTTTATCTAGTTCGGCATACCCATTGTGTGAATCAAAGGAGGGCGCTCTCTGGACGGAGGAGGGAATAAATTATCATGCTGGATAGGATAAAAGAGTCAAAGAGTTCGTACCTGGGAGGGAATTATTCAACCTGCTTTGCGGGTAGAGACTTTTCATTCATTGAACGTGACTGACAGTAGATAGGGACACCGTAGCCACGAATAGGGCTCAATTCTCTATCATTCTTCGGCACGGGCAAGATCAAAAAGGGGTACGAATCGATAGGAAGAAGTCAAGGCCTCACCGCACGTGGAAAGAAGAAGGACCAGCACAAGCTCTTCAATCACTAGCTGACCGTACAAGAGCTGCTAAATAGTAGTAGCCCCTTCTTTCTGGATGCGATGCTCATTCATTCTTCTTTAAGAGTAAGAAACTGCTCATCTCATGCTATAGAATAGTTTAGTTAGGGTAGGAGTAGGAGAAAGCGAACTAGACTCACTCCTGCTACTAGTCTTTATAGTCAAAGTGAAACTGGAAGAGGTCTCTCTTGATGGTAAAGCCTCCCCTACTTTCTACTAGGTTGGAATTATTGATGTCTTCCACCTTCTCCAGAATCTTCTCCCTTCTTCTCAGAAGACCAGGGCCTATAATTCATATCACCTTTCTATTTTATCACTGGGTGGTTTGACTGTACCTCTTGCTATCGAGGGTTGAAAGCGGATATAGCGGGCGAGACCTTGAATGAGGGTTTCATACACCCATTCTCTACCTATGTATGAAAGGTGCGGTTAGGGGTCCCGAGCCGGGAAGAATAATAAGTGATCCGGGTGCCACACTGAGTTCAGATCCTGCAGAGTCCGAGTGCTGCTGTCCAGGATCTGAATGGCTGGCTTAGCCTTCAAAGTGGGGAAAGACAAGGGATGATGCTTCGCCAGCAACGGATACTTAGCAGATTCAAGCAGAAAGAAGAGAGGAAGGATCAACTAAACTATTCGAAGAGATCCAAGCACTATCAGAAGTAGGGACCTCAGTCAGGTGGGGTCGTGACATTCACTCTTTTCTTCGCCTGGACCTCTTCACCCTGGCATTAGCAATGAGATATAAAGAAAATAGAGAGGTTTCTGCTTCGGAAGGCCATTAATTGGTAGCGTACGAAGAAGAGTAGGCCATAGGCTCATTAGTCTCTATCTAAAGATGTCTTCCTCGCCATCACCTTCTTCTTTTAAGTAGTTCGTAATCAGAGAGTCAGCGCTAGGAGATCAACTGTGATTGAAGAAACGATCGATCCTGCCGATTCTCAATTCGAAGCTAGCTCAGTCAGGGATGGGACCTAGAGACCAAGGAGCCCAGAGAGAGGGCAGCGCGGAAGCCGTTACTGTTAATGCCACCACTTCACCACTTAATTGTACGGGCGATAGAGCCTTGTGAACTCTGAGAGGGAAAGAATTTCAGTTCCTTCCCGCTCCTCAAGCTTAGTTTTTTCTTGGAGGGTTGCAAAAAGCCTCGGATCCCACGCACCTATAAGCTATGTCTTTAATCACCTCCACCCTTAGCCCCTCTAGGGCTAAGCGATCCAGCGAGATGTGACCTTACAGAATGAGTTCTATTCTAGGTGCACCGAGTCATCCTAGCCAGCCCTCTTTCTTCTCCTTTCCACTAGCTTCCGGACAAGGAGCTTTAGACAGTGAGATGAGGACCGAACCCGAACCCGAACCCCTCCCCCGCTACTTGGAAAGCCCATGATCTGAGAAAGATATTTCAGGTTGCTTGCGTACTGAAGCAAAGAGATGAGTAGCGCTTAAAAAGAGATGAGTAGCGCTTAAAAAGTAGAGATCAAATTGAGTGCTGGGCAAGAGAACTGAACTAGCTGCATTGCGGGATTTCTTTCCCAACCGTGCACGCAAGTCAGGAAGAGGCTCAGATCCAAGTATTAGAAGTACCAGTGAATCAAGCACTGAACTTTCTTTCTATCGAGAGCCCTAATATAAAAGTAATTTGTGCTACCAAACCCTCCTTTGCATACTACGTGATAAGCATATTGAATCATATTGAATGATAGTGGTACGTGCTTACCAGTTCCGTTTGAAGAAAGCAGGTCATCCCAATCCCAGTCCACCGGATGAGCTTATAAAGTAGGCCATTGGCTGGCATCTCATCTATCTATTCTATTAGAAGATAAGACCTTGAACTAGCTATGCAAGGCAGGCGAGGGTGATTGGCTTCCTACTTGTCTTCTGTATCTGCAGCCGATTGGAAGAGGGAAATGGGTAGGATATGCTGTCCAAGATCCGGTCTTACTGCTCTTCCTGCTTAGTTAAGTCTATCTTTCCTCTTTGAAGAGTGAGACTAGAACTGGACTTCGATATGCTCACCGTGCGAAAGTGCTTTGCTGATGAAAGCGCTCAAGTGATGCAGTCCGATTCCTGGTTCTCAGTAGCAGCTGTCCAATTCCAGGATCTCTGCAGTCCCATTCCTGGAAGGGCGATCAGTCTGGTTCCTCCTCTTAGTAGTCGCTCCTCCTTACCTAAGAGCTAGCGGAATTCATCCTTAGGGGCTGATTCGCTCTCCTATCAAGTTCATAGAATCTTTAAATGCTAAATTATAACTCTTCCATGGCAGAGAATAGTCAGTCCTCTCTCGCAACTAGTCGGCATATCTCATCTGCTTAAACATTACATCAATCAATCCCTTTCGCCTACTCCAAATGAAAGAGAGACCCATCCCGAGGATCAAAAGATGGGCAAAAGACCTGAGAGAAGGAAGGGGGCTCAGGGAAGGTTGGTTTCTTTCTTGCTTGTGTGCCGATAAGGAGCACTCCTCTCTACTCCTGGTACGCCATAGTTGATTGAAAATAGCAGCAGACTGCTCATGAACTCACTGTTAATGAACTTGTTGAACCTTTTATGAGTCTTACAGAAGGGAAGGGGTAGAGAAGTTGGATTCTTCTCTCACTAGGCAAGGGCGCTTATAAGGAGAATCCCGTCCTCAAGTCCTTATCTGAAGAACTCTTGGAATGAAACACTATCAGGCAAGCGTCAAGCACAGGCACTCACTCTGACCATGATGAGGGCGGACTAGATTATAGGAATTAACTTAAGTTAAGGAATGGCACTGCTACTAAATGAAAGACTCCATCAAAAGAAGAAGAAAGTCCGTTGAGAGTATCATTGGTTGATCCCCTCTGGGCCCATTCTCCCTTTTTCCTCCTTCCCTGCAGAAGGAAGTTTGACCAGAACAGAACCTACTGCTGAGCGGGCCGACCTCAATAGTCTCGGACAAAGCAAAGCGAGCAGATTATCATTTCTTTTCTATAAAGAAAGCGGTCTGACTGGAGGCGAGGATCAATATCTTAAGAAAGGTAGCTATCGCTAGATTCTCTTCCGAACCTCATGGTCTTGCCACATAAGTTTCACTTGAGTCCCGGCTTCCTCTACCCCAAGAGTGGATGGAAGAAGAAAGATTAAGAAAAGTGCTTGGCCAGGCACCACTTGGTTGGAATCAGTA
Organism: Curcuma longa; assembly: GCF_044706935.1. NCBI lineage: Eukaryota > Viridiplantae > Streptophyta > Magnoliopsida > Zingiberales > Zingiberaceae > Curcuma > Curcuma longa. The sequence goes on from NC_133861.1 coordinate 2,087,967, forward strand.
GAGTGACCTCCGAACCCAACCGAGAGCCCTAACTAAAGGTAAGTAGTACATTAAACCCTTCCCTTCTTCAAATTTCAAAGTGGCGGACTTGTTGTATCTATCTCCTACTGAATTAGCACTCCTGATTGACTGTTGCACTTATGATTGACTGTTCTTTTCTTTTGTTGGGTTTCTCTACGCGCACAAGGGCTTTATCTCCAGGGTGTTTGAACGAGGATTATCGTAGATAAGGTGAGACGCCCATCACTAAATATAAGGGAGATAAATAGCCCCGAGAAGATAAATAGCCCCTTTGGCGTAGACTAACTGTATATAATATAAGATAAGTACCTCTGCTACGCAGAGGCATATAAATAGCCAAAGGGGCTATTTACGACTAAGCCTTAAGTAGACTAATCCACCCTACCTGCATTCATAATATAAATAAGTTCTAATCCGCCTGTATATAATATAAGTTCCTCTGCTACCCCTGTATATATATTGGGCAGATAAATAGCCCCTTTGGCCCTACATTCATAATAAGTTCTAATCCGCCTGTATATAATATAAGTTCAAATATATAGTAAGGGCCGATGCTAATCTTCTATCTACTATAATACTTAATAAGATAAGTTGCCATTCACTTTGTCTTATAATATTAGCAAGAATTATGATATGGAGGTCACTATTCAACCCTGTATATATATTGGGAAAGATCTTGGCCTCATCTATATCAGTCCTCTTTCCATGAACTCTAACCATTCCATCTACTCGACTCTCCTTAGTTTTCCCCTTTGTCCTGGGCAATGCCATTATCGAGCACAATAGGCCGGCCTGGCTTACCCTTTTCGCCAGCCAACCGCACTCTTGAATGAACTTCCCGGAGGAGAGCTACTCGAAGAGAGAAGTGCCAGGCGGTGCACCAACCATCTATGTCGGTGAAAAGGAGGGTATGACGTACTTCTTCATATGCCCTCTTCCGTGCGAGTTTGCTTTTATACTTTCCGTCGAGCCAGAACACTCGTCATTTCTCTTCCTGGCAGCAACAACTAATTCACTGAAGGACAATCTTTATTCACTCCGAATCTCTGTACGGGAACTCAGAAGAAGGAAAAGGAAAGGTGCGAAAGCGCATAAGACGAGGGAGATGAACTTATATAACCGGGTGCCCCGCAGCCCCCGACTTAGCTGCCTCTAGCTACCATTGCTCCGGAGAAAGCCTAAAATAAATATAAACGGCCTAAAATAAATATAAATTCCGCCGAAATTACTTTGATTCTTTGGGGGCCTGTCCCATCCTTCAGGTACTCTCTTACCGGTAGAGTCCGTTGGTGGTCGCAACCTCCCTTATTGAGTATGAGGAATGCCTGGTACGCTTACAACCCTATATTAAATCAAGGACAAAGCCAGCCGGATAAAGAACTGCCTAAGCTGCTGCCGGTAAGAGAAAGAAGGTTTGATATATGCGTTCGGAAAGAATAAGAAAGACCCAAACAAAATGAATGAATGAGTTGGATTAAGTGTTCGATATCTTGCATCAAGCTCAAGCTGACTGACCGACATCAGAATCTTCTTCGATGATAACCCATTGGAATCAGTAGTAATGACGTCAGTGCTAAGGATGATATCAGGGGATGATATTGAATTGCTATCTGAATTCGGTCAATCTACTCTTGAAGCCTGAATCGTTGGTATGGTCTTTAACATACTCAAGAATGACTCTCGTGTAGCTTGTTGATCGACTAGAGTCTTGTGTCAGTAAAGAAGCTTGATTATTGAAATGCAGCAGGTGTCACCATTTCTAAGTCGTGATTCAACATAATTGGTCGAGAACCAGTCAAGAAAAGAACATGATCTTGAAACCCGCATGAATGAAAGAACTAGTCTCTTCGTCCACCCGGTTTGCCTCCGCCTTCGTTAGCGATTCCAACGCATCACTTAGTGCGTGCTATGGCATGTTCGGGGCTGAGCAGGTCCTTCTCTGATCTTTGTTTTCTTTATCCTTATGCCATATCAGTTCTAGTGGTATAGTGCTTCTTCCCCTATTGGTGTGCACTTATCCATCGTTTGCTCTTGTTCACATCTACTCGTTGTGTGACCAGAAGATGTACCCCTTCCCTTGGTGATGTCATAGTTGTGAAAGAGTATGGAATGTAATTTTATTGAAGTTCCAATGTTAGAGTTATGAGACATTTAAGCAAGAGCGAGAATAATTAGATCTTTCCCCGGTTCATTAGGGGATTCAATGAGAACCTTCAGCCTATTCAGAGTCAGATTCTAGCCGGTGATGGTAGTCTTTCAGCCTTTCTTCCTTTCTATACACATTTCCTTTAAGCTTTCTATGAATCTTATTCAACTTGGATAGCAGTGCTGTGTCCTACATCTTTTTGAGGTCGCCTGTAGATGCTCTTTTTCTTTTGGTGGTAGAAGTAGTATTCGCAAGTTTACACTGAAGGGATGAGCAGAGTCCTCCGACTATACAGGTTTAAAACCTGAAGGGTTTGAGGAAGAGGTTTCTATCGAGTTGACGAAGAGGTTGATTCTGAAGTATGAATAAAATAAAAGACTTACAGCTTCGTATTCCCTGTCCCTGTTCTATCTGTGAAAAGCAGTTTTAGCAATAAGCCAATAGCGTCCATCTGCTTAGATCTTAACCCGACCTCACAACTAGTCTGACGCAAGGCTTTATCGATGTGAGATTGAATCTTGAGCCCCGTCCTAGCTTGCTTAGATTTCCATTTATCTTCTCCGCGGATTCATTCTCTTTTCAAGAAACAAGGAGGATTTCGGATATTTAGTTGTGAGTGTTAGTGGGATTCATAATATTGTTATTGTAGCAGTAGTTGTCATGCCAATTTTAAAATAAATTCCATTTCAATAGAATAGCGAATCTCCTAGTCCTTCTGCCGCAGTTCTTAAAGTATTAAGATAAGTCCATACTCTTGCATTGAAGTGTCAGTGGTAAGGGTTGGATAAAAAACTTTCTACTTGCAGCATTAGGAGTGGGAGAATGACCAGGATTACCAGAACTATGCCCCTTTCCTTTCCTCTTCCTGGTCCTTTCTTTCATAAGGAAAGGCCTTTAGACTAGCCCTTATGGAAAGAGATTCAATAGCACCGGATTCAAAGAGCTATAAATTCTTCACCCGGAGTTGAATTCGGGGATAGGACTTTGCCTGCTATCTTGATTGCTGCTACTTTGATTTTCTTTCCTTAAAATGACAATCCACGTAAAAGCACTTTGGCTATTCAAAGCGGAGAAGGAGGACTACCTCTTCCTATCGCACCGAGGGCAAGAGCTTCTTCTATCAAATGTAATTTTCGGCTGTTGTGAAAATCGAACTAGCTAGAGCGGGCTTTGAACGAGGAAAGAAAGCAGCCAGTTATGTACCCCAAGCAAGACAAGAGCGGCGATAAATCCGCTGAATAAGCTTGTGGGGGAGAGTCAGCTGCTAGCTCAGATCTTCTTGTTTCGGCTTTCTTGCGGTGGGCCAAAGCTCCTAGCGTTTTAACACGCTAGTGCCCGGATCTAGTTCTCCTATCTTTGAGACTTCCTTAACGCTCATGTAGTATTGCTTTAAAGGACATGTAACGTGCGTAGCTTGTTCCACAATTACACGGTTCTGCAGGTATCCCCTAACCTCCGCTAAAAAGGGTGGTCGTAGATAATTTCCTTAGCTAAATCGCCTGTATAAAAGATCTACGAATAGCCAACGCCTCTAACAACGTATTTCAGGGGAGGGGGTTAGGGCGGTTCCTTAGGCACCTTCACATCTACATCGACTTATAACAAGCACGTACACACAAGCAAGCTTGAAAAATGACAATTATCTTAACTGAGAATGCCGTTACTTATAGCCTTTCTTTTAACGGCATTGGTCGAGACTCACACGACAGTCGATACTCAGGATTGAATTTAGCTAAACGGCCTGTAGACTCAAATAGTAAAGTAAACCTCACCCCAAAAAAAAACATCTGCTTGAACTCCCGATCTACTTATAAAAAACTTATCGAGCTGGATTAGTATATGAATTCCCCGGTGACTTTCTTTCCATCCCCCCTTTCCTTTGGAGGACGGAATTCTTTCTTTCGGGAGGGGGGGGAGCACCTTACATTCATTTACCAGGGGGACAGGCCTACCAACGAAGAGCTGGCTTACGGAGCTTACTCATCAAGGGGCGAAGGGGGGTTCATGCATCGGCATCACGTAGGATTTTATTCAACAAGAAAGGATTGTTGCTGTGAGTGATCACGCACGATAGAGAATGATGGATCAGCGGACCGATTGATTGACCTGCTCACTAATCGACCATGCAAAAATATCCAAGCTCCTTTACTTTGACTATAATATAAAAGGTTTTGTTCCAAACCTTTCTCTGAACGCAGCGAGGCTTTTTTTATTGTAGGAATAGGAGTGATCTAGGAAGGAAGGAAGTGGGATGTGAGAGAAAGTCTTACGATCCAACTATTTGTGGTACCCCTAAGATCCTTGGCGCAGAGGAGTCTTCATCTTGGCATCCATCGCAACTCCCCATGCTGGTAAGTTGCGGGTCGCTCTGATCACTCATCGGTTCCAACATGCGCATATCAAAATGAGTCTTGAGGTCTTGGAAGATATGCTTGGGTAGAAAGACTGGGCCAGGGAGCTGCATGTATAAGAGCCGAAATAGGAGTAGAGGAGGGCGCACCAGACGTTGTTTTGGTTTCCATAGCGGGTGATGAAGCGACTATCACCGGTAAGTTGCGTCGGACCAGTTGCAGGTCGACCCGGTGGACGAGCGACTGAGAGCCTTGATCCAACGCCAGGTGAAGTCGCAATCCGCAGATCAATCGAAGGTCGCCGCCAATAGAGACATTGCTCTACGACTCCTTAGAGGTTTGGGAGTGGAAGAAGATTCATCACCGGGCTGGACCTATGGTGCAAAACCACTGAAAGCTCTTTCTATACGCAAAGCGTGCTCAAGTTGCAAATATTTGATTCCACCAAACCACTAAAAGCATTTTGCCTTAAGGATTCGACTCAAAAGTTTGAAATTTGGACGCCATATAGCTGCTAAACCACTAAACCACATTTGCCTAAGCAAATGGACAACTGATTTGCGAAAAGTTGATCTCATATAGCTGCTAAACCACTAAAATCGATTACTTTTCAGATAAATCTTACCATAAGTATGAACTAGGAACGAATTGGAATGAGTGAATGGCATAGCCATTGTAGACTTGGAGTGAAAGGAATAACGAACTGGTGCTAGCTGGTTAATATGAGTAACTAATTCACGAACTGGTGCTAAGAGAAAGCTACTATGCAAGCAAATTGATCTACTTTGAGCCCGATAGGCTCCACTTTACGAGTGTTTTGCGCTGGCGCTCGAGTATTAAATATCTGGTAAATTCAATGAAATGAAAGAGCAGCGGAGCACTCACATGGAACTCTCTCCTCATCCCGAACGAATACTTCAAAAAAAAGAATCCAATTATCTTCTCCTATTGCTATTGAAGCAGCAGCTGTGAATCCGGTCAAAGAGGGCACCTGCCAGCTCATATTATGACATTAATCCCGAACTCATTAAAAAGAATCAAATGATCTTCTCCGGATAATAATTAATTCTTTATGAACCAGCAATTGTATATATTTGTAGGGGGCATAATGAAAGTCAAGTGTCCTCGTTCCTTCGGGGTACCAGGGAACGCACCTTAAACTAGAATAAGTGTAGTATGTACCTCCCAAAAATATAGTAAATTATTCAACTACTATGTAATCACTCCCACCAGAATTCAACTACTATGTAATCACTCCCGAAAAGGACAGGTTAATGCTTCTGCTCCGGCACCATGTCTAGCCCTTGCTAAATAAATAGTATAAAGACTCTCCCGTATCCCTTCTCAAATTCATTCTTTCCTCTCCATAACTCTCACTATATGGATCTCCATAACTCATATATATAGGGGACCCGCTCATAAATGACTTTTATACCCGATAAAGCAAGAGTCTAATATGGTAAGAGTGAAAATATACATGCCATGAACGGCAGCAGCGGAATCAAAAAATCACATCACATACTAAAGATAGAAATATGACCGGGGTAAGCACCAGCTACTAAAGATAGAAAGTCATTACCAGTACCTTGATTCAACAACAGCAGCAACAGACTGGCACAATAAAGGGTGATAGAATGAGGCGCCTACATCTCCTTCTGTGAATGGTTAGAGTGAGACGTTCATAGCTATATGGCCATGGCCCCTTCCAACGTGTTTTATTTTAGTAGAATGGAATGGCAACAAACAACCCTTCTAAGGTGCTTCATTCCTGTTGAAGGTACGAGCGAGATATAAGAAAACACTAATTCATTAACAGAGGCTCCGTACCAATAGTTAACTAATTCATTAACAGAGGCTCCGTACCAATAGTTCTAGGTTTTTGGGAGCGGAAGGTCCGAGTGGCGCGGCAAAAAGATTCAATCAACTGCTTTCGGGAATGGTTTTAGTAATAGGATTTCCAAGAGGGCCTAAAATATAGTAGTTCCTGTTGAAAGAGATTCCAACAAACTAATATGCCGGCGAACGGGAGCTGCAGACGTAGAAGAGGCAGAAGTGGGTTCGGCATTCCTTAAGTCCAACTCCTTCTGAGCTAGTCGGTTGAAAGAGGTAGGGATAAGGAGTTCTAGGCTGCGCACCTATTCTTAATTATAAGAGTGATTTGCATTCACTACCCGAAGAGAGGAGTTCATTCCAAGAGTTCACGTCGTGGAACGAGTGATAACGACTATCCTATGTTCTAGGCTATGAATAAGCAAGAGTGTCTTATCTGAATGGACTTGCACAAGATAATAATAGTAAGTAGTTCATGGCATTGCATACCGGAGTGGTTCATGTCATTACTTAATTCACGTACCTCGAGTCTATCTATCTAATAGCGGTCGATTAGCTAAATTGGCCCATCGGATTAGTCGTAAATAGCCCCAAAGGCTAAGGAGATAAATAGCCCCAAAGGCGTAGACTAACTGTATATAATATAAGATAAGTACCTCTGCCACGCAGAGGCATATAAATAGCCTTTGGGTCTATTTTCGACTCACAAAGAGGCATAGCAGAGGTACTTATATTATATACAGGCGGATTAGAACTTAATATTATGAATGTAGGGCCTTTGGGGCTATTTATCTCCTTCAATATAAATTCCGAAATTGACTATATTAGGGGCACTCTATCGAGTAGAAGTCCAGTACTGGGATGATTCAATCTTTTCCTAAGACCCAAACTCCCTTCCTGATCTGAGATGAGAAGGCAAGAAAGAAGCGAGCTCTGAGATGAGAAGGCAAGAAAGAAGTGAGCTTTCTCGGCTCTTGGAGTTCCGTTGCCAATAATAATAAGAGCATTCGTCCCCAGTCGTGAATGGCACTACCGTTCGATCGTATCATGAACCAGCTAGCCAGCACCAGTTCTATAATTAGTTAATTCACTCCTACCCCTTGAGTTAAGTTAACGAATGAGCCAGCACCAAGCTCATAAATGTGACCCTCCTTTCCAAGAAGTCTACAATGGCATTGCATTTACTCCTCCATAAGGTCGAGTCCCTCTCTTTCTTATTCTTAAAAAGGATGAGATCCTGTGGTCGAAGTACCCGAAGGAAGGAGTTGAATCGGATTCTAGCTCCCTATGGGCCGAGTGAGAGAGTGAATGTATCCATTCACGAACTGGTGCTAGTTAGACGGGGTGTCCTCGTCCCTCTTCTCGATGCACTCTTTCTATTATAGGGGCCCCAAACCTTATTCTTTTCCTGGTCCTAAATTGACTTTTATATGGGCCAGACACTGGCCTTACCCCAGCCCTTAGTCTAGTTTATAATCTAGTCTCGCCCTTACTATAATTTATTTATATTTATTTTAGGCCGTGAAAGCAGCGCTCAATCCCTTCCTTCTAGCCTTCCCCGCTCTTGGGGATAGCAGGAATACTCAAGATCGTGGCATGGCATCTGTCAGTTCCTTATAATAAGGCATCTGTCAGTTCAATAATGAGATTCTATATAAAGCCTCTGTTCCTGGTTCTTTCAAACCTGTGTGTGACTCCTTCTCGTTAGCCTCTGTTCCTGGTTCTTGTGACTCCTTCTCGTTCCTGCAATTTGGAAGAGCAGTCGGAAAGATGATCCCTAGGATGGGGCCGCCCATACGACGTAGCAGTAAGTTCAACTTTCTTTTTCCTAGCAGTAAGTGCATGCGAGCCTACCTTCATACTTCATACCAGTTCTGTTCCCTGGGTTCTCTCCGGTTTTGACCTAGTAAAGGTGCGTACTCTAGAAAGGTGCTACCTCTACCTCAACGCCTAGCTTCCGCTTCCAAGAAGGGTGCGCCTAGCTTCCAACACATTCAGTTAGACCCCAAGGTATTGGACCGAAGCCGTTTCCACAAGAGTCGAATAAAAGAATTGGATACCGTAGTCGTTCTACAAAACTACGAAAGATCTTTCTATGAACTCTACCCGTGGTGGTGCATCTGCATCAACTTCTTTTTGTCTTTCATCACAACAAAGGTTTGGAGGGGAAAAGCGGGGGAGGAGTTTCAGATATACTTTACCTTAGATAGGAGAGCTCGCCTAAGCAGGAGCGAAGTCTGCTCGACTAGACTAATTGGTTGTAGGGGGACAGAGGGTAAGGTGGACATAGCTACCTTTATTCATACATTATCGAAGTGACAAGGAAGGATATCGACAGAGTTCCAGGGCCTGTGCTCAATAAAAGCACTCACCGGCTAAGACTGCGGAAAGCACTCACCCATGCTAGGGCTAAGACTGAAAGTCGCTCTTCTTATTCATGCTGTCGGCTAGGAGGGAGGTTAGCAGAGGAACTTATATTATATACAGGGCCTAATATAAAAGTAAATTGCGTAAGAAAGAAGCTCGACATCTGCATCTGATTGATGAGACACGGGGCTTTGCTACTCGACCTATAATAGTTTAGAATAGGGGTTGAGAACTGACCTATAGGGGGACGAGCGGTAGCGACGTGTAAAGAAGTGATAAGAGTTCATTCCAAGATCTTTCTACGTTTTGAATAGTTTCGGATCAGTCGTAAATAGCCCCAAAGGCTATTTATCTGCTCTGCATAGCAGAGGTACTTATATTATAGTAAGGCGGATTAGTCTACTTAGTCGTAAATAGCCCCAAAGGCTATTTATATGCCTCTGCGTAGCAGAGGTACTTATCTTATATTATATACAGTTAGTCTACGCCTTTGGGGCTATTTATCTTCTTGGGGCTATTTATCTCCTTTTGCAGGCACGCAAGTATACTGGTAATAATTGGGTTCAGCTAGAGTTCAAGATGGGTATTAAGAATGGTATATAATGATGAGAGAAGAGAATAAAGAAAATGCCCCAAAAATATAAGCCAATATTATAGTAAGGGGGATTAGAACTTATATTATAGTAAGTGCGGCCCGGAACTTATAGTATAGTTAGGAATAAATGCAGGAGATAAAGAAATATAAATTCCGCCATACTATAATAAATTCCCGATATATTAGGGCCGCCATACTATAATATAAATTCCCAATATATGGCCCTAAAAGAAATATAAATTCCGCACTTACTATAATATAAGTTCTAAAATTTATTATAGAAGATTAGTCGTAAATAGCCCCAAAGGCTATTTCTCTCCCCAAACTAGTAAATTGTAGCAGAGGTACTTATATTATATACAGGCGGATTAGAACTTATATTATGAATGCAGGTAGGGTGGATTAGTCTACTTAAGGCTTAGTCGTAAATAGCCCCTTTGGCTAAGGAGATAAATAGCCCCAAGAAGATAAATAGCCCCAAAGGCGTAGACTAACTGTATATAATATAAGAGTTGTACCTCTGCTATGCAGAGCATATAAATAGCCTTTGGGGCTATTTACGACTAAGTAGAATAAACCACCTTACTATAATATAAATACCTCTGCTATGCAGAGAAGAGAAATAGCCTTTGGGTCTATTTTCGACTCAAAGAGGCGTAGCAGAGGTACTTATCTTATATTATATACAGTTAGTCTACGCCAAAGGGGCTATTTATCTTCTCGGGGCTATTTATCTCCTTTGGCAGAACTACTTTTTTTTGCAGGCACAACTTTGCTGAGGGTATCCCCCGATAGGCTCGCCATACATATAAGTTCTAAGGAGAGGGTATCCATAGGCTCGAGCGCATGCGAGAGGGCTGAGTAGATTTCTGTACTTTTTTGAACCCAGTAGTAGTAGTAGTACCCAGTAGTAGGGCCCATAGCCATTCACGACTTGCTGGGGATCATAGGATTAGAGTCAATTACAAGAGTCAATAGATCTTCACTGCCATTCAAATATTCGACCACTATTATTATTTTGCGTGCCATTTACAATATTCGACCTGTTGCTGCCTTAATGTTAGACCTTGTTGCTGCGTGCCATTTACGACTTGTTGGAGAGTATACCCGAATTTTCATTTTCCATATTTGACTTGAGTTGTTTTGAATGCCCCATGAACCACTTGCTAGGAACCTTTTAATCCCCATGAACCACTTGCTAGGAACACTGAATCATTAGACTGAACTTCACATTTCCTAACAAAACATCTTGATCCTTGGCTTATCAAAGGCTGGAGTGCTCCTTGGCTTAAGTGAAGCTTCTCTGCATTTCTTTATGGCTTAAACTACCTCGCTATCCCTATCGCTCTTATTTGAGGCTTTTCTTTTATTACCTCTTCACTCACACCTATTGCTCTTTCGCTTCTCTCTTGCTTTGATGCATTATAAAGAGGGCATGTGTTACGCATATTGCATCTACAGATCCCGGACTTGAGTTCACGCCCCTAATATAATAATAAGTCGCTTGAATTCCTGATCTTAGGCTGCCAGAGTAATACCTATAAATCGAGGCAGGGACCGCAGTCCACTGCGAAGCACTTATTGGGTGGAGCTTTCTCGATCAACTTGAATGAAAGAACGTCGTCTTCTCATATAGAGGATTGATCTACTCATTATATACCAGCCTGCCAGAACTCAATTGAAGATATTAGACTAAATTTATTATAGTTTCTTTAGGGCCGAATTTACTGTAAGCCCTCAAAGAAAGATAAATTCTATATAAGTTTTAGTCGTAAATAGCCCCAAAGGCTATGCAGAGCAGATAAATAGCCTTTGGGGCTATTTACGACTAATCAGGGGTAGCAGAGTTATATTATATACAGGCGGATTAGAACTTATATTATGAATGCAGGGCCAAAGGGGCTATTTATCTCCCCAGCTTAATATAAAAGTAAATTCGGCCCTTACTATATATTTGGATTTTTGGGCACGCAATTATACTGGTAATAATCTGCCTGGGCCTGCAAAAGTAGTAGTTCCTAAAATATTAGGGATATATTACTGTTAGAGCATCGCGACGTGGTAGAGCGCTAGCGACGTTTAGACGGGATTCGGAGGAATGCCTTAAAGAACCTCCCGAGCCCCATAGAATGAATAAGGAGCGGAGCATACGAAAGTTCTTATTATACGTGAGAGAGGTCGGTACTGGACAGGATGAAAGCAAAAGAAGGACTCCGGCTGCATATTAACACTCTATCTCAGTGCAATCACTCCTCTTCTTTGGAACGGTTATGGCACCAGCGTACGACTCTACTGTAGCGAACGAATAGAGATGATCATTCCCGGAAAGGGATGATTCTGTACCTTACGCTATCTTCAACTAATATGCGACTGGTGCAAGACGATTCTGATAAAAGACCCCATCTCATGAATATATTCCACGTTGGAAGATGCGGCTCTGCTTGAAAGTTGGTTGGCTCAGAAGCGGGGAGAGAAGCGGAGTAGCTCCTCTGCACGAATTCAATATAGTTGTAGTTGCAGGTGCCGGATCCTTAAGTAGCGCTTTCTCTATCTCGCTCGAGCGACTGGAAGTGATTCAGAGAGCTCATTCAGTATGAGTAGCTACTTAGAGAGAAAGTAACAGGAGAGAAGTTCTTCAGAGTGGCCCTGCTCAACAGAATCATTCCAAACATATGCAGCTGCGCATTAAGCAGTGCTTTCGCAGAGTTCGGAGTCCTTTCCGCCGCTCTGGTAGTCTCAGTTGCTGCTCTGGCTTTCCATGGCATATCTATCTTTCCTGGTCTCTTTCCGAGATTAGGAGCTCGACTAACTTGAGTCACAGTCACTCGACCAGGTATGTGTATTTTTCCGAGTCAATAATTCATTATTACTATGGCTCAAAGACGTACGCAAGAGGGAGCGGTGCATTTCCGAACTCGCTTCTGCAGCAGTGAATGCTATGTGAGTTAATTAGCATGGCTGGGTGGAATCCGGACCCGACCGCGGCACTATTGACTTCTATCTGCAGCTCCTAAGGGCTAAGACCTACGGCAAAATCATTCATTCCAAGAACTCTTTCCGAGAGGCCCGGCTGCTTCATGCTTTCATTCTGTCCTCTTTGAGGAGTTTCCTTGGCGGCCCTAAAATAAATATAAATGTGGAGTGGTTCTCTTCATTCCATTAGAGGACTGAAGATAGCGGCACGGGAATATGCGGGATATGAAAGACTCTCTTTCACCGGTCTATCGTAAGTGGAAGAGCCTTGCCTTCCGCCGCTCATATACGAATTAGAAGAGTTAGAAGGTGAAAGAAATGATGCTTGAGTGCTCGAACGGGGGAGGGACGATGAGTTAACGAGTGCTCGACTTCAAGGAGAGAATAGAAGAGTATCCTAGCTCCTAACGACGGGTTGCTTACGCTCGACTCTTCGGAGAGGGACGAAAGCGGAATAGCCGGTCATTCTTATATTATCAAGTACGCGTGGATCTTTCTCTCTTTCGATAAAGGCAACCACCTTTTCTAGCCGATGCTTCCAATTACGAAACTACGAAAGATCTTGGTCCTACTAAAGAAGAGAGACCCCCCTTTACGCAGCTGAGCTAACTACTGCTTTCCACAAGCATCAGACTCAATTCCAAGCAGCCGGACAGGTAAGGCCGAAGAGCATTAGTAGTTTGAGTATCGGCATACTAATCAAATAAGTAAAAGAAGAATCTTCGCTGACCGGACTAAATGAGAGGGGTGCATAGCCTCTAAAGGGAACTCATCGCCTCTACTTTCACTCTTGGAACTAGGTAGCAGGTCGAGCTAGAACGATCTGAAGAACTATAGGAATGAGTCAACTATCTGCACAAAAGAAAGAACTCTTGAAGGTTTCAATAGCTCTATTCACAGGAGCTAGACCAGCAGCAAGCCCGGATCCCTAACGAGTTAGCTCAGTTGCGGTCCGAGGACTGTCCTGGTGGCTTTGCTTCAATCCGGTGAAAGAGTGAAAAGAGGAGAGGCACGAAGAACTTCTATAAGCAAATGCCCGCAATTTCTTTATATTTATTTTAGGCCTTTTCTTTTCTCCCCAGGGACCGGCAAATTCACTCTACTTAGTAGTCGGCCCTCTCCTCTTATGGCTCTGAAGGCTGGTTACTTCCTATGAATCTCTTCTCACAGAGGGGGGCTTCTTTTCCTCTTATGGCTACTCTTCGTAAGGGGGGTGATCTCGCCCTATCCAACTCAGTCCTTCCTTCCGCATAAGAAGTCAAGCGTAGTTGATCCCGCACTCAGACTTATGGAAATGGAAATTCCCGGCATAGGTTCGGAGCGCAACGCAAGGCCATGAACCATAAGGAAAGGGTTTGCTCTAGCCCCCTTCGAACTCTTCACTGCCAAAGCTGCGGAATGTAAAGAACGGATCCCGAGTCTCTCTTGTAATGAACTCAGACCCAAAGGTCCGGATTCAACCTCCGGTTCGGGGCGTAATCAATATCTGACTCAAGATGCAATGCCGACAGCCAAGTCAATGGCGCCCGCGTCAGAAGTAGCTATCCGCTATATGCTCGGAATAAGGATTGCTGAATCTAAGTCAATTGATTCAGCCTCAAAGTAGAGATAAAGTCCCTATCCTCTTACAGTAGCTCGGGTCTTCCTGGTGTAGCGTACTTGATTCCCGGCTGCTGCCCGACCGATCCAAAGAGTAGAATCCGTCCCTACCTTCCCGATCCGAACCCGAAGAGTCTCTTATCTGCAGCAAATTACTGGTATTAGGCTCCCGAATAAGATAGGCACTTAGATCCGGCGGGTACCCCTCCCCTGTAGAGTGGTTCTGGAGAGGCACCGGGCATAATCAAATCAAATACGCTGGCCCTAAAATAAATATAGAAGAAAGAATCTCATAGAATATAGTAATATAGTTACTCATGGTATTTGCTTAAGAGAGTGGTTTT
>NC_133861.1:2102292-2184792 GCF_044706935.1 Curcuma longa
GGCTTCCTTCCGAGGGGCTCTTGGTCCTCTCGGCTGAGAGCTTATCTGCCCCGTCTTCTGTCGACCTCCAGTCTCTTTCCTACTACAATTGACTATTTATATTAGGCGCAATTGACTATTTATATTAGCTGAACTTCTTCTTCGACAGCTCCTTGCCTCACTAGAGCACAAACGCTCTACTGAATGCTTGCGTAGTTTACTTGGAAAGCAATTATTGGACTCGGCAATTATTGTGAGAGGGGCCCCATCGGGCCTCCTTCCCTTGTCTCTTTCAGGTTCTCGGGGCTCTATCTGGATCGCTAATGGTTCTCATACGATTTCTGCCAGCTACTGAAGGAGCCATTTATTTAATATTAGGCTTCGTGGCATGGAAAGGGCTATTTATTGGTACGGGAGCGGGAGGAGCGAGATCAAGGAAGTGTCCGTGAGCTAGACTCAGCTATACTCTTTTTTTTAGTGCCTTTCTCTCTGAGCGTTAGAGGGCTTGTCCTCGACTCGAGTAGGTTCTTGAAAGATTCTATGGTGAACGGCTCTATCACTCTACCCTACCTCCGTGGACAAGAAAAGAAAGGTGGAGCGGAGCGGGTCAAAGAAAGTAATAGCGGTAGAGAAGCTGCTTTAGAGGCAGAAAGAAAAAGGTAGAGAGCTCTCAGCGGCAGTAATAGCGGGGCTTAGACATAGAGTCGAATGTGAATCCCCTCCCTAGTTCTCCATCCACAGAGGGCAATAGAGGGCAATCAAAGATCATTCATCAAGGAATCCAGGAAAAGAGATGTCGAATGAGACAAACGGAACGAAGTGGAGTGCGGCGTTCATCCGCCTGTTCTCCAAAGAGGGCAAGAGAGCAGAGAAAGAATGAATGCGAAGTCGAGATCAAGAATTATTCAATCAAGCAAGAGAGCAGAGAAAGAATGATTCAATCATCTCATCTCCAAGGCATGGCAATCAAGCGAAGAAGAATAGAAAGCAAAGATTCGTGTCACTAGTCATTCATGAGATGGCTCATCTTACTGTACTTCACTCTCATCTCTTCGTGAGATCTCGAAGTGATGAGATAGCGAAAGAGAAGCTGCGAGTGGAATGGCCAAGTCTTGATTTTGGCCCGCTACATCTTGGGTAAAATAAATAGGATGGAAGAAGTGTAGCGGTAGTCGTGGAACGAGCCAGCCAGCAAGCATGATTGAAGAGCTTAAGGGCAGAAGTATAGTAGACTCAGAGGAGACCGAAGACGAATGGTGGAGTAGTCTTCCTCAATTAGCGAGGTGCGTAGCGGCAAACAAATGGAGTTCCGCACAGAGTCCTGTCTCACCGAACTCAAAGCTCTGAATTTCATATGAAGAATAGCCGATCATCCTCTACTTAGTCATAGGTCAAAGACACTGGAAGAAAGAGCTAGCCTCACTCATGCTGGTTAGAGTTAGATAGCGAGTCCAAAGGCTGCTGCCTTAGATCGTGATCAGACCTCAGCTTAGTATGGTTGCTCACTAGCTCCGGTTAGACCTACGATTCTTTGACTAACGCATTCCGCTATCGCAAGAAAGAAATGCTGCTGTGTTCTCGTTCCGCTTCGCTAGAAAGACATTGACTGCCGCATTCCGCTATCGCTGGTTTGCTTCTCTGCCGCATTCCGCTATCGCTCCATTTGTCGCTTCGCTTCATTTGGCTGTTGCTTCACTGCAGTTCCGCCTCGCTGCTTCGCTGCAATTGGCCCGTCCTGAACTACTCTCTTCTTTCCGGTCCTCTCCATTATTCATAGAGAAAGAGCAGGTCGACCCTCTACGAGAAAGATCAGCGAAGTCGGAGCCTCATCTCATTCCTTTATATATAGTTAGTTGTTCGAATCCCGTCCCAACCAGGACAGCTACGTGGGCTGCCCTTGCTCTTCCAACCAGTGCAAGAGATGAGGTACTCGAAAGCAGTGCTTGGATTAGGGACTCAGAACCAGGACTATAGCCAGACAAGTGGTATAAGGTCCAAGGGCTATAAGCCGGAGCTAGCTTTCAGTGGGATGAATATTCGATCTACTTGAAGAAGAGCCGTCCGAGATGCTATTGACTTGTCACTCCGCCTGCCGCTAATCGTTGGAAAAGAGTCTCATTCAGCAAGCTACCATTCATTTAATGATAAAGTAGTTGTAGCCTACCGTAGCTTCCTAGTAGTCCGAGGCCGGAGCCGACGAGAACAGATTCGAAATGTCTCATCCCGCTCGCTGGGTTCTATTATGAGTCCCCGCCTATCCAACTACGCGAACAAGGAGCTCACAAGGTTACTAGTGATGGACCAATGTACTTAGACCACTATGGAGGGAAGAGCAATAGGTTGTTCTTGATAAAAGGAGCTTGGAATCGCTCCTCGAATCTGCTGGCATCTTGGAATGTTGAGAATGAAAGGAAGGAGTCCTCAACGAAGGGGAGAGGGAGATGGATGGCTTCCTCGCCAGCGGTTATCCATCTTTTTTCAGTACAGTACTCCTACGTAAGGTGCGAAGCGATAACGAAGCCCCGTTACAATAGGCCCCCTTCCTCTTCCCTGTCCTATGGACACTCGGAACCAGGAACTCTTCACTATGAACCCTAGCCCTTCAGTCCCTATTTTGCAGTGGCAAGAACTGGGAATAGGCACTCGTAACCATCACTCCGGTCTAATGGGCCCATCTATAGTAGTTAGTCACCCGGCCCAGGCAGCATGAGATGGGGAAGCGCGGCTACTTCGGTAGGACGGGGAGAGAAAGGATAGGCAATGCCTCTTATCTGAAGTTGGTGAACTTAGAGGACTTTTAAGACCAGCTAGCGTTTTACATACGATTCCTTCGCTACTTATAAGGGATAGGGTAAACGAAGAAGTCGAGGGCCGACTATACTATAAGGGCCTCTTTAGATAGCTCGTTTTATAGTATAGTCGGCCCTCGACTTCAGCTTTTGAAAACAGAACTTAAAGGGTATTAATAGCTCGCCATACATATAAGTTCTAAGGAGAGGGTCCATGAGAATGCTTTTTTTTTCAAAACATAACTTGGAAGAGAATGAGGAATGACATTGGTTCGCTTACGAGGGTAAGAAGCATATGATTCCCTCCTATCTCACATGGACATGAATACGAAAGAGCTTCCCCGTCATTTCATTATCTCCCCCTACTTCTTAAGTGCACTCGTACCCCTCCCGCAGGTCTAGGGATTAGCTTCTCTCGTCCCACCTTCCTTTTTTAATCCCTTAGGAGCGAGGTCACCTCACTCTTTTTAAGGAACTCCCGTTTAGTCTAGCTCCCCCTGAGCCTCTAACCACTCAACATAATTATAGTCAGAGGTGGATATAGGATCTAAGCTCTCTGTCTCATTCCTTCCTTCGCATGCTTACTGTGGGGCATTTGAGTTCCAGGGTCCCAAACGGGATAGGGGAATCATATTCGGAATTACATAAGTGCATCTGAAGCGTACTTATGAGTACCAAACGAGATAAGAATAATTAGATAATTTGGATTTGGGGGCAGAGTTATGGCTTTTCCCCTTCTTAATCTAGCATTGCTACTCTTCTGACATAGTCCTAAAATCAATATAAATTCCGCAATTTAACTAAGGAGATAAATAGCCCCAAGAAGATAAATAGCCCCTTTGGCGTAGACTAACTGTATATAATATAAGATAAGTACCTCTGCTACGCCTCTTTGAGTCGAAAATAGACCCAAAGGCTAAGGAGATAAATAGCCCCAAAGGCGTAGACTAACTGTATATAATATAAGAGTTGTACCTCTGCCACGCAGAGGCATATAAATAGCCTTTGGGTCTATTTTCGACTCACAAAGAGGCATAGCAGAGATATTTCTATTTTAGTAAGATGGTTTATTCTACTTAGTCGTAAATAGCCCCAAAGGCTATTTCTTCTACTCAGCATAGCTGAGGTCTTTATATTATAGTAAGGCAGATTAGTCTACGCCTTTGGGGCTATTTATCTTCTCGGGGCTATTTATCTCCTTAGCCAAAGGGGCTATTTACGACTAAGTAGACTAATCCGCCTGTATATAATATAAGTACCTCTGCTACGCAGAGGAGATAAATAGCCTTTGGGGCTATTTACGACTAAAACTTATATGCCAGCTTAATATAAAAGTAAATTCGGCCCTAAAATGAATATAAATAAATTATAGTAAGGGCGCAATTTAACTATAGTAAGTTCCCTAAAATCAAGTCAATTCCAGAAAAGCACTGCGATATGCCACATCGCGCATTCGGTTTGACTCACTTTCTACGTGCATGAGTTGGAGGCCTGTATATAATATAACCAAGCCAAATGCTTCAAAGAGAGACGTCAATTAGCACAAAAGAATGCTAAATAGACTCTTGGAGGCCTGTATATAATATAAGTTCGTGGAGGCCTGTATATAATATAAGTTCGTGGAGGCCTGTATATAATATAAGTTCGCGTCACATCCAAACCAACGGGTGCACTCTCAATAAAATCAGTCGGCAAGTGCTGATGTTGCGATGAGGTCGTCCATGAAAGTTATCAGCCTGTATATAATATAAGTTCTTGGAGGATGTAGGTTAATCAGTGGGAGGCCTGTATATAATATAAGTTCGTGGAGGGAGAAAAGAAGTTCACGACCCAAAGATGCAAGATTCATAGCTCTGAAATCAATGGTTGACTTTCCCATACGAGCATTGAGCGCGTACGCGTCATTCAATTCATTCATTATACAATGACTTTCTGGCAACTGAACATGAGGTCCTTTCTCTCATGGGAGGGCAGGATAATTCCAAGAAGGGAGCAATTACTTACTATATTTCCGGATCTATCTTCGACTAAAAGAGGAGCCATAAGGGAAAAGAATTGACTGTGCCTTCACTCACCTAAGTCAGAGGGGCCATCCAGAGCTCCCAAATATAGTTAAATTGCACGTGTATTTAAGGCTATTTTCCATAGGAGCAATTAGACTTCTACCGAAGGGTCCGGGAAGGTTGGGTCAAGAGCTACAACGGAAAAAGAGCTAGAGAAAGAAAGTCAACTGGTTGAATCCCCTCTGTCTCTCTGTCGTCTGGTGCTATGTTAGTGGGCTCCGATGTGGTGTACTACTGATGTGTTTTAGATATTATATGGTGATGCTTTCCCCAAAAAGATAGTCAATTCTTTCGCATACCTCGGTTTCGTACCCTCTCTACCCTGTACTCTCTCTCTATAAAGCATGGATATGGAACCTCTGTACTCTCTCTCTATAAAGCATGGATATGGAACCTCTGTACTCTCTCTCCATAAAGCATATCGAACGCTCCATAAAGCATATCGAATTAACCGAATCGTAGGTATATGGAATATGCTAGTATCTTGTACACATAAGATAGTCCAAATAAGTTACTGACAAACCCGGATCATCGATAGGTATATTAAATTACTGCCTATAAACTAAATATAATCTGCCCTTTATATATTCAGTCGAAATATGCCTATCTTTTATACCCTTTCTTTTCTAAGGTAGCAAAGAATAATAAAAGGATTCGCCCCAATATATAGTAAATCAGCAGAAGTTCCTAGGAAAGTAGCCAATTCCATGATTAGTACTGTTTTACCTACTCCAGCTCCCCCAAATAGTCCTAAATGCACTAACAAGTGCATTTTGTATCCGCAGCTCCAAAAGCGGTTTCCAAATAATTTTCATTAATCAAATGGTGTCGTAAATATGTAGTAAAGCGGATTTCCACCTTGAAATCACTTCCTTCTTTTTAGCAAGGCCAAATCATTAAACCTGGCGATAGCGACGTTGCCTCGTACCTAGCATTGCTTTCGCTGTCAGCTCATTCGCTCCTTGCTAAAACAAGGGCCAATTAATAGTAAGTAGATCTTTCTACGTTTTTAATATTCACGCAATTATACTGGTAATAATCTGCTGCGGTAAACATTCCATCTCCTATCATTCTTTTGATTGGGGTAGATGGCTCATAACCCTTCTTTTCATTCACTCTGACTTCTTGTTTGAGGTCACCTGCAACTTATAGTAAGATGTCCCGTACTTGAAATCAAACTTGAACCATTCAAAGAAGGAAAGCACAGCGAACTCCTAAAGCTACTTCTCATTCCCAAATATCTTTGTTTGCTCCTTTCGCTGCTGTCTTTTCCCGACCTACCCTCCCGGATAAAGAGCTCCTGTTCTTGGGTTGAAGTTCATATTCATTAGTTAAGTAATAGTTCGCGAGAGACTTATACATACTCGTACCGCCAATATATAGTAAGGGGTGGCAGTCCAAGAGTGAAAACCAAGAGATATTGATTCCATGGATAGAGTGAATTAGTTGTTGCCGGCTGTAGCCTATTAGACGTTGGGAAGACTATGATGTTCAAATCAAGTTGGAAGGCCTAAAAGAGAAAGCCTTAACGCAACGCTACAAAGAGATGAAGCAGCTGCCTCCAGCACTCAGTGTTACTTAATTCTTGAAGTCTTCGTGCCTTTGATCGGAGTGGATAAGTCAGTAGGAGCAAAACCTTTCATGTACTAAACACCAGGGGTAGCCTAAAATAAATATAAACGCGAATGAAATGACGCGTAGGTACGACTGAAAGGCACTTTTAAGGCTCAGCTGCAGTCCGAGAAGCTTCTGTAGCTCTTAAAGGAGTAGCTCATGAGACTGTTATTACTTTTCTTTTCAGGGCACCAGCAACTGACTCTACCGGAGCTAAGGAAAGCTGCCTAGGAGATTCAAGCCAAACTGCTAACTCTAACCCTTAAACTGCCTACGAAACAACTTATGAAGCAAAGCCACCAATAACGGATGTCGGTCGGGATCAGACAGCTTTAGTGCATATTTCTCTCTCCTTTCCAGTAGTACGGTACGGCTGTCCTGTTTGAGTGAGTGGAATTCCGCATGGCTTGAACTCACGTCCTTCTCTTTGCAAGGGTAGTGGACAAGCGACGTCGTTCTCACTCGTCCCTTGAACCATATGAACCATACCCGACTGGCATGGCACTAGCCCTGACCTTGAACCATATCCGATCCGACTGTTGCTGAGGGTATTACATAGCTCGACCATTAGGGAGAGGGCGAGGTAAGCTCTTTTGAAAGCAAGACTGATTAGATAGGCCATGCACTTTGGTACACGCTCGACTATACTACGGGCGGGTTCTAGGACCTTCTTTCTGAAGGAGAAAGACCTTGTTTTGGTTCTGGTACAGATAAGTAGAAGAGCGAGCACCTCTCCACGTCGCTCTGCTCGTACCTTTCCATACCTTCAACGATAGATGAGTAGGGCGGGAATAACACTGTAAACTACTGAAATAGGAGCATGGAGGTCAAATCTTCGCCTTAAGATAGGCTGGCTAGGAAGGAAGAAAGGTTGGACCTTGCCAATACCACGACCATGGCGGGCTCCCACTGTACAACCAGAAAGATATCCCTTCTCCTTCGTTCTCCCTCTCTTAAAGGGGACCTATTTCACCGTAGCTAGTCGAGCCCAACATGAACTAAGCGTAACTAAGCTCATTTGAGACCGCTCATCAGATAGTGTTCTGGCCTCCCGGTCTCGCCAACGGTCTAATTCGCGGTGGGGTAGTAGAAAAAGGTGGCCCTGGGGTCCGAGTATATCTAGTGAGTCTTACCGAGTAGTATCTTCCGGTGGGTAGCTATCTCTGCCGAAAGATTCTCTGTGAGTTGGTCTATCTTCCAAAGGAGCTGCAGCGATCCCAATCATACGTTCTTTCTGTAGCTGTTTCAGGCATTGGTGATCTCAGTGGCATTTGAAGGGTTAGCTTCAGCCAGGGTCCCGAAGAGATATCAGTGGCCGAGATCTTATCTGTGTGTCAATCTATGGTATTCCGTATCAAAGGTCTCTTCCGCTGCAGTCAAAGTAGTTGGGCCTTCCTACACTTCTCTTCCCTCAACTGCCGCAGTCTCTCTCGCTTCCAGTCGGATTAATAGTAGTTTTTCTTCCTCAGGTGTAGTATGGCAAGCGGTATCCTATCTTTGTCCGGCCTCTAGGTGATATATTCGAATTGAGTTGTCTCTCTATCTTTCTTGAGTTTCTCGTCTCTTGGATGATCAGCCAAAGTCTAATCCTTGGCACTTTCTCTGGCGTTGTATTCAGGGTCATTTTCTTTCTCCGGCGCCGTAAGTGGGGAGTCTTTGGTCGTTCAATCCTATGAAAGAAGGGAAACTGGACCAGGACCCAACGACTCCACGACTTCAAAGACTCTATCCTTTGCAAAAGTGGTTTGAATAGCTTGGATGGAGGACTCTCTCGATGGGCGGGCCATTTCCGAAAGAATTGTCACGGAGGTAAGAGCACAATCATCCCATGCTAGACAGAGAGGATGAAGAGAAGGCTGGATGATAGATCTATGGTTTACTCTATTTCGCCCGAAGATGAGTTAGAAAGGGCAGTGAAACTTATTCTCATTGATGCGCACCGAGATGCGGTAGTCAACGCGCACGACTCAATGAAGGGCAAGGGGCTTCCAATCTAAAGCACAGAAAGGCAAGGGGCGACTGGTAAGGAGCGTAGGAGCGACGTGGAGTGGCGACTGACTTCTAGGTTTATATTAGAGACTCTTCCCATTTACTACTTGAAAGTAAAAACAACTTAGGTTAGGCCTAAGCTCTTCGCGAACCAGGATTCCACTTATTCGACTTTGCCACGCGTTCCTACAAACGGGAGGGCGTGTGCTTCGAACCCATTCATTCTAGCCCTAAATGGAAGATTTTTTCCTCTCCCTAACTTTAAAACGAGATATTTGAACTTATATTATAGTATGGCTTAGTCGTAAATAGCCCCTTTGGCTATTTATCTGCTCTGCGTAGCAGAGGAACTTATATTATATACATAAGGATTAGTCTACTTAGTCGTAAATAGCCCCTTTGGCTAAGGAGATAAATAGCCCCAAAGGCGTAGAATAAACCACCTTACTATAATATAAAGACCTCTGCTATGCCCTTTGTGAGTCGAAAATAGACCCAAAGGCTATTTATATGCCTCTGCGTGGCAGAGGTACTTATCTTATATTATATACAGTTAGTCTACGCCTTTGGGGCTATTTATCTCCTTAGCCTTTGGGTCTATTTTCGACTCAAAGAGGCGTAGCAGAGGTACAACTCTTATATTATATACAGTTAGTCTACTTAGTCGTAAATAGCCCCTTTGGCTATTTATATGCCTCTGCGTAGCCGAGGTACTTATCTTATATTATATACAGGCTGATTAGTCTACTTAGTCGTAAATAGCCCCAAAGGCTATTTATATGCCTCTGCGTAGCCGAGGTACAACTCTTATATTATATACAGTTAGTCTACGCCTTTGGGGCTATTTATCTTCTTGGGGCAATTTATCTTCTCGGGGCTATTTATCTCCTTTAGAGTAGGGAAAGTCTTTGTGGAGGAACGAGGGCACAGAGGCATCTCCAGTCAATCTCTCTCCGGTCGGGGAATTTATTATAGTATGGCAGCGAAGGAAAGAAACTTATATTATAGTATGGCGGAATTTATATTTATTTTAGGCCACCAATGAGACAAGGAGGGGAAGAAAACAAACCAGGTGCGGAGCGGTGCTTGCGCGTCAAATGCATGCCACCAATGAGACTCGGAGGGGAGTTGAGGAGCGAAGACAAGTTGCGCGAGAGACCAATGAATCAGAAATGGAGGTCGTGGGAAAGAGTCCCTTTCTTGCCTAAGAATCTTCGGTGCGAATGACAGTGAGAGGAGCGGGAAGCAAGAAGAACAGTGAACCAAGCCAAGCTCTAAGAAAGAAGAGATCTCGAGCAAGGGCATGCATCGTACGTAGGCGGATCAGAGAGTCATCCCAGGTCAGCGAACTATTGTGAAAGTCGCCGCTCTACCGGGCTTCAAGGGCAGAGTGAAAGGGCTCAGTCCCTGGCTTAGAAGGTTGGTTGTCCGGTGAGGGCAAAGAAAGGAGCAATTAAGGGACCTGTGACGTAGTGGTGTGTAGCTTTGATATGGTGCTCGGGAAGCCAAGCAATGTATAGATAGCGCTCGGGAAGCACTCAACTCTCGCATCTCGCAAGTCTGAGTTGCAAGTCTTCAAGGTGCGACAAGTCAGAGTCCCATCCAGAAATATATAGTAAGGGCCGATGAGGGCGAGCGGAATCCAAGCGAGGTGCTACGCGGGATAGGTTCTTCGAGATGAGGAACTTATATTATAGTAAGGTCGTCGGAGGCTCAGTTAGAGGACGGGAGGAGCGGCTTCGGCACCCGTACTTGGAATCAGACCAAGCAGGAAGAGAAAGGGCAGCGAACGGAACTGAGACTTGCCCACCAGTGAGGCAGCGAGAGGAATGAGCCGAGGTGCGAACGATCAAACGAGAGGTACCTACCGGTCGCTCGGGTAAAGCGCTCCCCGCTACGCCCCTTTCTTCTCTTTCGGAATTTACTTGATTTTAGGGCCCTGGGCCAAGATAGCATCCAATCAAGTAGCGCATGCAGGATAGAATAGCATCCAGTAGCGCCCGATAGCAGCGCTTGTCTACCATTCCCAATCACAATGAAAGAGGAACTTGGACCCGTGAAGTGAAGACTAAAAGGACGCCATACTATAATATAAGTTCAAATATATATACAGGGCCGAATTTAATGTTATTAAGGGGAGATAAAGAGCCCCAAAGGCCCTGCATTCATAATATAAGTTATAATCCGCCTGTATATAATATAAGTACCTCTGCTACCCTTACTAGATATTGGGCAGATAAATAGCCTTTGGGGCTATTTACGACTAATCCGCGGGAGATAAATAGCCCCTTTGAACTTATATTATAGTATGGCGGCCCTTACTATATATTTGGCGATCGGCCCTTACTATATATTTGGCGATCGGATTAGTCGTAAATAGCCAAAGGGGCTATTTATCTCCTCTGCTACGCAATTGTAGACTATCCGCCATACTATAATAAATTCCCGAAGGAGATAAAGAGCCCCAAAGGCCCTGCATTCATAATATAAGTTCTAATCCGCCTGTATATAATATAAGTTCCTCTGCTACCCCTGATTAGTCGTAAATAGCCCCAAAGGCGTAGACTAATCCGCCTTACTATAATATAAGTACCTCTGCTATGCAGAGCAGATAAATAGCCTTTGGGGCTATTTACGACTAAGACTTATATGCCAGCTTAATATAAAAGTAAATTCGGCCCTAAAATGAACCTAAAATCAATCTAAATATATAGTTAAGTTCTGTATATAATATAAGTTCCCGATATATCCCTAAAAAGAAAGTCAACATATAGTTAAGTTCTGTATATAATATAAATTCCCAAGGAGATAAATAGCCCCAAAGGCCCTGCATTCATAATATAAGTTCTAATCCGCCTGTATATAATATAACTCTGCTACCCCTGATTAGTCGTAAATAGCCCCAAAGGAGATAAATAGCCCCAAGAAGATAAATAGCCCCTTTGGCGTAGACTAATCAGCCTGTATATAATATAAGATAAGTACCTCGGCTACGCAGAGGCATATAAATAGCCAAAGGGGCTATTTACGACTAAGTAGAATAAACCGCCTTACTATAATATAAATACCTCTGCTATGCAGAGAAGAGAAATAGCCTTTGGGTCTATTTTCGAAAGGAGATAAATAGCCCCTTTGGCGTAGACTAACTGTATATAATATAAGATAAGTACCTCTGCTACGCAGAGGCAGAGAAATAGCCAAAGGGGCTATTTACGACTAATCCGAATTGACCTAAAATAAATATAAATAAATTGCCCAAAAATCTAGTAAAGGAGATAAATAGCCCCAAAGGCGTAGACTAATCCGCCTGTATATAATATAAGTACCTCTGCTATGCAGAGCAGATAAATAGCCTTTGGGGCTATTTACGACTAATCCGCGGGAGATAAATAGCCCAGGGGTAGCAGAGGTACTTATATTATATACAGGCGGATTAGAACTTAATTATAGTAAGTAGGGCCTTTGGGGCTATTTATCTCCTTTACTAGATTTTTGGGGCCTAATATAAAAGTAAATTATAGCCTTTGGGGCTATTTACGACTAATCCGAATTGGCCCTAAAGATATAAATTCCGACGACTAGACATTCAAAACTACGAAAGATCTACCCTTCCTTCTCTGCTATCTTGGCTTCAATTCATTGTTCTGCTAAATGATCTACTCAAGCGCATGTGTCAAGGGTTGTGTTTGAAATGCCCCGGCACTAGGGCTGCCTCGAATCACTTGCCCCCTGTTCTTCCGGTGGCCTGGATCGACCCCTTTGCCGCCGCGGACCACCCGAATCAACATGAAGAAAGCGTGTGCACAGGCCGCATCGGGGGGAAGACTGGGGTCTCAGACATAAGCGAGACGGGGGATCATCTTACTATACGATTACACCTCTGATAGAAAGAAGAGTTCCTTCCTCGCGTACTGCTACCGGGAAGTTTACCACTCCTCATTTTATCTTATATAAGTAGTTGTCAAGGAAGCAAGCGGGTCTCGAAGAAAGACGCAAGCTACGCCTGCTGAGCAAGATGGAGGAAGGCCCTCGTCCACGGTGATCAAGAGAGGAAAAGAGTCCATGGTCTGACCCGGCTAGCACTCGACTCTGGCTCCCGGAGCTGCTGTCGGATATCCAGATCGTACGCGTTGGTTTGATCCATGGAGTGGCGGGAGAGTGAGGCGGCTTCACATTTTATAAGAGCTTCAATTGCATACGAGTCAGCATTTCAACTAAGAGTGAACCTTCACAACATTGAGGGGTACGCGCGGACTCTCGCTGCTCTCTACCGCACTTGCTAACGAGCAGGCGGGGTACTCACTTTTAGTTAGAGGTCAGGAGGCTCAGGCTCTCGAGGGGGGGCTTCCCGAGTCGAGGTGTTGAAGTCGGGCGATTGCGCTTCGAAGTTGGGCGCTCCTTCCATTCTCTACGCTCAGGTGCGCGTCTTATGTACGACGACTCCTTTACTACAATAAAGAAAGTTCGAGGCTGTGTTAGACCTTCGGCCTTGACTAAGTACTCATTGCCTGCTATCCCTATCCCTCCAAGTCACCGGACTCTGACAGGCTTCCAGTATTCCAGGTTGCAAATAAGACCATACTGAAAGAATTCGTTAGAACAATGAAGGATTATCCTTGAGTGGGAGCTGAAGGAGAATCGTTCCATTCCCTAACTGAAGCGAGGGGTTCGAGTTCGCGTTAAGCTCTCCCGCAACTGAGCCAGCATATGAGAGTCCATAGTCCTCCGCTGCTTAAGCACTCCGTCCCGATCCCTTGTCTGAAGCTTAAGTTCGGAACGTACCAAATGTTCGGACCAAAGTAAGCGGACTGACGCTACTTAGGATAGGCTCGACCCTCCCTAATATAAAAGTAAATTTTGGTAGTTCTTTTCTCAAGTCAAGTCAACTAAAGTAAAGGGCCGAGCGGTAGCGACGGGGGGTCAGTCAAGTCAAGGTCGTCAAGGTCAGTCAAGTCAAGGGAGAGGAAGGTTTAGGAAAGAACGTGAGGGGTGCCGTTCTAGGTTATTTGTACGCCAGAGGGACTACTCATAGTCTCAGGTGCAGGTGCAGGGTAGCTGGCATCACTTCCTTCTAAGGTCTACTTATCGTCGAAGAACCCTTTTCCTCTTTCAGAGGCAGCTGCTTCATACTCGCACGGAATCGCACAACATCAGCACGTAATCGCACTTTTGCTGCTTAATAAAGATGTTCATAGCATTGCCTGTAGTAGCCTAGCCTCAAACTACCCACTACTAAGCTAAGTAGAAGTAAGTAATGCGATAAACGAAACTTAAGCAGCACCGAAAAGCAGCCAATCTTAGAAAGCAACCCGTTCGGACTGCTATTGTTTTATGATTAAAGAGAATAAGAAATGTGAAGCTTTTCCGTGCATTTAGTGAGTCTTTTTTCGAGGGCTTCACCTTGAAATCCTCTCTTGGTGCTTTCGATCGATGGTCTCTTCTCCCCTTTCGGGCTGGAGCACCCTCGCTGCCCTAATTTATCACCTTTTCTTTCAGTGTTGCGAAATGCTGCATCGAATGGACTCTGGACGAGAAAGGCCCAATGGCTTCGCAAATAGTGGGGGCCGCCCTAAGATCTTGATCTCGAATTCGCATCGCTCTATTGCCCTTTCCGGGCTCATCCCGCGCATTCCGCGCATTCAGTGCTTTTTTGCTTGCGAACGGAATGAAAGAGAGGGTATCGACAGATAGCTCGCAATACCGTAATTTAGGGCCAAAATAGTAAGTAGATCTTTCCCAATATATATACAGGGTTGAATAGTTTCACCAACAGAGCTATAATTTCTTTATATTGATCAATCTCTCTCTGCGTCGAGCCAGTTCGCTAAGTATAGTACGCTATTACTATGCGGATTAGAACTTATATTATGAATGCAGGTAGGGTGGATTAGTCTACTTAAGGCTTAGTCGTAAATAGCCCCTTTGGCTAAGGAGATAAATAGCCCCAAGAAGATAAATAGCCCCTTTGGCGTAGACTAACTGTATATAATATAAGATAAGTACCTCTGCTATGCAGAGCATATAAATAGCCAAAGGGGCTATTTACGACTAAGTAGAATAAACCATCTTACTAAAATAGAAAGACCTCTGCTATGCCTCTTTGTGAGTCGAAAATAGACCCAAAGGCTATTTATATGCCTCTGCGTGGCAGAGGTACTTATCTTATATTATATACAGTTAGTCTACTTAGTCGTAAATAGCCCCTTTGGCTATTTATATGCCTCAAGGAGATAAATAGCCCCAAAGGCGTAGAATAAACCATCTTACTAAAATAGAAATACCTCTGCTATGCAGAGAAGATAAATAGCCTTTGGGTCTATTTTCGACTCAAAGAGGCGTAGCCGAGGTACTTATCTTATATTATATATAGGCTGATTAGTCTACTTAGTCGTAAATAGCCCCAAAGGCTATTTATATGCCTCTGCGTAGCCGAGGTACTTATCTTATATTATATACAGTTAGTCTACGCCTTTGGGGCTATTTATCTTCTTGGGGCTATTTATCTTCTTGGGGCTATTTATCTCCTTAGCCTTTGGGTCTATTTTCGACTCAAAGAGGCGTAGCAGAGGTACTTATCTTATATTATATACAGTTAGTCTACGCCTTTGGGGCTATTTATCTTCTCGGGGCTATTTACGACTAATCCGAAACTATTCAAAACGTAGAAAGATCTACTTACCAGTATTAGCTAGCAAGTGTATGGACTCATACTTTGTCCCTAGTGGCCATTAAAGCATTAGAAGCGGTTCACTCTATCTTGACGATTGAAGCTCAAAAGCAGACAAGAAAGGGTGAGAGCGCGACAAGCAAGCATTCTACTTCTATCTGCGCGCCAAACAGCCAAAAGAAAGGGGCAGGGAATGCCTATCGCTGATGAAGCTAAAGGGACTCAACTCCTCATTAATCCACCTTCGGGTTAGAGAATGAGTTGGGCTAATGCAGATAACTTGAATGAACTCCATCACCAGAATGTGTTGCTTACGGCACGAGCTTCCGAGCCAGCTCCTCAGAGAGAGACTCCGGAAAGGCGGATAGCTACATCTATTCTCTGAAGCGGGAAAGACAAGACAGAAAGTCATCCACTTCCAGTTTAGAGAGAGAAGCTCTCCCTTCTCTCTAGGTTTTTCCCGGTGGAGAGGGTGATTGGAGGATGGTATGGCGTGCTGGGTGCAAGCTTGTTGAAGGCTCCCGTTCTGGTCTACTCTTTCTCCTGCTGTTGAGTGGCCTGCTGAGCGGCAAGGAGAGGGTGCGAGTGTGTGGTGGTGCCGTTTGACGGTGCTGCTGTGCGGTGGTGCTGTGCGGCGGCGGTGGTGCTGGTGCTTCTGCTGTGGTGCGGTGTGCTGGTGCTTCTGCTGTGGTGCTAGTGCTGTGCTGTGGTGCGGTGTGCTGGTGCTCTGCTGTGGTGCGGTGCTGTGCTGTGTGCGGTGTGCTGTGGTGCGGAGGTCTGGCGGTGCGTTGGTCTGGTGGTGCAGTGGTGAGTGGTGCGTGCAGGGGCAGTGGGCAGGCAGGGCGAGGTGAGTGGGGGTGTGGTAAACCGGTGGTGTATTTGTGGTGGAGTGCGTGGCTGTTTTCCATAGTTATTTCACTCCTCCGGTGATCATCGGCGTTACTACTTGCTCCGGCGAACTCAGTGGTTTTCTTGGTCTACGGTTCAAGAGAAGATTGAGTTGACCGGTGCCTTGGCACACAAGGCAAAGAGGGTTGGTGGAGGGCAGACTGCCCTGCCAATCCTGGGGGCTGCAGGGGCTGCATGGTCTGTGTCAGAGTGTGGCAGACAGCATAATGGCTAAGAAAAAGAAGGCACAAGGGCAGAACAGAGCTCAGGGCCAATCAGGTGAATGGGCAAGTGGAAGCTGTCCACTCAGCTGCTGCGGTAGAGGCTGCTGATCAAGTATTGGTTGAAGCTGTCCAGGCAGTAGTCACCTCTGGAAATGCTGAGCAAGCAGCGGGCCCAGTTAGCTGCGCGGCACAGCTGGACACCCAAGCTGGCGCAGCAAGTCAAGGGGCTGACAAGGCACCTACGCGGGCTGACATGGCCAAACAAATACCAGCTGTGGACACACCACAAGATGGGGCTAATGTCGACCAGGCTGAGCAAGGAGGGGCTGCTGCTGGACAGGCTGAGCAAGGCAGGGCAAACGCCGGACAGGCTGAACAGCAAAAAACATGGGCGAATCTATTCCGCGACAACCGCAAGGCGACCATGGCAACTCCATTACATCAGTTCGAGCGTACGGGAGAACGTTTGAAGCTGGATTTTGATGATATTGACACGGTAGAACACTCTCTAGGATTTTGCCTTGTAGGTTGTTTCATGGGGCGGAATCCAGGGAGAGCGGGAGTAGTGTGGATAGCGGATCGATGGAGGGCACCATATAAATTCTACATGCACAAGAGTGGATGGACTGTTTTCAAATTTTATAATGCTGCGGACAGAGATCGAATACTAGCAGGAGGACCATACTTTGCATTTGGGATTCCGCTGTTTCTGAAGCTTATGCCGAGCTGTTTCTTGTTTGATGAGGATGGCCGGTTCATCCCTGCTTGGATCCAAATACACGGTTTGCCCCCTGACTGTTGGACTCCGAGAGTTCTTAGTTTGATTGGTTCGGAGGTCGGCAGGCCTCTATACACGGACAAATTGACCCGTACAAGGGAAAGGCTTACCTATGCACGACTACTTGTGGAGGTAGACATGGAAGGATCAAAGGTTGATACTGTGCCGATCACCCTACCTACCGGCACCCAATTGGATTTAGAAAGAAAGTTTGAAGCGATGCCTGATCACTGCTTGGACTGTCATCGGATTGGGCACAAGCAAGGAGAATGCAAGAATAGGAAGAAAGCGTCCGCTAAAAATGACGCTCAGCAAGGTGCAGAGGCAACACGTGGAGGCCGATCACGATCGGCTAGACGGAGATACCGGTCCCGGCAGCAACATCGGAGTCGCACTGCTGGCCCAAACCCAGCGACGGATAGGGCTGCCTCTGTGCAGGAGGGTGAGGTTCCGGCTAGGGATCAAGCACTAGTGCTGATTGAGACTCCCGTGCCATTGGCGACATGTGTAAGTGCTGGCCCTATGCAGAAGGACACTACCCATGCAGGAACAGAGCTTGGGCGGGCAGATCCTGCGGGTGGACAGGAGGTGGCAGAACAGCAACAGACCAGCAAGGCTAATGAGGTGCAGGCAGACAAAGACAGTGCGATTTCATCTACTGAATCCTCATCGACAAATGGCACTGGTTCTGGTGGTACATCTGCTAGCTCATCGACAAATGGCGCTACCACATCCGATGCGACGAAGACCCAGGATAGTGCGCAGGAGGAGTGTTGCCTCGGTGTCCACAGCGGACAGCGGGCCAAAAGTGGTGCCAACTGGACGGCGAGGACGGGCGCGAACAGCCCGGACTAGAGGTGGATGAAGATTGCAAGCTGGAACATAAGGGGCTTCCACAAGCCCCTTAAACAAAAGGGGGTGCAGCACCTCCTTAAACAGTGGAAGATCAATGTGATTGGCTTATTGGAGACCAAGTTGAATGAAAGTGCCTTAGACACTATCATTCAACGAGGGGGGGCACAGAATTTCAATTTTTCTGATCGTGGTCGCATTTTGCTTCTATGGGATTCACAGCTTGTGGACTTGGAGATTCTTATGGCAACGGACCAACTCATTCACTGCCGGTTGCGATGCATTGTAACCGGGAAGCGGGTGTTGGTTACCTTCGTATATGGACTTCACTCTATCGTCACTAGAAGGCCCTTATGGAGGTCGCTAGCAGAGCTAGGTGAGGACATCACGGAGGCATGGATGATCATGGGTGATTTTAATGCCATACTATCTGTTCATGACAAGGTGGGTGGTCAACCGGTATCGAACTATGAGCTACAAGACTTGGAGCAATTGGTTCAAGGATGCGGATTGGTGGACTTACAGTCAATCGGATGTCGCGTGGACGAACGGTATGGTCTCTTGCAAATTGGACCGTGCTTTGGTTAACTCACACTGGTTGATGGCAGATTTTAATGGCTATGTGGAATTCCTTCCACCGGGATGCTTATCGGACCATTCATGCTGCATGGTCTCTCTTCTTGAATGTGAACCTCGTGTGCAACGGCCTTTCAAGTTCTATAACATGTGGACCTTGCATGATGGGTACCAAGAATTGGTTGCGGACTCATGGGCGGAACCGGTTTTTGGCACGGATCAATTTGTTCTCAAAAGCAAACTGGTCAGATTGAAATCAAAGCTGCGACTGCTGAATAAACAGCACTTCCATCACATTTCGCAACAAGCTCTTCGTGCCAAGGACGCTTTGGAAGTTGCCCAAGGTACACTACTGTCGGGGGGGTGGTCAGCCGGCTGAAATCAGCTGCGCACCCGTGCCATTTTGCTTGCGGAGGCGGAGAAACTCTTCTACCAACAACGTGCGAAGTGTGCAGAAGGGCAGTGATAGGTGCACAAGGTTCTTTCATGATTTGGTGAAGCGTAACAACAAGCGCAACTCAATTGTCGCCATTACGAAGCGCTCGGGTGAACACACGACGAGCCTAAGTGAGGCTGAGTTCGTTGATTATTTTCAAAGTTTGCTGGGCCAACCGGTACAATGCAGTCCACTGGACAGCACACTGCTCATGGGGCAGCAGCTTACTGATGGGCAGCGTCAGGAGCTGATCAATGTGGTCACTGCTGAGGAGATTCGCGCTGCGTTATTTGACATTGGCAGCGACAAAGCGCCGGGACCGGATGGTTATGGTGCGAAGTTCTTTACCTCAGCCTGGGGTGTACTCATCAACCGGGCCAGATGTCCAGCGTGCTGTGCAGGAATTCTTTGTGACTGGCCGGTTGCTAAGACAATGGAATCACACGCTAATTGCATTGGTTCCCAAGTCGGATCACTCTCCGCAAGTAACAGACTACAGGCCTATCTCTTGCTGCACGGTAATATACAAGGTGATCTCGAAGATCTTGGCCAGCCGAATGGCAAAGGTGATGGACAGATTGTTGGATCCAGCTCAAGCCGCCTTTGTTCGTGATCGATCCATAGCCGAGAACATCCATTTGGCGCAAGAGCTTTTGCGGAAGTATGCGCGGAAGCGGATCTCCCCACGTTGCGTGCTCAAAGTTGACCTACAAAAGGCATTTGACACGGTGGATTGGGGGTTTCTACAGGCTGCACTTGTTGGTTATGGTTTTCCCCAACAATTTCGGCAATGGATCACCGAGTGTGTCACTACGGTATCCTTCTCGATTGGCATCAATGGTGGTATTCATGGCTTCTTTCAAGGGCGTCGAGGTCTCCGACAAGCCACTCTCCCCCCTACTTTTTGGGCTATGTCTTGAGGTATTTTCCAGGTCTTTAAAGGTGGTATCGAAGCGGCCGGGGTTTCATTTTCATCCTATGTGTGCCGACACCGAAATCACTCACCTGGCATATGCGGATGATCTACTTTTATTTGCTAGGGGAGATGAGTCCACTATAGCTATGATTGCGGATTGTCTACAAGACTTTGGAGACATGGCTGGACTGCGAGCGAACCCACTCAAGTCTAGCATCTATTTTGCCGGTGTGGACCCCCGGACTCGGGATACATTGTTGGCACTCACTGGTTTTCAGCAAGGGGGCTTTCCGTTTCGATATCTTGGCATTCCATTGGCCACGGAGAAGCTACGTATCAGTAACTATGGTGCTTTGATTGATGCAGCGGAAGTTAACATCATGGCCCAAACATACATTATCCTATGCCGGGAAGCTAGAATTGGTAAAGACGGTCTTGCAAGGAGTGGAATTTGGCTATCGATTTTACCGATTCCAAATGGGGTGATTGACAAACTCTATGCCATATGTCGGTCTTTTGTTTGGTCGACGAAACATCCACCGATTTATTGGGCCACGATATGTCTATCAAAGGAAGAAGGTGGCTATGGAGTGCGGGACTTACACGCATGGAATTCTGCTCTCTTATGTCGTGCTCTTTGGAACATACAACGCAAAAAAGATTCACTATGGGTTCGCTGGATACACCATCATTACCTCAGGCGAGTGGACTTATGGCAATGGCAAAGTAAGGCATTGTATATATTTCTCCCCTTTGATTAAGCGTTTACTGCAGCTCCGTGATCAGCTTGTACAGCAAACTGGCGGCCCCTAATATAATAATAAGTCGTGGCGCCAACATGAAGTTCATAGAATGGTATGTAGCAGAGAAGCAAGGTGCGGCAAAGGCATATTCTTTCTTCCGACCGAAAGGAGCAGCTTGGGACTGGGCCAAGGTAGTGTGGAAACCATGTCTTATGCCCAAGCACAGATTGACTCTATGGCTGCTTGCTCATGGCCGGCTGCGGACGAAGGATCGCATACCATATGAGGCGAACAAAACCTGTCCGCTGTGCAAACATGCAGATGAGACATGTGCTCACACTTTCTTTCAGTGTCCCATAAGCATGGCACTATGGACTAAAGTGAAGATTTGGCTAGGCATACGGCAGGAGGTGTCCACCTCAGTCCGCTTACTTCGTCTCTTCCGACGAACCTACCGAGGCAATGGGAGACTCACGAAGGCCAGATATTTGGGTGTCTCGTGTATGATTTTTCTTTTGTGGCAAGCTAGAAATAGATGCCAATATGAGGGTGATGTACCCAACATAGATAGGATGTTTTGTAAGATTCAGACGCATGTCTACCGTTTTGTAGACATCTAAACCTGTACATCCCACTTTTGGATATATAACATTTACCTTTCATCCAAAAAAAAAGGGAAAGACAAGACAGACCAATACTCATATGAAAGGCGGGGACGGGATTCGAACCTTGATTGGGTTGGGTATATTATAGTAAGGCCGATCTTTCTGAATTCATGAATCCTTACTCGCTTGCTCGCTTCACTTATTAATGATCTTCGGCTAAGAGGAAGGGAAGTGCGCGGGGCCCCTCATGCTATCTTAGCAGTCATTTCGGATAGGAGTCGGCAGATCAGTGGTAGGCATTATCTGGAGGATAGGCGGATCAGGAGGAAGGGGAGGGAGTGAGATCGGCACTCCTGAATCGGGGCCGAAGGAAGAGGAGTCTCACTCACTGTACCATGAATACAGGTTTGAGTCTAATCCAAGGGCACAAGGAAGTTATAGCTATATACCCTCCTCTGGATAGATGCCACAACTCGTAGCAGGTCAGGGCTCCTTATTCCTGGCTGAAAGCCCCGGTCTAGGAGAAGCGAGTGGGGAAGATTCCTCCTAGGGATGCGCCTCTAGCTAACTTTCCCGTTAGCTCTGCATCGAGTGTCTAGTGGTGCTTCGCGTCGCTACTCAAAGCTTTGCCTTTCCCTTTCCGGTTGCTGCTGGTACTAGCCCCTGACGGTCTCTTCCCTGGAGCAGCGGTGGTGGTCCATTGCGGGCATCATCGAAGGTCCTGATCTCGGGGAAGACTCCAGGAGGCTGCTCACGCATGGATGGTCTCTAGGTTCCTGGTTCTTTCCCCATTGTTAGGAGGGAAGGTCCGTACCATGCTTTCTTTTAAGTGGGAGCGAAGGCAGAATTTATATTTATTTTAGGCAGAAGAATCACTATCTAATAGGTAGGAGTAGCGGAACTGATACGTGAAAGAAGATAGTCTAGAGAGGGCAGGGCCCTCCTCACCTTAGATCTTAATCATCAGGTGACCTTCCTGCTTGACTTTGTCGGCGGGGGTGACATCAGAAGTAGGATCATCGAATGGATAGCAGCATCGCATTGAGCATTGACTCGTCGGATTAACCACTTAGACGGAGAGTTCCCCATATTCCATTTCATTGGCAACCGAAATAGATCTAAACGGATTGCGTGGTATCCCCGGAGCGAAGGAAGGGCTTCAAAAATGAATTGAAAAGAATCTAAATTAAAGGCCCAGATGTAGAACTTATATTATATACAGGGCGGAGCAAGCCGGAACTGGCTGACCACCTATATCAAAAATACACTAGACGACAGGACTTACTTACCGGTGCCTACATAAATGAATGAGCCCTTTGGATCTTTTCTCTGCATTCCACAGACCGTTATAGAATGCACTGGGTTCTTCTGGAAGGCAGGAAGGTAGTAACCCGACTGAAAGAATCCCTTGGCAACCAGGCAGGCTTTATTTTATAAGGCTCGACTAATACTAATATTGAAAGAAAAAACTTATTGAGAAAGTCTTGATCTTGTAGACCCACTTACATCCCAGAGCAGTCTAGTCTTCTCAGGAGAAAGATAAACCAAGTCCCATCTATGAGTTTGATCATAGGCCTTAAGGCGTGCAGTTCTTCTGCCATAGCTTGCTGCCAAACAGAACAGGGTTCTAACTGGCCTGGCGGTAGGACTTAGGTTCATGCAGAGAAAGAATGAAAATCACGAAGACGAACAGATGGTTCTCTTACCCTGGTGGGGCGGCGAAGAGGATTTTATGCATCTAACTAAATTGATGATTCATAATTTTGAGCGGCAGGCTCCTCGGGAGAAAGCGTAAGAGCGTCAGTAAGACCTTAGAAGTAATGGTGGGAAAGTAGGTGGATTAACCTGTATCAGGAAACAACTCGACAGAAGGATTAGTGAAGAAAGATAGAAGTAGAAGGCAAATGAAATGTAGACATAGAATAAAACATCTTGTGTTCCAAAAAGATGACATGACGAGAGATACGAAGACGATTAGAAGAAGAATCCCAACATCTGTAGTCTTGACTTTATGTAAAATACCCAAGAAAAGAGCAAAGTTGTGCCCTTGGCTCTTATTTGGTACGCTCATGAGGTTGAATAAGAACAAAGCACAACTAAAGACTTTAAGAGCCCAAAACTAATCTTTAATACGTAAGGAGGAGTCTTATTTCCAATGGTAGAATCAGTTATGCGATAACTAGTATAAATAGCGGTAATAGCAGAAAAACCCCAAGTTCAGGACAAGATGCAGAAATGAATAGAGCGCGAATAGTTTCCAGAATGTGTCTGTGTTTACGTTCTGCACGCCCATTCTCTTGTGATGTGCCTGGGCAAGAACCTGTACCATTTGATGAATAAAGTCAAGGTTTGATGGAATGAAATCGGGTTCATCTTGGGGTGTGCTTGAACTGTTTGGGTGTGGAGTGCTCATTTTGACCTTCTTTCTTTGAGCTCCTTCCTTGGCTTTTGGGAGAATAGGACTGCGAACACCAAACCTACTTTATTTGAAAAGAAAATGTCTCCTAAACCGAGCTATCTTGACTACCTTTTGAATAAGGGAGAAAATGAAAAAAAGAAGGAGCGAATGATAATGACGCCCAGCTCCAAGCGTACCTGGAGCTACCCTCTCTTACCGGATCCTTAAATTAGAGGTCTGTCCGTCCGGTCTTTCTTTATTACAATTTATATTTATTTTAGGGCAAAATCTTTCAATACGGCGGCACCCCGCTAGTGGGCTTCCCCTATGTATTTTCCCCTGCTCTCTAGATATCCAAGCCCTTGGGAGGACCTGAATCTACCAACCCTAGCTATGGAACTAGGACTAGGCAACATGGCTATGGAACTTATACTGGACCTGCCTATGGAAGCAGGAAAGGGTTTTGGGTAAGGTAACCACGGAGAGATTCTTTTACAGAGTTATGATCCAGGGAGCTCCTTCGTTTAGGAATAGATAACCTGCACGAGGAGAGATAGAAGGGAGGACACCTGGCTCCTGCACATGTATTGTTTTTAGTATACCTCCTGGAAGCTGTAGAGGTACTTTAGTAAGTCATAAGGTAGATCACTAGCTAGAGTTCGTTCCTCTCTCTAATCTAAATAAAGGACACAGCCCAGCGGGAAAAGAAGCCATGAAGCACTAAGCTTTTGAGGGCTAGAGACTTTAGCAGGTAAAGTCGTAGAGTTGTAGAAAAGTTCAATCGGTAAGGTAAGACCGAAATGCTTTAATCAACGTGAAAGAAGTAGAGTAGGATCCTTCATTCAGGTGCAAGAGCAGATAGCTCTAAAGTTAGGTAATATAGGCCACCCAGGAAGAAGAGTCACTGGTATGTGATCACCCGCAGGATCCCGATACGCCTTTGTCAAACTCTAGGAAGAGTTCCTCCGTGGCTAAGCCCCATACAGGAATGAATAATTCAATCAAACTTCTTCTTATGGGACTGGCAAGTCTCACATCGGGTGCTATTCCGCTTACTCCACTTCTCCTCGCTCGGTTGGATGAAAGCTATGGCCAAGCCCCAAGTCGGGGACGTAGGGGATGCCTTAGAAAAGCGCTTCTTTATCAACTCATTGACCTAAGCCTGGGCCTATGAGGCTTTCGTTCTTTGTTTTGCTTCTAAGATGGATGATATCAGATTCTGATATTGCTATGTTGGCAGGAAAGCGGCCAAACAGACAATATTACTCTTACTCAACCCCACGGAACAAAAGGGATGGTGTTAACCAAACAAAAGAATCTTATTGTATTTTAAGAGGAAATAGGGGCCTAGTCTCCATTTATGGTGAATGGTATCGCTGCTTATCAAGAAGGAGTCAATTGTTTCAGCTCAAGTTCAGTCCTACAGCAGGTGAAAGAGAACCCTATTTTCCAATAAATGGAAAGTACGAAGGCAAGCAATGTCCACTTTCCTGTGCTACCGAACAATAGTGTAAATAGTAAATAGCTCTTTCAGTGCTGCAGCAGGCAGTAAGCTAATGGGCATATCTCATTCAACGCCGGCATACGAAAAGCAGAGCAACTTGACTATGAGCAAGTCCAACTCACGAGACCACTTCGTGCCTTCCTTCATCTCTCTTTCTCCAGACCACTATGGAGCCAGGCAGAGGAAAAGGATGGACCAGTTGATCTGAGTTCTTTGTTTGTATGCCGCATCCAAAGGACTCTGCATCTCCTGAATCCGGATACTTCCGAATCGGTTTTTAAAGACTTCTATGAGCACTCCAAGGCTCTACTCTCTCCCGGCGAGGAACCAGGCTTTGCTGCACTTCCCTTGCTCATTTAGAGGACTCGTTGGTTGCTGATTTGATGGCTCATCCACCCTTAATGGTGGAGGGGCTGGTATTGTCTTGACCTCACAAGCTGGAAAACAAATCTCGCTCTCCCTCTCCTTTATAGTCGAGCCTATCTAGTTAAATATTGTAGTAGGCGAGGGAAGAGTCAATGGTACACCATTGACGACCTGTTGCTGCGAATGATAATGGTATTTACGCCCTATTATTCTCGGTCGAGCCCAGTCGTTCATGGCGTCGGATTAGAACTTATATTATAGTAAGTGCGGCCCTGTATATATATTTGAACTTATATTATATACAGAACTTAACTATATGTTGACTTGATTTTAGGGATATAGTTAAATTGCGGTTCGGATTAGTCGTAAATAGCCCCAAAGGCTATTTATCTGCTCTGCATAGCCTTTGGGTCTATTTTCGACTCAAAGAGGCGTAGCAGAGGTACTTATCTTATATTATATACAGTTAGTCTACGCCTTTGGGGCTATTTATCTCCTTAGTCGTAAATAGCCCCTTTGGCTATAATTTACTTTTATATTAGGCCCCAAACTAGTAAATTGTAGCAGAGGTACTTATATTATATACATAAGGATTAGAACTTATATTATGAATGCAGGTAGGGTGGATTAGTCTACTTAAGGCTTAGTCGTAAATAGCCCCTTTGGCTATTTATATGCCTCTGCGTAGCAGAGGTACAACTCTTATATTATATACAGTTAGTCTACGCCAAAGGGGCTATTTATCTTCTCGGGGCTATTTATCTCCTTCGGAATTTATATTTATTTTAGGCCGGCGTAGTACCTCTTATTCCAGGTGCTGCTTTAGTTGCTTCAATTGTGCTTTCTCGCTCGATGTGTCTCTTAAGCATTTTAATCGTCAGACAGCAGGGATGCGACTGAGCTCTTTTGACACTTTTCTGGCAAGGTTGAAAAAGCTGGTCACATTCACCGAGGGCTTTGATTGAGAGCCATAATCATTCGACTATGAATTCATAGATTTGTAAGAGATCATTTTTCAGTGTATCAGGACGGATCTCAATCTCCAATTTTGAAGATCCACGAAAGTATAAGTATACCGGATCAGTGGACTAGCGCTAAGGCTAAGGAAGGAGTGAATCTAAAGGTCCAAACAATGCTCTTTGTTCTTCCTTTTGCTTGCTTCTTGATTGGCGTCATTATCATTCTATGCAACAGTCGTTAATTCCAGGAACGAGCATTCTTTTTGCCACGTGTAGACGGGCCTAAAGGGACGAACAGTGGCTATCCGGCTACAAAACTACGAAAGATCTACCCTTTCTTTAAGATAGGAGGCGTACCTTTCCGACCTATGGGATCTAGGAAAGAGTTCATATTCTAAGTTAGGCTAGAAAGAGTCCAAGAGATGTTGACTTAGTTTTAGGTGAATTAACAGAGTGCTTAAGTGAATTAAGAGAGTGCTTAAGTGAGTGGAGTTCAGGGTCTCTTTTGGGCATGGTGAAAGGCTCCGCACCTCTTGTTCATTCCGGAAGTTCATGGTTTAAGTTTTCTTTAGCCGTTCGGGACTCATGGTTGGTTTGAATAAGCAGGTACCCGGTAGAAGAGGCATAGCATCTAACGTGATAACAGGGAACTCGCTCGAGCACTTAACAGTCTCTTTCTTTCCTTGTTCTCCCAGCCGAGCCAATTTCATCAGCAGAAAAAAGCGAATCTCCTGCTTTGATATGAGATTTGAAGGGGCAAGGCAAGAAAGATAGGGAAAGTTCCAGCTTCTTATTGTTAGTATGATAAACCATTCCCATTTGGAAATCTTGGACATTCAGTTACAGTTGGAGTAGCGGGCCAGCCCCTTACATTTACCTTCGATGGGGGTCCTCAAGCCCAGTGCCGACGAGATTCAACATGAAATTTACTATATTTTTGGGGGCTAAAGCTAAAGCTTATAAAGTCAGAAGTGTCTCTCGAGTCCGAACCTTACATATTGGAAATATGGGAAGTGCCTACCGATGACTCAAAGGACTGAAGATGAGTATAAAGTCCCTACCTTATAGCTTATAGGAATTCCCTTGAACCTAGATCCCGTAATTGACTATATTTTTGGCGGAATTAGGGAGGGTCAGCAGCTCCTATTCAAGAGCTGCCGGGAAAGGAAAGATCAAAGAACCGGACCACGTCGCTATCGCTGCAACAGAACAGGGCCGAACAAAGTGACGAACGGTAGAGTGAATGGCCATATGTCATTCACGACCTCTTGCTAGCGAAGCGACTACAAGACCCGTAGGGGCAACGACGTAGAAAGAGTTCACTGAACCAAGTGAATTAAGCAAGGCCTAGAATCTATTAGACCCGTAGGTAATGCGAGAAACTAATGAA
Source organism: Curcuma longa (assembly GCF_044706935.1). NCBI lineage: Eukaryota > Viridiplantae > Streptophyta > Magnoliopsida > Zingiberales > Zingiberaceae > Curcuma > Curcuma longa. The sequence goes on from NC_133861.1 coordinate 2,130,029, forward strand.
CTTACACAAGAAGGTGCAGAGCCAGGAGCTGCTGTGATAGGATTAGTTTGAACGAACAGAAGATGCCAAAGAAGATAGTACAAAAAACAACCAGAAAACACTAGACAAGGATAAGTTCTATACAGAAAAAGAAAGAACATACAGAAGCCAAGGAGAAGTAAAGTACTATTCATATCATAAAAACACAACTACTCAAATAAGGTAGTTAGAGTATGTAAGCAGAGGAGGGATAGTCTGAATACTAAGATAGAGAAGAGAGTCAGTACAGAGTGAAAGAGAAGAAGTACGAGAGGAAGTCAAGAGTGAAAGATAGGATAGAGAGTAAAGTCAGTATTGGTCTGAAGCGCGACAGCGACGTGGTTTTCTCCGGGTAAGAAGCCTTTTCCAAATAGGTCTGAGCCTGAGTTCAAGAGAGGATAGATAAGATAGAGAGTAAAGTCAGTATTGGTCAGAAGCCAAGATAAGATCAAATACACTGAATCCCCGGAGAAAGAGGATAAAGAAGCCTTTTCTAAATCAGAGGATAAAGAATTTATAAAGAGGTCTGAGCCTGAGCATACTATACTAGCAAACTAGGGTGAACTCATCTTATTAAGAACACGCAAGAGCACCAGCTTATAGCTTATAAAGAGAATTTGTTGCCCGCACCTGCTTATATTATATTATAAAGTTGCCCGCACCATATTATAAAGAGAATTTGTGCCTATCTTATAAATAAAGAGAATTTGTGCCTATCTTAATCTTATAATATAAGTATAAGTCTAAGGAAAAAAGAGAATGAGGATAAAGAGATAAGAGCAAGATCAGCTCACTCTTTCCGGGGCACCGAACGGTAAATGAATTATTCGTTTTTGACTTCTATCTTATGCAGCAGCTCTTTATCCGGTTAATTAAGATCTTTCGTAGTGACTTCAAATCCAATAAGGAAAAAGGAGATAAGAGCAAGAATAAGCTCACTCTTTCCGGGGCACCGAACGGTCACCCGCTTCGTCATTCATTATTCGTTCGTCATGAATTATTTGTTTTTGACTTTCTTGGAGCAGCAGCAGTTCTTGCTTCAGCCGTCGCTACTGAGCCAGCTACTCTCATTCCCCCCCTTATGACTTACTTATGACTTATGAGTTCTGGTTCCACTGGTGCCCGTGACTTAGCTGCCCTATAAGGCTCTTGTCATATAATCTATGGGAGGCGGACCTGGGATTCCATATACTCCGATTGGGAGGAAGGAACACTTCTAATTAAATTCCTAAGTTGGCGAGGGGATGACTCTTCTTGTTAGGGTAGGACTCTTCTTGTTAGGCTCTTCTTGTTAGGACTCTTCTTTTCCTGAGAGGAGTGTAGCTGAGTGGCCCTGGGTCAGGTTAGGGCAGAGGTTTGAATTCATTCTTTTTATAAGAAGTAAAGTAAGAAGTATGCACGGCTGCTGTTTGGAATGAGAGGCTAGTAGCCGGCAGCTGCTGTTGCTGTTCGGAGCTATAACTTTATTAGCAGCTCTTGGATCCTCTTAAGAACCTTCACACGTCGCTGTCGCAGCGGATTATTACCAGTATAATTGCGTGCCCTCCTTAAGTAAGTTCAAACGACTCACACGTCTAGCCGTCTCCACGTCGCTTCGCTCCGCGTCGTTATCACTCGCCCGTCGCTTCTTCCCGTCCCACTAAGCTGTCGCTCCCTACGTTCCTATCGGTCCTTACGTCGCTTCGCAGCAAATTATTACCAGTATAATTGCGTGAATATGAGTATCATATTCACTCTACCGTTCGTCACTTCGTTCGGCCGTCGTTTCACTCGTTCCTGTTGATCGATAAAGCTCCTACAATTACAATAGAGCTTCGCTGTGGGGTCCCTGCCTCGAGATAGGGATAAGCTCCGGCAGCCTCTTTCATGAAAGCCTCATTCGTGAACTCAAGGTAGGGATACAGAAATGCTTAGAACCCTCACTGAAGCCAAGGTACGAGTGCAACGACGTGGATAAGCCAACAAGGTTCAAATCACCTTAAAAAAGGATCAATAGGTGATCAATAGGTCTTAATCCCAGGATAAAGAGGTAAGAGCAAGAGTCTGTCCTTTTATAAGGCAAGGAGAGATAGTAAGATAGCGAGTTAAGTAAAGTAGTCAGAATACTCATCTATCAAGGATATAACCCAAGTCCCGCACAAGTCTTTAAATGCCCTTTTCTCTCCCCAAGTCTTTAAATGCCCTTTCTCTCCTTCTCTCCCTTGACTTTCTTTCTATCCCTTTAAGTGGTTCTGTACATTTCATTTCATTTGGAGTCTTAGGGGTGCCTGCAACACAATTCAAGTATTAACAATTCAAGTATCTAGTCCCGAACAAGAGCTGCTACAGACTATGAGGAAAGATTAAACCAAGCAGCAGCAGCTGAAACTAGAGCAGCAACGGAAACTAAGCGGGAATCTCTTTTCATTCCGTACAGGGAATCTCTTTTCATTCAACATTTGCTACGGGAACATCAACAACTACAACTACTTAATTTAAATTCAACATTTGCTACGGGAACATCAACAACTACTTAATACTTAATCAAGGGGCACAGAAGACACCGGCACTGATTAATCAAGGGGCACAGAAGACACCGGCACTGATGAAACTCTAAAAGCGTACGGAACTGAATAAACTATCAAACCGGAAACAACAACTGGAATGAAAGGAAAGTTTCCTCTAATGGAACTCATTATTAGGCGTCATTTCATTCGCTCACGTTGCTCGTACCTCTTGTTGCGGAATTTATATTTATTTTAGGCGAGCAACTCAGCTACTCAAAGTGTCAGGAGAAAAGAAAAGCAAAAATGAAGAAGGGGCGGAGCGCTCGAGTCCAAAAGAGAGGGGCGTAGCGCTCGAGCGAATGAATGAGCGAGTTCTAAAGTCAAAGTCTTCGACGCGAGCTATAAGCGAAGAGGGACTAAAGTGCTCGCAACTATACTGGTAATAATTTAAGGATAGGAGCCAGATATTTCTTTTCCCCATCTCCATCTCTTTATCTTGGAATGCCATGAACGACTCTTGCCCGCGGAGGGCCAAAGGCACGAACGAGAGTGACGCACTCTTAAAGTGCTCTAAAGTCACACTCTTAAAGTGCGGGGTAGATGAAGAGAAAGAGAAAGAGAAACAGAAAAGTCAGGGGTAGATGAGGAGGAGATATTAGTAGCTAATTCTTTTGGAGCGGATATAAAGAGTGCTGTTAGGTTTGGTTCCAGCTCTTTACTTTAAAGTCGTTGTCCGTCTGGCACAATCAACTAAGCCCCCGGAAACCCATTACTCTTCGGGAGCGGAAGTGAGCTCACTGCTGCGGGATCGGAAGAAGGTGCGAGTGAGTTAGACGCCTAAGACCCAATACAATACACGGAATTATGATATGAATATGAAGCTCGTTCTAGGTTCTGGGACCAGTGAATGTGAATGAGCTCGTTCTAGGTTCTGGGACCAGTGAATGGTTTTTGGTGATAAAGGACTCCTTCTAGCAAAGCTGCTATCATACCCTGCTGTCTTGCTTCCGTACCTCTTTCATTGAATGGAAATGGATTGGGGAAGGAACCAGGGACCCCTTAGATTAAGATTAAGTTGAAGCAGCCCTTGCCTTAGATTAAGTTGAAGCAGCCCTTGCCCTTTCCGGTTGAGGTGGAGCTCCTTTTGTTCCAGTTGTTGTTTCCGATTTGATAGTGAAATCTTGTCCCGTTGCTGAAAGAGTTGAATGCCGTAGCTTTGTGAGGTGAGAGGGGCCATACAGTTAAGTAGATCAGTAGTAGTTTTGAATGATTTGGATTAGTCGTAAATAGCCCCAAAGGCTATTTCTCTACTCTGCGTAGCAGAGGTACTTATCTTATATTATATACAGTTAGTCTACGCCAAAGGGGCTATTTCTCTCCTTTCTTGCAGGCACGCAATACTATAATTCTGACTTTGACCTATCAAGTTCGTTTTTTAGTCTGCCAACTTAAAGACCATTTTCCTGCGGGAGTCAAAAAACACCGGGTTGAGTACTTGATTTCAAAGTAAATTCAATGAGTGGTTATAGTGGATAGAGTAGATAGAGGTAGTAATGAGATTCAATTTCTTTCAATAAAGTAGCGCTTCCCTATAAGGAAAGTTGCGCTATCGGGTGCTCATTTGTTCACTCAAGTCCGGGAAAAGATCTGAATCTGCTTTATGCTTCACACATGCCATGCACTAATCCTAATCCTATACATGAGTACTAGAGAACACTTGATTCTTGAATTCAAGTTTTTCGAGAAAGCCCTGTATATAATATAAGTTCCAAGGTGCAACGCCAAGCTGAGCCAGAGTCTCTGATTTGAATGGCATATAGCTAAGTAGTGGTTCATCTTTCCATTCCAACTCGATCTTATTCAGTTGGAGATTCAATCATCCTTGAAGTGCTCCAGTGGTCGATGTAGAAAAAAGAGGAGTGCCTCACAGAGAGTGTTCGCCTTGCGGGGCAGAGAAAGAGACTTGTTCAAGGAAAGAAATCTGGGTATGCCTCTGATGACGGAGTAAGTTCAGGAGAGGGCAGATCCGCGAAAGATAGGAGAGCAAATCAATCCATAGGTTCGGGGGGCGAGCAGATGCGAAGGAGTCCGTTGAGTTCCCCGATTCAATCGTTGCCTTCTTCTATCCCGTACATGTTCGCCTTCGGGTTCTAATGCCCGGTTAACGACTCTACTCTGGTCCTAGCCAGTTTAGTTTAGTTCAACTCTCATTCTACGATGCAGAGGTCATTTTCTGACCTTCATTGTGGACGCTGCTACAATCTCAAGTTTGACAGTAAGCTGAAGGCTTTTCGAGTGCTTGAAATGTCTTCACTTAGTCCAAGGCCTTCGTCTTCCCTCACTAGCCATTTATCTAGATGCTCTCTTAAGAGTAATATGCCGATCCTCATTACTAGCTCTGACTACTAGTCCTCTGGAACAAGGAAGGGGTAAGGCAAGTCTTCTTTCTGTCTTCCTTGTTCCAGCGGATCCAATACTTGAACCCTCTATCCCTTTGTTCCAGCAGATCCAATGGCATACTCTATTTCTAACTGCTTGTTCCCATCATAAACAAATTGTACACTGCTTTTTCCATGCACTAGACTACTCAATTTCTAACTGCTTGTTCCATGCACTAGACTAATCCTAAATTTCTAACTGCTTGTTCCATCCACCATGCACTATCATACTCAATTGCTTACTGCTTTGCTTGTTCCATCCAATGGCATACTCAATTGCTTACTGCTTTTTCCATCTACCATCCAATGGCATACTCAATTGCTAACTGTTTGTTCCCTTCTTCTTTGTTCCCTCGAGCTCGAGAGAGGTTCCCTTCTTCCTTGTTCGCTTCCCGTTTCCCTTCTTCCCTTCTTGATCTTCCTCAAAGGAAAGGTCTATACAATCAAACCATACTATAACTTTTCATTACACTCATTCTACTTTTAATAATAACACGAACAAGTTCATAACAAATACCTAACGAAAATGCCTTACCTCTTCACCGAAGGAAGAAGTTCATATCGATTGCCTTACCTCTTCACCGAAGGAAGAAGTTCATATCTACCGGACCCAACCGCAAAGCCATACTATAATAAATTCCAATCAAAAAGTTCATATCGAGCATACCCAACCCAAGACGATACGCCTAATCACTTGATCCTCATCTTTCTTTGTTGTGATCCTAATCACTTGATCCTAATCCCTCTTTTTGAGAAGAAGCGTGTCCTCCTCTCAAGGTAACTCTATTCTTTCCAGTCTATCCTTTCCTCTCAACGGAACTCTACTCTACTCCTACTCTTTCCACGGAACTTTTATATTAAGGCCTTTCCTCTCAAGGTCACTCTATTCTTTAAAGAGAGCCCCTTCTCTGTTCTTCCTTTCTCGGTCAGGAGCCCTTCTCCTCTGTTCTTCCTTCTCGGTCAGGAGCCCCTTATCTTCCTTATCGTTTGATAGAGGTCTTCTTCCTCTCTCTCCCCTCCATCCAATGCCCTCACTTACTCTTCTTCTTTCGCTTCTCTTGCTTGCCACAGCTTTACCCTTCTGTTCGGCACCAGTTCGCCCTTCTGTTGGGAAGGAGTTCGCCCTTCTGTTGGGAACCAGTTCGTTCATTCACTTGATGCAAAGAATCTAGTACTAGTAAATGTCCCCTTTCGGCTCTCCTTCTAAGCTATTATAATATAATATGGAATAGCCTGCTTCTATAATATGGAATAGCCCTTTCGACCCCTTTCAAGGATAACTGAGTCTCCCCCGGTTGACCGATAACTTAGTCTCTCCCGTATAAGTGGACCCAAAAGATGGAGTCTTCTCTAGTCAAGTGGAGGACATCGACGCTCATCTTGAATGGATTCCAAACCTGCCTAGCCAATTCTACTATAGGAACTCCCCAAACCTGCCTAGCCAATTCTACTATGGGCTCTCCATGGAGGTAAAGCCGCTTCCACTCTCCTACAAATAGGCAAAGCAAAGAAAAGCCAACCTCTGAGAACCCAACCCTTTCACTTCCTTCTGCCTAAAATAAATATAAATTCCCCTGTAACTTCTCCTTCCTCCCTGAAGGAACCCTGTAACTTCTCCTTCCTTCTGATTCTATGCTAAAGTGTTTTCGCTTTACAGTATCCGAAGCGCGAAAGCTATTATTAATGAGAAAGCAGCTATTCTTCCTCCCTTCCCTTCCTCCCTCGTGCAACGAAGCGCGAAAGCTATTATTAATGATAATAAAGTGTTCCTCCCTCGTGCAATAAGAAAGCTATTCTTCTTCCTCCCTCTTGGAAGACCACATCTATTCCCTCGTGGCATACCCGACCACTTCTCCTTCTCTTATAATTCATGGGTCATCGGCATTGATTCAAGTAACGGAAAGCCTACGAACTAATCTCTTCCAGGCATGACTTTGCCTCTTGTTGCACTTCTCTCTTTTGTTTCAGTTAGTGATTTCAAACCCTCTTGTTGAACTTCTCTCTTTTCTTTCCCTCTTGCTCTTGTTGAACGCACCTACTGTTAAGATTCTTAGTTCTTCTAGTTGCTAGACCAAATCGAATTACTTTTATATTAGGGCATGGTGGATTCATCTCACCCTTCATCTCACCCGGTGGATTCATGCATTTTGATTTTCACATGCATCCGCATATCTTCTCTACCTCCCTGAACTCTGGCATATCTTTTCTACCTCCCTGAGCTCTGGCATATCTTTTCTACCTCCCTGAGCTCTGATAATTGGCGCAGTGCATAGGTATGGATTTATCCCCTCTCCTTTCTTTATTATAAGCTATCCTTTATTACCTTACTCTTTTATCCCCTCTCCTTTATTACCTATATTAGATTTACTATATACTCTATATTCTAATATATACTATAATTTCTAAGCTAATTGATTGAACCCTACCCTAAGCTAATTGAATTTATAAGCTAATTGAACCCTACTATTGGTAGTCGTGCTCTTTTCGTTTGCACCCTACCCTTTGTAGTCGTGCTCTTTTCGTGCTTATCTTAGGAAGGACGATCTGGCTAAGAGTAGCTCCGTACAAGATCTGTTGGTGAGGCTAAGAAGAGCTCTGTAGAAGAACCTCTGATCATTCTTTAGTGGATGGCATTTGGCGCATCATCTTCAGTTAGTTTGAAGTTTGCTTCAATTGCTTCCATTGCGTACTTTTCGGATTGCTTTGATGTCGCATAGCTTCGGATTGCTTTGATGTTGCATAGCTTGACGAAGCCGGATAGGTCAACTTTTATTGAGGAGCCTCACCAACTCTTCCTCTACTAGTACGTAGCGCTCTCCCCTAATGCTCTTTGCTTGAGTTTGATTCTTTATATATAAGCTAATTCAATTCCACTGCTTCGTTTCCAGGACCTGGCAATATGATATGGGGTCTATCTTTCGAGCTTTGCAACACCCTAAAATAAATATAAATTCGGCGAACCACTGAACTTATTAAATAAGGTTGGGGCTCACTGAACTAATATAATTCTAATTAGCTTTCGCTGGTACGTTTTCACGTGTGACGCAATGGTACTCATTTGAGTACTAGCCTGGGGAGGGATGAATGGCTCTCAATCGCACTTCATAGCAACTCTACTTTCGGTGGGCTCTCTTTAAGCGGACCATGCCCGGCCAGCTTCGTTAAGCACAATCTTTTGTACTTGGTTTTTCGCGCTTTACTTTAGCTACTTTTCTTTTCCTGAGCGCTTTACTTTAGCGTTTTCCTACCACTCTGGTGGGCTTCACTTGTCTGCTCACGCGCTTTAGCTCTACTTTTGTGTTTTCCTACCACTTGTCTGCTCACGAGCTTAGGTTAGCTTCTACGTGCTTCGCGTGCTCTGCTCTAGCTGTTAGGTTAGCTTCTACGTGCTTCGCGTGCTCTAGCTGAATCTCCTCTGGTGGGCTCTACGAAACATTCATTCATTCCCACGTTTTCATTGGTTAAGGTGGTCGCTACATTTCTTTATTTTTAGGTGTGCTTACCGCTACATTTCTTTATTCTGAGCTTAGGTGGGCTCACTCACCCAATAGTGAGTTGAATGCATGGGCTTGGGTTCCATCCTTAGCCTCCTAAACCTACTCCTGCTTTCTTTCCTGCAAAGATTGCTGGACTTTTCTGCTCCTCTAACTGCGATTCATATGTTTATATGTCCAGTCGCTCCTAGCTATGAGATTATATGGCAGGGACAGGATTCCAACCAATGGTTATGGTAGTCTCGACAACTGTGTAGTGGCACTTCCCAACTAGCCTAGCTTTGATAAAGAGCAAAAGTCAGGCCAAACTCTTTTTCATTTTAGGTAGTGAGGGTTTTTCTGATTGGCTGGCACTTTCTTCAAAGACTAAGGAGCGCTCGACCAAGGCTTATAGTAAATAGTAATAGCTCTATCTTCTTGGGCTTCAATGAGTATTGGATGACCTGACCTCAAATAGTTTCTTTCTACCGGCTACCGGACCTCGCTTTGAGCTTTGAGAAGGAGTTTCGACGCTTCTTAAAATAGTTTCTTTCTACCGGACCTCGCTGACATGGTTAGGCTCTTCTTTCTCCAGATGAGCGAGTGAGCTAGTGATGAGCGACTACTCCTACTCCGCCCGGGTTTCTTGTGATCTCTAGCCTAGCTTTTATAAATGAGAAAGAGTTTGCCCTGACCTCTCTTTGAGCTTCTTAAAAGAGTTTGCCCGGACCTCGCTAGGGTTATGAGCCTCCTACGTTCATAGCCCAGAAGACCAAGGGGTGCTTCTTCTGCTTCGCACCTTATAAAACCTTATAAGTGGGTTTATTTGATTATCTCCTAAGGAAAAGGGTAGCGGTAGGAAAAGGGGTAGCATTCATTGTTGGTTGGTTCCTATCGTTCGCTGACTTCTTGCTGTTGTCTAGGACATGCTAGTTGTCGTGTCACCTGTCACCTGTCTTCTTGGACTGTCTTCGATGAGTTGAGTTTTCCTAAGTCCTAGTACCTTTCTTCGAGTAGTGGTTCCTGTTGTCTAGTACTTAATCCTTTTTTTTTTATTGTTCCAGTAAGCACCTGTTTCACCTGGCATCTTGTACTGGTTTATTTCCTTGCTTCGAGGACTGAAGACCTCTTGTGTAGCAAGACATTCACAACAGTGGCTTGTCCTACGGACTCCTTCGGTCAAAGATAAGGATGGCAGGAACTCTGCTCAAAGTGAGTATGATAAGGATGGCAGGAACTCTGAAATGCCCCGTGTCATATGATCTCGGGTCCTCTAGAAGGAGACTCCACCGTGGAAAGATGCTATCACTCTCTTCTCTCCCGAACGCGAAGTAAGCAAGGCCTACTGTCCCTACTTTGTTAACTCTCTCTCGTGTGACCCTACTTTGTTAGGTCTTCAAGTACTTAGTCCAAGTCAACCGCCTTGCTATAATATAAGTACCTCTAATTCTAATCCATAATAGCCTTTCCCGAACAGATAGAGAAGTAGCTCACTGAGTTTGGTTTGCTACTACCCCGCACTTTGATTGATGAAAGCAAGGATCGACGGGAAAAGCTCTTAATAATGCTTTCAAGTAAGTGCGATGTCGCACCTCCCTGGTGCTCACCGGAAACTGATTCATTGTCCCTTTCAGGTTCGGAAAGAGATAGAGCAGTTCATTAGAAAGCAGTTGACATGCTCGGGATCAGAAGTACGAGAGGAGGGTTGCCCGGTCCACGTCCACTGAAGAGATTTTGGCGAGCGGAAAAATCTCCGCCTGAATTTACTTTTATATTAGGGAAAATACACTATAGCCTCCTCCGAAAGAGAATAAGCTCCGGAACCCTAGTCCGATAGACCTACTCCCTTTTCTCCCTCACCTGTTAACTAACCTGTTAATAGGGTCTGTCCCCTTAGCAAAGTAGCTGAACCGAGCTTATCCGCTTCTGGCAAGCGCTTAAAGTATAAAGTAGGGGATTCAAGTAGTGACTAAAGACTCCTGGGCGCTCACTCTAAGTGTAGGGGCGCTATGATTCATGTGGGGGTTTGATTCAAGTAGTGACTAAAGACTCCCGGGCGCTCACTCTAAGTTCAGATCCTAAGCTCGGCTAACCTAGCTCGATTATTGGATGCTTTAGCCAGGTCACGAGGTTTCTCTCTACTAGATGCTTTAGCCAGGTCACGAGGTTTCTCTCTACTAGAACTAATACTGATGCGAACGCTATACTTATATACTTCGCTCTTTACGCGCACGCTATACTTAGCTCTTTTTACGGGTTCAAGACTACTACTGGAGTTCAAGAAAGCAGATATGAGCGTCTAGTCTAATTCTCGCACCCTGATGAGTTCTTCTTTGAAGAGGGCAGGGCTCACTCCGCTCCACTTTTCCGGCAGCATTTTCTTTGATTCTGGAATAGGCTCTGTAGGTGTAGGAGGAAAGCGACTCTTCGCTCGGTGCTACAGCGTACCAGAATGCATGGGAGGGCTCTTTCAGTAGGCCCGCTGGAATGTAGCGTAAATAAAGGGGATCTTGCGAGGCGAGCGAATAGCTTAGCTCCGTGGGACTTTACCATGAGTGGGAAGCGAGTTCATAGGGGGCTACTGGCGAGTAAGAGATAAGAGAAGACTACCGAGTCAGAGAAGACTACTTTCCATTGTGTGTGTGCGATGGAGACCTCTGTCATGCGCCTACTCAGCTCGGAGAGGAATCGACCTAAAATACATGCTCTTAGTAGAGTGGAGGTTGCATGCTCTTACCTTACTCTTAGTAGAGTGGAGGTCAGGTCACGTGGTGGAGAAGGCAGCTATGCCGGAGAAGCGAGCTAGGGAGAGTCCCAATGTAGGGAGGGCAAGTTAAGAGGCGTAGGGTTCACACGAAGGCAAGTTAAGAGGCACTGAAAAGAGGCAATAAAGAAAGAAGATTAGCGTGTAAAAAAAGACTCGTACTCGTGGGACAGCACTTCCTTGAGAAATATATAGTAAGGGTTTAGCCTGGGTATCGCAAGATTCAATTCAATATTCAATTCCCATTAGTATTAGTGACGAGTAGTGACGATTCCGATTCAATTAGTCGAATTGCTTTAGTTCAATTCCTCAATTCCTTTAAACTCAAAGTGATAAGGAACTAAAAGTGAGTATGAAATGCCCTGTGTCATATTTTATGATGATCTCGGGGGACGAGCTAACTACTTTCACTAGCGTTCGAGGAGGTCGAGTACTGGCTCCTAGCACAAGACTTAATCAATCGTACTGGCTCCTATCGTTCGATGACTTTACGCCTTTAGTTTGAGTTATGATTCAATTACTATTAGTAGAATTGCTTTAGCTAGTTCAAGTAGTTTGAGTAGGACAGCACTTCCTTGAGAAATATATAGTAAGGGGCACTTTAGCTAGTTCAAGTAGTCCTCTCTAAGATAAGATTCAATTCCTTTAGCTTTAGCTGGTTCAAGTAGGAATATTGATTTGAGTATGATTTGTTCGGCATCAAACCCATTTCCTACTATTTTTCTTCGCCCAACTAGTACTAGTCGGCCCCCCCTTTAAATCTTTCAGTCCGGAACCAATCAATCTAATAAGGTTTCTATGATTCCCGGTGTGAGAGTGAGCAGTGGTAGCGGAAAAGGGATGAATTAAGAGTTCCTGACCCTTCTTACTTTAAGGACAGATCGAGTAGAGTAATGATTCTCCGGTCCGGTATGTGCCTAAGCTAACTGACTTCTATAGGCAAGAAGTTTTAGCAGCATTCCTTAGTGCGGAAGACTAGTGCGTCAGTCACTTTCGCTCGCTCCTTTTTTTCTTTAGTCACACGTCGCCCCGTCTAACTCACTCGTACCTTTCTGTATTACGAGATTCTGTAGATGCGCCGAAATGGTTCACACATCAAGTTCAAGTGCTTATAAAAGAGGGGCACCGGCTCCCAATGCAATGGTGGCAAGATTGGCTGATCAGAGGATCTCGCTTACATTACTTTACATGAATGGGCTTTTCCTTTGCTAGATTCTTTCATTCCTTTACAGTAATAGATCTAGATCACCTTTACAGTAGTACTAGATCACCTTTACAGTAGTAGTAGTAGATCTACATGAGATGAGTTTACTTTGTTCTTTCATTCAAGTGTTTCGAGATCGCCCAATAGAGCTTAGCCATGTGTGGTCCATAACATAAAAGAGGGGGCCCGCGAAGGCCAAATATATAGTAAGGGCCGATCGCCAAATATATAGTAAGGGCCGCCTTACTATAATATAAGTTCAAATATATAGTAAGGGCCGCCTGTATATAATATAAGTTCCTCCTCAATTGTATATATTAGGGCCCTGTATATATATTGGGGAACTTATATTATATACAGGCGGATTAGTCGTAAATAGCCTTTGGGGCTATTTATCTCCCCAAAAATCTAGTAAATTACGCAATTTACGCCCCAATATATATACAGGGCCGCCTTACTATAATATAAGTTCCTCTGCTACGCAATTGTAGACTAATCCCCCTTACTATAATATTGGCTTATATTTTTGGGCCTAATATAAAAGTAAGTTTCCTGCGATAGCGACGTGGAAGAAGGTGACCTATGTATCAGTAGTCACTCTTTCGACGCTTTCTTAAGGAGCATTCGACTGAGATTAGATTCGTGGGTAGCACTTGTTGAATTAGGGAAGGTCTTTCTTCCTTGTTGCGAGTAACTAAGCGCTTCAATTGGACTCCTTTCCTTGGCTATTGAATCAGCGACCAATTCCCTGTGTTATCTGAACTGGGATAGCCTCGTAGAAGGAAAAAAAGTACTAGGGTGTTCCGGCGCTGTGATCAAGTCTAGTTGACGAAGCGGAACGGATTCCTCTTTTTTGAACGCACTCGATGCCAAGACAGATTCTCCCTCTTTGCTTGTCAATGGAAAGATAGAGAGAGGTAGCAAGGGACGAGCAGAGCGACGTTCGAGTTCCAGTTTTGACTCGTAGGTTCGAATCCTTTAGGCAAGGTACTTTGGAAACTCAGTGAGTACTCTATATACAGCGAGAGAGACGACTGAGAAAATATAAGGAGTGGCTCCAGAAATCCAATGGATAGACTGTGTTCTTAGGGCCCCGTAATCTGTTCTTGAATCTGTAACTTGGAATGTGACGTTCTGGTAGATCCCGAGACCAAGCGGCTCTACCTAACCAAAGCAGGCTTGACTGACTCCTCCACGGAGAATGGCGGTGTGTACCAACCAGGATGTTGACCTGGACCATCAAGTTTGCCCCTTGTTACGAGTAAATGCTTGAAGTGATTGTTGTTCATGGAATTCCAATAGTTCATGGTTTCACTTTCTCGGCACTCTTCTTATATGTAATTCCTTCAATTCAAGGTAGGGACTTAACACCACAGGAAAGGTGAAGAAGGGCAAGTAGGAAGATCTTTCAAAGTATGTCTTTCTTTGGAGCTACAGACAGGGACTAATGACTTCTTTGAATTCACTGCTGCTTTTGTTCATAATGAATTGGAGCGGACAATAAACACATATAATTAGCCCGGGGTTCTGGTTCAGGATAGGAACTTTTCTTTGAGAAGCTACAACTGCCCTGGACTGAAAGCTCTATCTTCAAATTATTATAGTATGGCGGGAAAAGAGGGGATATCTAACTCAACAGCTCACACAGCAGTGGCAACAACTACCGAACCTAAGGAGACTTCTAGGCGCCTCAAACTCCATTCCCGCCATACTATAATAATTTCTTGCTCGTGCTTACCGCAATACCGTAATTTAGGGACGAGAGATTAGAGTTCATGGCTATGAATAAGCAGATTATTACCAGTATAGTTGCGTTCATGGTAAGAGTGAATGGGGCGAGTGATAACGACGCGGTAGTTTCGTTGCGCCATTCACGACTGTTTTAAGGGACTGGAATGAGAGTCTGAACCAGCAAACGGTTATGCCGAACCAGTAAGTCAAGAATATATAGTGAAAGCTCCGGAGCAAGAACTGGATGACTCTATTTAGACTCATACTTAGAATTTAACTATTGAATCGGTAGCCCCGAGAAGACCGGCAAGAGCAGCCGAACCTTCAATTCAATTGGCTCCAGCAGAAACTTGAGAGTGAACCAAACTCTTGATACTGATTTAAAGTCTTGTCTTGCCCGGCACAACCCGAAGAAGCGAAGAAAACCATATTGGCTGTGCGAACATACTCAAGCGAGAAAGCAAATACAGAAGTGCTAGCGGAACCACCAACAGACGGAGACTGAGACCCCTCCCCCGGAGAGAACAAATGCTGAAAAGCCTGCTAGCGGAGACTGAGATTCAACCAACCATTAGCACTGAGATGGAAGCCCTATCGCCCTTGGGCTAGGAACCAGAGAACAAGGAACTGAAACCTTTTCATACAGATTTGACTATGGACATCCAAACGATCCAATCTCCGGAGAAGGTTAAGCAGATCTTTCCTTTGAAGGTCGATCCCAAAGCCGAAGAAGCTCACTATGTAGGTAGCCCTGAGATCCAATCGTAGGATAAAGGCAGCAAGTCACCCAGAAGTGCTAGCGTTAGCCGACAAGCCCAGAACCTGTTCCTGATTCAATGGTAGCTGCAAGAAAGGAGAAGCTGGCATGAGGAACTGATCTTCCATCAACAAATGGAGGGAGCCAGGCCAGTAGGCGAGAGAGCCAATCGACCGTAGGGAGAGAAATTAAGGACAAGGACGCTCAGGAGTAAACGAAAGATGGAGAGCTATCTCTTTAAATGCCACCACCCGATCGAGAGCCCACTGAGCTTTGGTCACCCGGATAAGCTGACCGGCCCCAAAAATCTAGTAAATTATGCCAATCGGAGGCAACAAACGAAGAGGACCAACGGTAGTCTGAACCCGGCGAACAAGAAGGAAAAGACTGGTCACTGGATTACATTTCCACTTTGACCCGAGGGCCGTAGGGCTCGACCATTAGGGCATCCGCCTAAAATAAATATAAATTGTATAAAAGATAGGCATATTTCGACTGAATATATAAAGGGCAGATCTTTCCCAATATATATACAGGGTTGAATGTTTCGGATTAGTCGTAAATAGCCCCAAAGGCTATTTCTCTCCTCTGCGTAGCAGAGGTACTTATATTATAGTAAGGCGGATTAGTCTACGCCTTTGGGGCTATTTATCTCCTCTGCGTAATTTACTAGATTTTTGGGGAGAGAAATAGCCCCAAAGGCTATTTACGACTAATCCAATCGACTCTGCGTAGCAGAGGAGTTAAATTGCGTAATTTACTAGATTTTTGGGGAGTTAAATTGCTACGCAATTTACGCCAAATATATAGTAAGGGCCGATCGCCAATATATAGTAAGGGCCGCCTTACTATAATATAAGTTCCTCAATTTACTACTATATTAGGGCAGAGGAGATAAATAGCCCCAAAGGGGCTATTTACGACTAATCCGCCAAAGGAGATAAATAGCCCCTTTGGCCCTACATTCATAATATTAAGTTCTAATCCGCCTGTATATAATATAAGTACCTCTGCTATGCAGAGGAGAGAAATAGCCTTTGGGGCTATTTACGACTAAAGGAGATAAATAGCCCCTTTGGCCCTACATTCATAATATTAAGTTCTAATCCGCCTGTATATAATATAAGTTCCTCTGCTATGCAGAGTAGATAAATAGCCTTTGGGGCTATTTACGAAAGGAGATAAATAGCCCCTTTGGCCCTACTTACTATAATTAAGTTCTAATCCGCCTGTATATAATATAAGTACCTCTGCTATGCAGAGTAGAGAAATAGCCAAAGGGGCTATTTACGACTAAAGGAGAGAAATAGCCCCTTTGGCGTAGACTAATCCGCCTGTATATAATATAAGTTCCTCTGCTATGCAGAGTAGATAAATAGCCTTTGGGGCTATTTACGACTAAGCCTAAAATAAATAGAAAGGAGATAAATAGCCCCAAAGGCCCTACATTCATAATATTAAGTTCTAATCCGCCTGTATATAATATAAGTTCCTCTGCTATGCCTCTTTGTGAGTCGAAAATAGACCCAAAGGCTATTTATATGCCTCTGCGTGGCAGAGGTACAACTCTTATATTATATACAGTTAGTCTACGCCTTTGGGGCTATTTATCTCCTTAGCCTTTGGGGCTATTTACGACTAAGCCCTAAAGAAAGATAAATTCTATAATAAATTCCCAAAAATCTAGTAAATTATGCAATTTCACTCCCCAATATATATACAGGGTAGCAGAGGAGATAAATAGCCCCAAAGGCTATTGTAGACTAATCCGATCGCCAAATATATAGTAAGGGCCGACCGACTGACCGACCGCCAAATATATAGTAAGGGCCGAATTTACTGTAAGTTGGGCTATAATAAATTCCCAATATATAGTAAGGGCCGAATTTACTGTAAAGGAGATAAATAGCCCCTTTGGCGTAGACTAATCCGCCTTACTATAATATAAGTACCTCTGCTACGCAGAGCAGATAAATAGCCTTTGGGGCTATTTACGACTAATCTGCTATAATAAATTCCCAATATATAGTAAGGGCCGCCTTACTATAATATAAGTTCCTCTGCTACGCAATTTCTCTATTCAAAACGTAGAAAGATCTATTCGTTACACTCGGCCCTTATCAGTCGAGCTACCAGCGACGTCGGTGAGGCTGGGCCAAGGTAGAAAGACGGGAGTGGAGTTCCGACCGGCACTCAGCCCCCTACAATATAATTAAATTGCGGTTGAAGTCGGCAGTTCATTGAATATTCGGTCGTAGGGGCATGCTATCCAACTGAAGCCATAGAAGCCATGCTATCCAACTTCAGCCTATAATAATCCAAGGGTGTGGGTACCCTCTGAGGAGCGACTGAAAGGAGCCGACCTTTTGAGCGCTTATCCATTGCCTGCCCCGGATCCGACCGGCTTTGTTGAGCTATGCTATATCAAAGCAATCACTGTGAAACGAAATCTTTGCAATCGAAGCGAACTATGAGCGGTCATCCCCACCGTGAACCGCCTGCGCATCGGGAGTGCAAAGAATGGGAATGCATCGGGAGCACTAGTCAGAAAGGACGGGATGTAGGGCTAGATGGATGGGATACATTGCATGATCCTCTAGTGGACTGATTATATTGCCAGCTAAGGAGAGCATGAATCAGTGTGCTTCCTCGAGTCGACGAAGACCAGACCAGACCTAGATCTCTGCCCGGGAAGCATAGGGCAGGCGAGCTCCACCATTATTTGCTCCGGCCCTGCAAAGCGAAGGAGATGAAAGATGGCGAGACCAAGGTACGGAGTGAATAGAATCAAAGAATGATGGTCAGCGAAGGCAAGCGAAGGCTGAGAAGAAGAAAGCGAGGTGGCGAAGCCAAGAAACTGAGTTAAAGTTCCTGGCTCTGGGAGGTAAGACCCGTCCGTCAGCCGGATCTAATAGGAGGCTATGTTACGAATGAAGGTCAGCTCACTCGTGTGAGTGGGGTCGGCCCTTACTATATATAAGAGATTTTTGAGTAGAGGGACGTTAAGTGCTCGCCATACTGTAATTTAAGGAGAGGGACGAGTGCACTTAATTAAGAATATTTGTCTCGGCTCAGAACATAATAGTTTAGTTCAGGCAGGAGCATAGAGGCAACTTCCGTAGTCCAATATAATAGCTAAAGTAGTCCCGCAAGGAAAGTTGGTTATGAATGCAAGAAAAGTAGGCGACCATAGTTCTTTATCTAGTTGAGTCATGGGTTCGAATCCGACCATACCCATACCTGACCAGAATGAATAAGAAAGCCCTGGCCAGGCAGGCAAGTCACCCACTATGCGGTGCGCGAAGTCTCTTCAAGCCCTATATTAATTATAAGTCGGTTCTATTTAAATAAGAATGAGTTGAGTGAGGGTCGGGAATTTATTTATAGCTTCGGAAAGCACTAAAGGAAGGTAAGGTGCTCCACGAATGATTATCGGGTCGTCGGAGTTCCTGTCCGGGATAGGAGTTCAAGTCTTCGTTCAAGTCAGAGAAATGGGAGCTGAGTACTCCAAAGCATAGGCAGAGCACAGTGGATAGGCTTCTGGTCGATCAGACGAGTCGGTTTAGAAGCGCAGGGCAAAGTTGAGCTACGCGAAATCTTTGCAATCCTACGGCCCCCCACTCCTAGGTGCGATGACCGGTGCCGAAGAAGACGGATGGTGCCTCGGACCGAGAAGAGGGAGAGCCTTCCTCAAGTCGGGAAGCAACCGTTTGAAGATCGGACCATGCCACGAGTAGGTAAGCGAGGCAAGCACAAGAACTTTGAGTTGGGTGTGGTCGGACCGAATGCAGTGAGCAAGCAGTAGGAATCATCAGAGCTATATATGAGGAGATTAAGAGAGTTCAGCTATACTATATAGGTGATTAACTAAATGAAGCTCTGATCAGTTTCAGCATTGTTCGCTGACGCATGTAGCTTCAGATCATAAGTTCTTATTTTCTTAGTTCAATTGTTTTCTTCTTGCTTGAGTGGTGATGGGCGAGCGAGTGAGCCCCTTCCGCGATATAGATTCTTCAGAAGAGATTCCATTCCCTTCTCCGTTTAGCTTTGAGATCGATCCAGCCGGATTCTGTCTTATCTACCCACTAATCCCACGCTTGAATACGAAGCGCTCTTCTCATTACTTAGATCTCCCACA
This sequence comes from Curcuma longa, assembly GCF_044706935.1. Lineage (NCBI taxonomy): Eukaryota > Viridiplantae > Streptophyta > Magnoliopsida > Zingiberales > Zingiberaceae > Curcuma > Curcuma longa. The sequence continues at coordinate 2,149,038 of NC_133861.1, forward strand.
TACGCGCGAGATATATATTTGCTAGTCTACCTCGCTCCGGCTCCTAATACAGAGACTTCCATTAGGAAGGAACGAAACCCATACTGCTCCCTACCGCAGATAATAGTGATAGGGAGCTAGGAGTTAGAAGCCCCTTTCCCCGAGTTGAAGAGCGAGCGTCCGTCACTCTCCACACAGCCAGAGTAGTCATACTTGATTGAATGGCAACTACTGCCTCGCTTGGTACACAATGGGCTCGCACTTGTAGAGACAAGGCTTAAGATAGGATTTGATCTCCTCTCCCGTTGGTCGAGCCTATCATTTCGGCCCTTCCTTTTCTGGGATTGGATGGAGTCCCTCCCCTCGTTCACCTACCCGGACTCTAAGATAAGACCTCAACGCATCCCTAGGCAGCTACTCTTTCTGTCTTTTCATTCGCTCAAGTCATTTCCTTATTGAATCGACTGGGGTTCCAGTCAGCTCTATGTGCAAGTGATGCGCTCAAGGTCCCAGGCCATTAAGTGGTAGATGTGCAAGCATAAGTAGCGAGTCTACCCCAGAAGTAGATGGACCGCTACCCATTCTACGAACAATCCATATTCCTAAGGGCATCTACAAGTCCCCACCTCCAGTAGAAGAACTATCCCGGTACCGAGTCAGGAGTTGTCATCGGCGAACTAGTGAAAGTCAACTAAATGAGAGATTAGCTCCGAGCGAGAAGCTCTTGAAGACTAGTACATTGAATCGGTCAGGCTTAGAATCAGTTGGTGGAAGAAATTATGGTGGAACTCTTTCATAGCAGGCCCGGCCGAGAAACTAGTTAAGCGCTGTAGGAACCTACGAAAGGAAGTCGTGTTCAATGGAAGGGATCTTTCCAGTTCTTGTTGCCGGGTGCGCTCACCCATTTATCAAGAGTCAAAAAGCATCACTAAGAAGAGCTTAATGGAACAACATATCTATGCGCATAAGGAAAGGAAGAGTCACTCTACCGCCCCCCTCACCAGCAGCAGTCAAGTCAACAATTCAAGCGGCCGACGCACCATTTATCTCTGACTTTGCCAGATAAAGAAGACGGCAGCTATAATCGAATCCCTAGTTGAAGGAGATTGTGCAGAATAAGTTTCTAAGGTCTGGAAAGAGCCCAGCTCGCTCAGCATGCCGAGTAAGGAAGTGAAAGAAAGGTAGCTCGCCCCCATAGTTGTGAATCCAAAGGAGTCCCAGTGGTACAAGGGGTCAAGGAATCTTTGGTAGGGAGAGGATGCAAAGGTGGACTTGCGGCATAACAATAAGACCGGCATAACAATAACCATAAGTGGGAAAGGATGAGTCGTAGCAGTCGAAATTTTCGAATTTTATATAGTATGGCGAGTTGAAGAATGAAGGTCGGGTTCGAGTCCCCGAGCCAGACTAGCGAGGAAGGATAGCCGACTGAAGAACGAGTGAGAACTTAGAGCAGAGCCTACGCATAGCTCGTTCGTTCCTTGATCAGTGAGTCTAGTGTCAGCGGACTGGACAATCATTGAATCTTCCTCGCTCGTGTAAGCAGCTCGCGAGACTTCTCCGTCCTCATATGGGCGGGCTGCTTGATCCTCCCTTACTAGACCGTGGCTCTCTCTCTCCTTAGTAGTAGGAGCAGTCATCACAGTCATATCACAGGCAGTCATATCACAGTCAGACAGTCATAGCACAGTCATCTCACCTGGTGGATCAGGAATCAATCTATCCGATCAGTGATATCAGGAGGTGGAGGAGGATTAAATCCATCCGATCAGGAGGTGGCTCAGGAGTCTATATTAAATCTATCCGATCAGTGATCAGGAGGAGATTGGGGAAGTGGGGCCATAGTCATCTCTCTTAGTCATCTCTTAGTCAATTACTCATTGGGAGAGGACTCTGTTCTATAGTATTCGTCTTTCTCTGCTATCAGCTACCTATATACTAGTCTTCCCGCTATCAGCTATCGGCTCAGGGACTTGATCCGGTCCTGACTCTTCTTCATCGGTCAAGAAGATCCGCTATCGTCAATCATCGGTCATGCAGTTCTACCTCACTCATTCCATGATAGTAGCGTTCTACCTCATTCCATGATAGCATAGATTAGAGTAGAGTCTGGCTAGGCGGGAAGGGGGAAAGAAGGATTAGAGTGGGGCTAGGCTGCTCTAGTTCTCGCGCCGAGATCTCCATTAAGGAAAGCAGGGCCTACGAGCTCTCGAACGATGTGAACGAGAGTGCCCGCCCAGTGGAGCAGAGCATAAAAGAAGCTTGAGCTCTAGCACACAAAGCAGGAAGCAGCGAATGAACCGAACCGCTATAGTGCCATAGCAGGCAGAGGCAGTGTGATCTTATCTTAGTTCTTGCCTTGCATGAGGTCAAGCCTCTCCTCCTTCTTTCTTCAAGGCTCGTACTGTCATTGCCCAAGGAGATCGCCAGTTGGTTGCTTTGGTTTGGTCTCGATCGCGCCGGTGCTTTGGTCTCGATCGTCTCTGAGGCCTCTCGTCGTCCGGTCTTAATTCACTCTTACCGGGTCAGGTCCATGAATTGAATTTATTATAGTATGGCGGGAGTGCTTTGGTTGAGTGGTCTCTTCGGTGGATAGGGCTCACTGAGGAGAAAGCGGAGGAGGAATCCACTTCCTGGATCGTCTTACAAGCCTGAGCTTTCAGTCTATCGGCTATGTGCTCCGCTCCGGGGAGTCTGCTATGTGATCAATGTAAGCTATGCACTCCAGAGTCTATATCAGCTATGTGCTCAAGGGACTCAAGTCATCCTGAGAGAGAGAGCGCTGCAGTAGCCTTGCTAGCCCATCATAGTCCTTTGCATCAGTTGGATCTCTAGTCTTCATGGGAGCATCAGTTGGCTTCTCTTTTCTATATGGGAGCAGGCCTCTTTTCGGAAGCATTTCATTTCTTGTACTCCGGCACTTCTGCATTTCATTTCTTAGGCTCCGGTACCTCCAAGTCAAAGAACTGAGCGGTAGGTACCTCCAAGTATACCTTAGCTGGGCACCTCCAAGTCAAAGAACTGAACGGCCCTACTTTAAGTGCGAACTAGTGTAGTGTGGCTCTAAGTCATTCGACGAGTCATCATGGGACGACAGAAGGAGAGCATGAGTGGAGTGATGGTTAAGGAGCTGAGACCAGTGATGCGCCTAAGCCAACTAACTTAGAAAAAAAGTGCTAGCCATAGGATCTGACAGTAGAGTATGAAGCCGAGAGGACGATATTCAACTACCATTGTTTTTGGGAGTTTACTATATTTCTATGTGAGAGGTCTTCTTCCCTTTCTACCGAGGAGGGCTCCTTTGCTGGTCAGAGTTCGCTGGTGGAGGAGGGCTCAGGAAGGAAGAACCCGAGCAACTAAGTGTGAGATCAAATGGAGTTGTGGAGTTGTCCCCCGAGAAGATGGATTTATCAGAGTGAGCACCTGTCCTCGGATTGTAGAGCCTACAAAGCTGTTGGACGTCGACGGAGAGATCTACTCTCTTTTATAGATAGGTAGCCTTTGTCTCTCCTCCATTCATAGGCTCTTTCGCTTCCCATTCTTCAGTTGCATTATTGATTGATCAGATCAATTTCTTCTTACTTAAGTCAACTAATCGAAGAGGCGGGACGGAATGTGGTTCTTCGCTCCGGGGGCTCAAGCGCTTCTCATTCAATGTCAATGGTTTAGCAAATTCGTAGCTATAGTTTCTTTTCTTCCCCCGACCACAGGACTGAAAGGGCTCTAGTCGTCTGGGCTTCCCTATCTCCCACTAGTCCAAGAGAGGAGTACATAGAAAGGCCAAGAGAAGAGTACATGGAAAGGAAGAAGAGAAAGAGAGTTGCTGGTGATAGAGAACTGGTGATATAGAAGACACACTGTCAAGTGCATCTGGTTGCAGGTGATGGAGAAATGGTCCAAGGACTGAATCAAGCCCGTGCCTACTCTATACTAGAGGTGTGCGTTCAAGGACGTGAGTAGGGGCAAGCAATGGATTCTTTCTCTCTACTGTCTTTTGCTTGCAACATCTATTTTCAGCCTTTCTACTTCTTTTCTTTCTCTCTTGTTGAGTTCTGGATCGGGATCTTAGATGGCGAAGATGGACGTGGTTAGATATTGCCTTTTTTTCTTTAATGTAATAAGATCTTCGGAGCGGTTTTCATAGCGAGGAGCTGGAGGGAGGAGGGAGGTTTAGGAGACGTGCCCGGGTAGCGATAAGAGACGTGCCTACTGTGATGAGGCATGATGTTCAGACCTCCTCCGGTTGATAGATCCCTCCCGACTGATAGCAATATCTTAGCAATGTCCCGATTGATAGCTATATCTTAGCGCAATGGAATGTGAGACTGGCTACTTCTAGCTATCGGCTAGTGGGGGCAAAGGAGGAATGCTTTCGATCTCCTCTGTACTAGACAAGACAGGTAGTTCAGGAAGTAGGTCGGAGGAGGCCTAAAAAAATCTTACCACTATGCGAGCGAGCTATGGTTGAACTCCTGACAAGCTCTTAAGTATGATAACAAAAAGAGATCAAATAATATGATGAAAGAGCAGCCAAGGCGAGAAGACAATGATCAAGATTAAAACTGAGAAGCCATGAGAAAAGAACAATGAAAGAGGAGTTCAGTATGGAAAGGAGGAGCCTACTTCCGATGCCGACTTCGTCTTAGTCCGGATCGGCGAAACCTCATTGAGTAATGGGACCGGTAAAGGGACTCAGAGTCAAGGGAGCGATGGTCTGTCGGTTTTCCGCTCCTCGGCATCAGCCCTTTCATGGTCCTTGTGAAGACTGAGCTCTGTGTCTCTGCGTCTTTGCTCCTGACTAGTCTTCCCTTTCATAGCGGGGAGCTTTCTCCAGCCTGGGCTCTCTCTCCGGCCACCTAGCTTTGGCTAGCGGTGCCTGCTTAGGCTAGGCTTTCAGATGCACTTGCTCGTTAGGCATGCCTCTTTCGGGACTGGTAAGTAGTTCGGGTAGAATGCCTCTCTCGGGACTGGTAAGCTGGAAGAAGGTGCTCTGGCGCCCCTGCTCTGGCGGACCTCTGCCGCTCGTGAGTCAGACTTCTCTCTACGAATGAAGACAAGGAGGGGTATAGGTGGTCCAGACCTCTGCAGCAAGAACTCAGATGTGAGCTAGGGCGGACAGTTCAGAAGAGAGTAGCGCTGCTGAGTCTTTCTATTCTGATTCTTCTGATTGATTCCGGTCCTATCAAGGAGCTTGAAGATCATATTACTATAGCCCAGCTTGAAGACCAGTCGGAGGCTAGGAGGAGGGGTACCGTGCTTTGACTAAGATGCCCGGCCCAGAGGGAGCTCTCCCCCAGGGAAAGCATTGCATGTGATCAAGCAGCAGTGGAAGACTATAGATAGGGCTAGCAGACTGAGGGAAGCCCTTAGCTACTAGTAGCATGTTGAACGGATGTGGGACTGGTTTAGGACTCATTTCCCTGGCTTGCCTCCCTCTCTCGTTGGAGGCCCACCCAATCTTCCCTGGCATGATGAGGGGGAGCAGTCCCTAGGCCTGTGATCCGGAGTAGATGTCTGACCCGGACGCAATAGGAGTAGCCTCTCTTCTCAGTAGGAATGGTCTCCTCTAATCTCTCTCCGGTCGGGGTTGGGTTAGCCATGCCATCGTGGTCAGTCTCATCCGAATCTCTGCATTAGCTCTCTTTCTGTATGACTCTACTTGTCTTCTTTCACTCGTCCTGCCGAAGATCTCATTAAATCAGATTCTTGCCGACTTTCATACTCTCCCCGGGACTCTAACCCTAGCTCTCCGCCTCATTCCATTGGCTCCGGCCATCATCAAATAGCAATTAAGAACCTTGCTCTCTCAACCGAGCTTGGACTTCTCTACTCTACCTTCTTAATTCATTCTCTATTCTCGGATCGGATCTCACGACTGTTGATTAAACTAATCCTACGATCATATCTCTTTGATACGATACTTCCTCTTTCCTATATGAGAGAGAAGGCTATTGATAGTAGAAGAAGGAGCAATTGATGGCGGGCTCAACTCTGACTTCTATCGGTTCGAATCGGTTAGAGCCTAATCTTATCGAGCGGAAACTACCTGATAAGGAGTTCGTTCTTAGCCTACTCTAGTGCTTCATTCATAGGGGCCTAAGAGAGGAAGAGCCTCAAAAGGAGCCTACCGCGGAGTGGGGTAGGAGTCAGGCAGCTAGAGGAGCCATGCCGCGAAGTCTGCTATCGGAGCCGGGGCAGTCAGCTATCTCGCCAGGCGGAGCAGTCAGCAATCGTAGCTCGGAGGACGATCGGAGCCATGCCGGGTGTGGCAGCTATCTCCGCTATGCCCTATCTCCGCTATGCCCTATCTATGCCAGGGAAGTCTCGTACAAGGAGCTCTTGTTGGGAACGTTAGGAGCGAATGGGCGAGTGATATGAGAAGCAGCAGTGAGGGCTCGTGATATGAGAAGCAGTGAACCCGAGTGAGACAGTTCACCAACCATAGCATAGAAAGAGTGAACCAACCTACAGTGAGTGAACCAACCTACAGTGAGAGAACCAACCTATAACCTACAGTGATAAGAGAGGGATAAGCGCCTAACCTAAGCGCGGTCGACAGATCCACAAGAGAGAGAGGAGGGTGCAGGGTCAATGGGCTCAGGCGGATCACATGGTGCGTGCGAATAGCTGTGGGTGGGGACGAAGAATAGAATAGGGAGCGTGAACCAGTATTATAGTATGGGGGCTGGAGTTCAGATTGCCGTTTGCATGATGGTTCAGTCTACTGTAGGCGGGGAGCATTCTTTGTGGGCGGGGCCGGGAACACTTTGAGAGCACTGCAATCAATAGGACAGGACCGAGAGAGCACTCAGTCCTTTACGTCGTTCAATGGCTCTTTCTGTGGGTTCTTAATCTCGGCAACTCACTCTTATCTAGTGGGGACTCTTCGGTGCGTCTGATGGTCTATAGCCGTATGATCATCATGCAATGCAATTGGGTGTGTTAGCGACGGGTGTAGGTTGGCGTCTGGCGGGAGATCACCGTCTTATTGGTGCTCGCTCAAGTGAATGATTCAAGCGCGCTGAGCGAGGGGACAGATTGTACGAGAGGTCCTAGTACTGGACTGAAAGGAGAGAGCTGAAGTCAAGAACCCTCAGTGCTTCCCGCGCAAGAAGATAGGTCGAGACATAGCGCACAGTTCCAGTAAGAAGACAATTAGAGGAGGTGAAGAAGACAATTATAGATATAGAGGTCTTCGAGACGATGCAAGAAGGAAAGAAATGGCTACGCCAGCATGTCTAATGCGATCAATGGCATCAAGAAATGCGTTCAATGGTCTTCGAAAGACTCTTCGGTTGGTCTTCGCAAGAACTCTCATTGCTCTCAGTCCGCATTCAATCGAGCTCTCTGCATTGGATTTCTATCTATCAATCTCTCCTCCTCAGTCTGCATTTGATTCTATCGGTAAGTCTGCTGCATGCATTGGTTTCTCTATCAATCATAGCAGTTGGCATTCAATCTATCATAGCTCTGCATTCAATCTATCATAGCTCTGTATTGGATCTCTCTATCAAAGCTCTCAGTCTGCATTGGATTCACGAAAGAGACTCTTGGGCTGGTCTTCGCGCATCGTCTTCTGTATTGGATTCTATCTATCATTGCTCTTAGTTGTTAGTGGGACCTCAGAACCAGTGATAGTCTTTCTCTCAGATTGATAAAAATCACGTAGGTATTCAAGAGGTCTCTTTAGAGCGTGAGCCTAAATCAATATAAAGGAGATAAATAGCCCCTTTGGCGTAGACTAATCCGCCTTACTATAATATAAGTACCTCTGCTACGCAGAGCAGATAAATAGCCAAAGGGGCTATTTACGACTAAGCCTCAGCAATTTATTTATATTTATTTTAGGCGTAGATCTTTCCCAATATATATACAGGGTTGAATAGTGATCGTTTCTTTCTCGTCTATCTCTTTATCCTTACGTGAATAGCGAACTTATATTATATACAGCCCTTACTATAATTTCTTTAGCCTAAAATAAATATAAGTTGCGGAATTTAGTTTGAATTCAAACTTATATTATATACTGCCCTTACTATAATTTCTTTAGTAAGTTCTATCCGACGCTTACTTATTGTTTCATGTTATATAAAGAGAAGATGCGGATCAAAATGAATTTATTGTAAATGTATTTTTCTCCTGTTCAACTGCCAGTATGGAATTCTTTCCAGTGAGCCGTGTGAGTCCTCTTCGTCTTGCGAAGAGTCTGATGTGTCTTCTTCATCAATCCAACCAAGTGCTCTTCCTATTTACTATTGAAAGGACAGCTCTCTACAGAGCTAGCTACTCGCAACTACAGCTCTACTGAGAAATCCAACCCCTGCCTTTCTTACGGGAAAAGCAGATCAGATCGTGGAGTTCTGGAGATGTCATTATGGAACCAGGCCACTCGCTCTAACCTCAGCGGATTATTACCAGTAGCGTGAATGGAACAAAAGAAGCGCATGCATCAACTCCACTCTGTTACTGTTAAGCAGTAGTCCTTCATGGCCTAAACATAATCTTTTTTCTATTTATTCATCCTAAAATAGAGTCAATTCCTTCTGTCCTTTGCACCAAAAGCGAACTCGGCTCAAGCGGTAGTGAATGTAGTAGCCGAAGTATAGTACCTTCGAGGCTAATTTTAATAAGTAGGCATCGTTGTAGGAGATTAGGATCGGAGGGGTTCCAAACAGCTAAAGCTAAAGCAGCGGTAGAAGCGGATCAAGCGGAGTCCAGTTCTCTTCCCGTACAACTATTAGATGATTTGCACTTCCAAATTATAGTACAGTAAGGTCGAGTGATAAGTCAGCCCGGCAGTGCGTTAGCAAGCGAGAAAGATCATACCTGTCCTCGCAGCAGCCCTATCACTCCCTTGTAAGTCCTTTTAGAGCAATGATTGTTCAAGAGGAGGAGAAAGACTAAGTAAGGAGCGAATGATAATGACGCGAACTTCTCTTCTACTACGGAAATTGAACTTCATAAAGCAAAGATAGATCCAAGACGGATGATCACGTACGCAATGAATAAGCAAGAACTAACCGCCGGGCCTAGTCAGTCTTCATGCTTAGGGAGTTGCTTAAGAGGTTGAACTTAAGTTAACTATGAGGGCGGACTTGAGTCTAGATTTTCCTCCTCTCTCGTATGGAGTCCTTCCTTCGCTCTGCTCCTTTCACCCTTCTCGCATTCTTGACTAGGTCCCAATTCTTCCTTATTTAATAGAATAATCCCGAACCTTCTTCTGATCCTCCCTGATTGGTTAGGTCGTCGGACACGACTAGAGATGAGTCCTCCATTCAAAGTGGAAGTAGCTATCGCTTCAGCTAGATGGAATTCCTTAGCGACGCAGCCGAGTCCTTAAGTAGAAAGGTAGCCCGTCAGATGGTAGAGAACTCCTTTCTGCGCCACTCTAGCTAATATATAAGTGATGAGTAGCGACTGAAAGCCGAGGAGCAAGTGAAACGTAGCCGGAGCGACTAAAGAAAGAGAAGATAAGGAAAGTTGCGCTATCGGGTTGAATTCAAGCGACTTACTAATATAATAATAAGTCGTATTTCACAAATAAAGGAGATAAATAGCCCCAAGAAGATAAATAGCCCCAAGAAGATAAATAGCCCCAAAGGCGTAGACTAACTGTATATAATATAAGAGTTGTACCTCGGCTACGCAGAGGCATATAAATAGCCTTTGGGGCTATTTACGACTAAGTAGACTAATCAGCCTGTATATAATATAAGATAAGTACCTCGGCTACGCAGAGGCATATAAATAGCCAAAGGAGATAAATAGCCCCAAAGGCGTAGACTAATCCGCCTTACTATAATATAAAGACCTCTGCTATGCAGAGTAGAGAAATAGCCTTTGGGGCTATTTACGACTAATCCTCTATTTACGACTAAGTAGACTAACTGTATATAATATAAGATAAGTACCTCGGCTACGCAGAGGCATATAAATAGCCTTTGGGTCTATTTACGAAAGGAGATAAATAGCCCCTTTGGCGTAAACTAATCCGTCTGTATATAATATAAAGACCTCAGCTATGCTGAGTAGAAGAAATAGCCAAAGGGGCTATTTACGACTAATCCGAATTTACCTATTCATTTCACAAATAAAGGAATAGCCCAGCCGCTCGGTGATGGGCTGGGCAATTCCTAGGCTTTGAGATTCATAGGCTGCTACAAATTATAAAATTCCTAGGCGCTCTTTTTATCGTTCTTTGAAAGAAATTATAGACTCCGATATTATATACAGCCCTTATTAGGAACTCCGATTAGCATTCAATCTCAATTCAGCCCTTAAACACTTATCTTCTCTACTCATCTCTTATAGTACGCTCATTTTCCAGCCGTTATTTTATCTGCCCCAATAAAGCCCGGTCAACTTACATAATAAGCCTACGTATTAAATAAAGAAATACACTGACTATTCTACGCAAATCAAAGTATACTCTTAAGTACTCTAATAGCTCATATTCAAATCAAGAACAAAAATTGACCAGTCGGCTTAGTCGTAAATAGCCCCTTTGGCTATTTATATGCCTCTGCGTAGCAGAGGTACTTATCTTATAGTAAGGCGGATTAGTCTACGCCTTTTGGGCTATTTATCTCCTTAGTCTACAATAGCCTTTGGGGCTATTTCTCTCCTTGGGCATATATACTAAATTCCATCATTATAAATAGGTTTCTCCCTACTATCTACTCGCCTATTCAACTTCTTTGATCTACCCTACACAGATAAAATACATATATACATTGGTTATCCCTCAAAAGCCCTTTATCCCTACACCCGAAGAAGCCTAAAAGCACTCCTATGTTCCCTCTAACGACCCAAGTGAAGTAGCATACTTCAATATTATCTTAGCCGAAATTTATATAGGCTTATATTAGCCGGCTCTTAGTCGATTCATCCTACCCGCAGTTTAGTAGAGTTCATGGGCAGTAGTAAGAATTTCTCTCTTTTCCCTACCGGGTTTCTCTTCCTACTTGAGCACTCGAGTGCAAATCTGTTTTGTCCAGAAAATGACGGGGTTGGTCCATTTTGTTCCAACTTGAGGACGAAGCAAAAACTTAATGAAACCGCTTCTGATTCTAACCCTAGTTCCGAACGAGCAGATGATTTTTTCATTCGTAAATGAGTCTTTTCAAGTTATTTTCTCTCTTGAAAAAATCTAATGAAACCGCTTCTGTTGTTCCGAACTTAAGGACGTGTAGCCATCCCTTTTTTGCTACTTTTGGACTCTTTACTGAAGGGAAAGTTCGTTTAGTTAAAAAACACGGGGTTTCTCTCTTTCTATCCTACTTCTTTCCCGGAAAGTGAGTTTAGTGAAACGGGGTTGATTGATTTCGACAACACTTTAGGACTCTTTGCCTAGGTCTTTGGTCGGAGCTTTCTGGATCTTTTGGAATTAAATTCCTCAATTCAAAGAGAAGAGCCCCGAAAGCACAAGATTTTATTATTGAATTCCTCGTCTAGGAGGACTTATGATAAGGAGGAATCTTTGAGTATGAGAAGTCTTTGATTTTAGCCTAGTCTAGGAGGAAGGGAAGAATCTTTGAGTATGAGAATTTCTAATTGCTTTCGCAAGATTCAATATTCAATTATGGGAAGCGGGGCAAAAGCAAGATGCAAGATTCAATTACTTTAGTCCGAGAGGAGAACAGATAACGACGTAGCGAACACAGAAACTGATTCAACTCATAACAAACTGGGAAGCAAGAAGCTAATGTAGCGCACACAGAACTGATTCAACTCAGAAGCTATAAGCTAATTCGATATGGGAAGCTATAAGCTATAAAGAAGGATCGGACTAGAGAAAGAGGTTCGGACGAGAATCTTTAATAAAACTTTCAACTCAGATGCGCGAAAGAATCTTTACTTTAATAAAACTCAGATGCGCGAAAGAAAGAAGTAAGGTGAGGGAAGCCCTTTCATAAAAAAGAAAAGTTGAGTTATTCATTCGAAGCCAGAACTATAAAGTGGAGTTCTTAGAATAGAAGCAAGTTCAGTTCTTATATTATCACATCTACGGATTACTCTTATGGAGTAGTAGTTCCTTAATGCCTGCTTTCTAGGCTCCTCACCTGGAGCAATAGTGTATATAATAAAGGTGGAAGTCGTCAATAATAAAGAAAAAAGAAAAGAATCAAAGAAGCTAGAGTGAGTGCAATGCAATAAAGATCTTCCGAATTTACTATATTTTTGGGTTAGTCGTAAATAGCCCCTTTGGCTATTTCTCTCCCGGATTAGTCGTAAATAGCCCCTTTGGCTATTTCTCTGCTCTGCATAGCAGAGGTACTTATATTATATACAGGCGGATTAGTCTACTTAGTCGTAAATAGCCCCTTTGGCTAAGGAGATAAATAGCCCCAAAGGCGTAGAATAAACCATCTTACTAAAATAGAAATATCTCTGCTATGCCTCTTTGTGAGTCGAAAATAGACCCAAAGGCTATTTATATGCCTCTGCGTGGCAGAGGTACAACTCTTATATTATATACAGTTAGTCTACGCCTTTGGGGCTATTTATCTCCTTAGCCAAAGGGTCTATTTTCGACTCAAAGAGGCGTAGCAGAGGTACAACTCTTATATTATATACAGTTAGTCTACGCCAAAGGGGCTATTTATCTTCTTGGGGCTATTTATCTCCTTTTATTTTAGGGCTTAGTCGTAAATACTTTGGCTATTTATCTGCCCAATATTATATACAGGGGTAGCAGAGGAACTTATATTATATACAGGCGGATTAGTCTACGCCTTTGGGGCTATTGTAGACTAATCTTCTATAATAAATTTTATAACTTATTAGAAAATGCACTACCAGGTGCTGCACACCTTTATCGAACCCATGAAGAGTAGATCCGTGATTGGTCAATTCATCCGGGTCGGCTAAAGAGGGGAATTAGACCACATTCTTTCTCTTTCGCAGAGACGGTTGATAGGATCAACGGAAGGAAGATCAGAGCGCACCTATCTCATCGGCACAGAATTCTATTCTTTCTTTCTTCTGATCTTTGGTCTTCCCAAACATGAACTGAAAGTCTGTACTCTCGGGATGATGCCATATGTAGCTTCCTGCAGAATAGGCGGCTTTTGCTGAACTGAATTGGTCTATAACAGTTGCCCTTGAAGAACTTACTAAATGAAGGGCGCCCCTCTCGCATGCGCTCGAGCCTATCGGGGATACCCTTCTCGTGTCCCTGTCTGCGTTTACGCTAGAATTAAGGACTTCCCTGTCTGCGGCGGATTCAAAACCTACTGAGCAACCGGGGCACTTACAACAAACATTCGCGGGCCCGGACAAACTCTAGGCGTTGCTCTACTGGGCGGAATTTACTTGATTTTAGGGAGTCCTGAATCCAAAAATGAAAGCAAGCAAGCCCTAATATAAAAGTCAATTAGAGACCGAAGGTTTCTTTGTGCATGTGTTACGCAGATTGTCAAGTCCTGAAACAATGATTATGTTCGAGTTGCAAGTCATGTGTTAAGCAAATAGCTTGGTGTCGAGATTTTGATCTTCAATTTCACTCTTCCGCGGATCTTTCACCGCCTGCGGATGACCGGCTCGGGCAGGTCCCGCGCAATGCTGTGGACCGCCCCGCCTATTGGCTCCCGGCAGCTACTAGCTCTTCACTTGAATTCAATATCCGATTGAAAAGATCTCATCTATGTACCACTACTCGAGCAGTCTGATGAAGAAGAAGAATTTCATTATATGAATCAGAATAGATACCGCGCAGGGAATTGAATTTCTGTTCAGAAGACTTGTTCATTCGTATATATTACTTGAACTTGCTTTTCTTCTTTCACTTCCATTTCATATTCAATTATGAATCCCCTATGCTCAAAACAAGGCTGGTGCTCTTTACTGAAAGAGCTCTAGAACAAGCTTAAATCGCGCTAGAACGCTCGTTTGATGTGCCTTTGGTCGAATACGCTCGAAAGGCTCTTAAATGCTCTTTTTAAGCCGGTCTAGTCTCTTGCATCAAGCAAATTGGTTTGCTCCTGGTTTTTAAGCTCAGTTTTTGTTCCTACTTCCCTAGGTTAAAGTTCGTCGAGAGAGGAAAACTCATTTCCTCATTCAATCTGGAAAGCAAGGAAAGCAGAGGCCCTGTATATATATTTGGCGACAGCGACGTTGAGAGGGGTTTTCGAGAGGGCCGAGGAACGACGGGCTCGAGCGACAGGAGGAGAGGTGGAAGAGGGCCGCATGTGGTTTTCGAGCACATCATTTGCGATAGAGGGGAAGGGCGACTGGTAAGGAGCGTAGACGGGAACAGTTCCTACAGCTTGGAATGAACTCTAAAGGGGTATGGAAAGAGAGAGGAAAGCGGGCTAGAACTAATGAACCCCCCCTAATATAGTAAATTCAGATCTAAAGTAGGTCTTTTTAATGTCTAGTCCACAGGCTGGCAGTAGATAAAAATAAAAAAATAAGCCGGTGAAGCAAGCTACAGCGAACTATTACATATAGAAATTCCCGGCATATGAAAGGTTTGATTCAGTCCCCTCCGCCCCCTTCCGCGTTATTCTTTCCATTCCCGGCTGCAGAAAGATTAGAGAACGAGTCCGAACCCTTGCTCTTAATAGCTGTGCAGTTGTTTTAGATCGGGAATCAGGTAGAATCCCTTTAGAGTCAGATCAGTCCGTCTTCTTTCCGGTTAAAGAGGGTGAGAGTTCTTTAGAGTGAATGGCACCCCTTAGATCGGTTGAAAGGTAGGGTTCGGCACAGAACGTTCAACTGTTATTATACGTGAATAGAAAGAGGGAGCAACTCACTTAGACGTCGCTGTCGCAGCTACTTCTACTTATATATGTCAAGTTCAATATACGGCTATCGGCCATGAACTCGTACGTTCCTTAGCGTAGGTAGAGTAAGTAGCTCCTGTGAAGAGTGCTTATCCCTCTTAGAGTAGAGAGTAAGTAGCTCCTGTGAAGAGTGCTTTTCCTTCTTAGTAAAAAGGAGAAATATAAATAGTAAGGCAAAGTGAAGAGTGATACCATATAAGTTAGTTTAATGACGGTTAGGTAAACACTTTATACTATAAAGAAAGAGCAGGTTTCCGGACAGCCCCAGATGCTCTTGCCCCCATTGCACATTGCTCTAAGCGGGTAGGATAGGCACTTTGACTCTTGAAAGGAAAGCAGCTGAGTGGCCGGACTCAAATCTCGGGCTTGCGAGTACTCATATTATAAGAAGAGGTGAAAGTGATCAGTACGCTTTTTCGGGATTATATACTTCTATTAGCTTTTCCCCAGTAGAGTACTTCTAACCCTCAAACTCCAGATAAAGAGCAGCTGCAGCAGGCTCCTATCCTTATTTCTTTTACGCTCGACCTGCGGGAAAGGAAGGGGAAGGGACGAAGACGCCACTTATCACTCGTACCTCGTTCCTCTGACTTCAATTACGCAACGTGGAGCAGCCTAGGACTCAACAGGGACGGCAAACTTTCATATGCTAATTCTTATAAGGCGTACGCGGAGTGGGGGTTAGAGTAAATGGAAAGAAGTACGGGACCCCGACCTACAGTACAGGCACTATTAACTTATAGAGGCGTAGGGGCTGCCCTATTACTATCATTTTATGTCAGAGTGAATATGAGGGAGAATGAGTTAATTAGCTGAGTTCGGCTGCTGCTGCTGCTATAGTTCATGGAAAGATATAATAAGTATTAGTACTCGTAGGGGCACTATTTACATCTAATAAGGAAAGGTGCGGAGTCTCTACTCCAAAGTTGAGGGCATTTAAAGAGGGGAGCGGACTCGGGAGAATCAACATTATAATACGCTCGACCTGCAGTCCCGAGGACTGAAAAAAAGGGTTCTGCTCCAATAAAAGATTCGGAGGAGTTGGGACTTTGAATTCACTGAAACAACATCTCCTTATCCTCTGCTGAGCAAACGAGGGTCATTTCTTCTCCTGGAATTCCCGTTGCTGAAAGAGTCTCATCTGTTCCCGACCGGAAAGAACTACTAAACAAATTACATAAAGAAGCACAGGTGCCTTACGAGAGAAAGAGAGGGACTTAAGTGCTCGACCTCAGGGCCGAGTGATAACGACGGGATCGGTAGAGTAAATTACAAGAGTAAATGGTACACCATAAATTTATACTGATGTAATCTTTGGGTGGGTAAAGTGCCATTCACGACTCTTGCGTCAGGGGTAGAGTGAGTCCATTCACGACTCTTGCTAGATTGTACGTAAGATAGCTCGCCGTAATTTAGGGTATTAATAGCTCGAGCGTAAGGGGGAGGGTATACAATAGTGAGTTACACGTAAGTGAAAGGAGTCTAAAAGCTCGTGACAAAGGGCTACCTTAGAAAATCTCGATATACTCACTCCACACTAATGAAAAAAGGAAAATGCGGCTTCTCTCAAGGTCTGAGTTCACAACTGGCACTTTTAGTCGTTTTCTAGATTGTGTGTGACGTCCATAGCATTTCAGCAGAATCAGAATGGAATAAGTCAAAAATAAGATTTCGAGTGGGGAGAGCGGGATCGAGAAACTTTGAGGATATGTCCTTCTTATCCCCTCAACCCCTGGCAGTGGGAGTCGGAGATAACCTGATGCACGCACGAGCAGGACCTTCATAGGTAGGGGGTATACCCTATAGGGTCATTGCACAACATAGCAACTCACGAGAGACGGGGGCTGATGATGGTAATAAAATGATAAAATGGCTCGGCTCACTCGAAAAGAGCCTTAGGCGCGCTTCACGGAGTTAGTGAGGCCCTCCTCTCACTTCTTGCCCCTGTTTGCTGTAAGCGATCTATCTCTTCTCCTTTAAAGCGAGAAGTACTAAACGGACCTTAAACTAGAGCCAGGAGACAGATCCGAATACTGAATACCCACACTCGAGGAAGAGGCCAACTAGCTTACGGGCAAGTCGATCAGAGCAAGGACCAGAGAAAGACGTTAGAGCGAGTACAGGTTTAGTTCCATCTATCTCTTTCGGCTCAAGGCTCAGTGCTCGGTAGGTCGTAGATAAAACGGTTAGTTGCTTCTTTGCTCGTACACTCGTTCCTTTTCTACTCGTTTCACTCTCCCACTAAGGCTTATCTGCTGTTATCCCCAAGGGATCATCTTGTGGCTCGCCGATGCGTTCAAGCCCAAGTGTGTTTTTATCTCTAAAGAGTGTCATGGGTTTGTTTTGTATTCCTCCTATAACTCATACAATAGCATCATTAATGGATCGGTAGAGCGCAACATGCATGGAGGAGGTTAGTCGGAATGCCGCACTCGAGGAACTGCAGTCGACCTACAGAAATGCTTTGCTTAGTGTGGTCTCCCTTGTTATAAGTCCCAACACCGTGAGCTCAGGGGCGAATTCCTGCCCCTAATCGTAGAGGCTCTCACTCGACCTTACTGTACTACGCTGCGTCTTTTCCTTTGTTGGTTAAAGAGGCCTTATAGAGCCTTTGCTTGGACAGGTAAGAACTGCTAGAAAAAGTCTGCCTAGAGCAAGAGAAGGAAGAACAGCGCTATGACTGATAGTACCTCTGCTAATGATAACGGGCCTCCTCAGGCAGAAAATAAGAGCAAGAATTCTCTTATGGAGAGGATAGAAACTAAGAGCAATCGCTCTCAACTTGCAGTGGATGTAACTTGAAAAGAGATTTGGTTGGACACAAAGTGCATTTTTATGGAAAGGTTCAGTTTGAGCTTCCACTTCCTCTTTTTACTCGCTACAAGTATTTTGCTCCCCTAACCCACTCCTTCCTAGCTGCCATAGTTCCTAACCCCTAAAAGAAAGGAGAACTGGTACTCTTTATAGCATCCCATAAGGCCAATAGATGGGCAGAAAGCCTAGTTTTCCGAGCAGCTGGTGTCCGAGTTCGGCGACTTAGACCACCAAAGCATCTCTCCTTACCAGAGGGTGTCCAGTTTGCTTAGGGAGAAGGATCAGATCAATACAAGGATTGCACCTCTTCACGTTGAGCTGGATCGATGGGTTCACTTCAACATCAAAGTTATGTCCGTACGTTTGGACATAGAAAAGAGAGTCAGTTGAATTTTGTGATAGCACGAGATCGAGTGTTGGCCCTGGTTGTTTGTGGAGCCGAGAGCCGATGATTGACTTCCGACTTGACCCGGTTCCGCTAGTTGGACTTGTCTCTAAAGGGGGGACTTTTTCTAAGGCAAAAAGACCAAAAGGATGATGGGCATTCATTAGAGCTTTGATATATACCGGATAGAAATCTACCGATAACTGTCATACATACTCTAAAGCGCTTGGCTTTGACTCTACTCGGTGCACGGTTCTATTCTTCTTAAAAAAATTCTGCGTTGTCGGCCCTATATATAGTTAAATTGATTACTCACTTTTCTTTTAACTAACACTAAGGGAACTGCCCTGCCAACATAGAGGGCCCAGGATAGGATCTTGATACGACTGGTCCTAGCAAAGGTAGTCGGCAAGTCAGGAATAGAGTCGTTGCTCAACGCACCTTATTAAATAAAGACTTACCCTAAAGGCATCTCCTGGCCTCGGCTCCAGTTTGATAGTGTTAGTATACACAGCCGATTCCCCTCAATTGCTCGCAAATAGTATTCCACTCGCCTTGTTAGATGATGAACTAGTTATCGCTGACGAGAGTGTAGCTCTTGAATACCGTCGTATCATGGAGGGACTAGGGGTATCAATATCTGAAATCAAATCCCTAGTTTCTGATACCGGCGCAGCGCGAAAAGGTTCTTCGTGAAAAATCTGTCGAAGGACTGTTCTCCATTATCTGTGAAGAACTTGTTGGGTTCACATCATCCGATGGGCATGGTAGCCCTATGATGATCCCAGGCTTGTCTTTTCAGACTTACCTTAGGATAGCAAGAATGGGGTATAAGGCGTTAGCTCGGGCTGGTAACGGTGTCCTTAGTCGTAACTATGTTACGGCTTCAAGCCATCTTGAAGGTGACGAATCCTCTGTCATTTTGGCTTGGTAGAAGCTCTTGGGACCTTTTAGGGTCGCTGAAGCTCTTCGGTTCGTCCTCAAAAGGGGCAAACCTAGAGCTGATGACCACTTTTGCTCCTCTCACCTTTCTATATACTCGCTTCACTATCGTTACACTCGGCAATTAACATCACGCCTGGAGCCTTTTCTAGTTCCAGTGAGTTTCTAGAGCGGTCAATGCTGAGGTCCGGCATGGAGAGGCAACTTGAGTACCTAAAAGAAATGGTATTCTATGTTGTTGTATTTTGATATTAGGTCTGGTGTAGACCCTTTGCAGATTCTTGAAAGGTCCTTAGACCCTCCTAACTAACATTGTCACTTTCTGGAAGCCCCAACGAACTGAGCTAGAAATAGTGAAGTTCGGGGTGACTTTGAAGTTGTATGATTACATGGGCAATGGTGACGCGCCTGGCTCTTCGAGCTCCTTGCCTACCAGTTGGGATATCGAGCGCCATGGGAAAGTCCTTATTCCGTTCCGCTCCTTGGCTGCGCTCCTCTCACCAGGGCTTCCAGATCCGGTCTGGGAATGAAAATGAGTTCTCGCTATCATTTTTGCTATACTCTTTATGATAGCTCTAATTTGACTTCGGATGGCCATACGTCCCTTGGTCTCATCCTTCGCATTTTGACACGTTCTGGTTAACCACGTCTTGAGATTTCTACAATCCGGAAGCGGTGTATTGTGGTTGTTTTCTGCTCGTGCCTTATTGCTACCAATTGGACTAATTAGCTGTTCGACCACGTCTGTTGGCGAAGGCAGTTGCTTTATGTTAGGTTTTTGAATTTCTTCAATCAACATGAGAGGGTCGGGAAGTTCGGCTAAAGCTTTCTTTTGCTCTTTGATTTGCAAAAGCGGTTTGCTCATACACTGCTTGTTCGGCTGCGGTTCTATTGAGATCAAAAGAATGTTTATTCGAAGAACTAGTACCACTTCGATCGTCGGAGACGGAAAGAGGAATTCTCTCCCTGTATATATATTTGATTGAATAAAATCGAGCAAGATAAAAAGGTAGCAGAAATCAATAAAATCGAAAGACTCAGACTAGGAACCAGAGCGTATTGCTGAGGACAGCAAGGACCGCCCGCTTTGATAAATTCGGTAGAACCCTTTGAAACTATTCGTTGGCTTTTCCATTTAAAGTTGTTAACGAATTAGCACTGTTAACTATCGCCTTAAAAAAAGAAGAGGGACTCTTTTTCCATCTCCAAGAATCCACAACATGCCCCGGAACAACGAAGAAATATTTCAACTCGTACTTACTTCGGTCAAAGCATCTCCATCCAACATAGACTTAGTCTTCAATACAAAAAAGCTCATTTTGTTGAGTAAGCCCACCCTAACTGAATAAGCAAAGCTTTATTGTTCTGCCACATCTTCCTCAAACCTAACCCGCCTCGGGTCCCCTAAAATCAATATAAATTCCGCAAGAACAAGCCAAAAATATAGTAAAGGAGATAAATAGCCCCAAGAAGATAAATAGCCCCAAGAAGATAAATAGCCCCTTTGGCGTAGACTAATCAGCCTGTATATAATATAAGATAAGTACCTCGGCTACGCAGAGGCATATAAATAGCCAAAGGGGCTATTTACGACTAAGTAGACTAACTGTATATAATATAAGATAAGTACCTCTGCTACGCAGATGCATATAAATAGCCTTTGGGGCTATTTACGACTAAGTAGACTAATCCGCCTGTATATAATATAAGTTCCTCTGCTATGCAGAGCAGATAAATAGCCTTTGGGGCTATTTACGACTAACTAAAATAAATATAAATTCGGCATTGGAAGTGATTCAAAGAGGCAAAGCAGGAGCTCTTTACGTAGGGCGGGAAATGGAGTCACGCTTTCTTTCCTTCCTTTCCATTTATTACTCTTTCTACTCCATCCATCCTTCTAAAGACCTATCAAGTTTTTGGCGCGGAAATCTCGAATATTGAAATTTTTACACTGTGGCGAGACTAAGCATTTTGACTCTATATTGAACGCTTTCAAACCTGCTGAAGAAGGGTTTTCTTATTCATCTAATGCAACAAAAGAGACTTGCTCCTCGCAATTCACATAGCTCCTTCCACCGACTCAACGGATGGAGAGAAGCGCGCAAACAGAGTGATATACGCGTGTGTCAGCAAACAACTCTAAGCTGAACTTATTACAGATAGGTAGTGCGGACTACACTACTTTTTTGTAATCATCTCACTCATTCTGAGGTTCAGTGCCCGTATTCTATCAATTCCGGAAAGGTAGTATAGCTGGGCTATGTGAAGGAGCCTTATCAAGTAAAGGCCGCCTGGGGTCATAGAATAGTAAGCGGGGTCACTTCCGCAAGCAATTCTCATTGCCTGTTCAAATTCAAATAAAGCAAGCGCTACTCTTGCAAATCGAAATCCCTACCAATACCACCCCAGTCCATCCCTGAACCCGGATAATTCCCATTGTTGCACCTCTGGAAGCAGAAAGAAAGAGCAGGGTCAGCGCCTCGTCCAACTAACTACGACTTTTTCCCTGTGTTAATTCATTCCCTCGTAGCACAACAAAGCAAGCCAGCCTGCCCAAGGGAGAAAGAACAACCAGGGCGTTAAGCTTCACAGAACCTTTTCAGGGTCGGCTGCAAGCATAGGAGCTAAGGTCAAACTCGGCTTTTGTTTGTTCGTTAATCCGTGGTTGGTTAATGAATCGACGACTGCCTTTGGTTTAATGCCAAGGGTGAAATAAGGAACAACGGCCATTGGTTTAGCTTCAAGTTCGATGTTCGGTATGTCCGTCACTATAGCTGCAGGAACAACAAGAGAAAGAAGGCAGTCCGTAGGGCTAGCTCTTGTTTGCCTTGTCCGCTCGATATCGAATCGTACGAGTCCTTATTCCACTCGTGTCCTCGTGCGACATCTATTCCTAACAGCGTATATGCGAACAGCAGATATGATCACAGTAGCAGCTACTCCATTTCATGGACCCTCGGGCAGATGTTTAAGGAATAAGCGACGCAGTTCGCAACGCTCGTGGCATAGCTCAGAATCAACACGTAGTAGAGTATACGCGATCAGTCCTTTTGCCGTTCACTACTCCCATGTTCTCAGGTGCAGATGAACAAGCGGTGTGATCTTCCCCAACAACTACATACGGGGAGGAATTGTGCCAATTTGTTGTAGTGGCATGACCACTGGCCGCAAAAGTAATAGTTGATTTCTTATTTGTTTAAGCCTTAGGATGTGTAACAGAAGAAAGTAGCCCAAGAACTAATAGGAACAAGTCTCAAGGGTCGATGAAATGGAGTTGTTAGGTTTTCTTTTTTTCAAACTAGAAAAGCAAAGAAGGAATAGACCATATCGAAGGCATATCACGCTTTGGCTGAACCCGACTGTAGTAGAAAAAAGTCAAGTGCTTTTTTTTCCCGTGCACTTAATTAGAGGAAGTCTTCCCCTTTGTCCTAGAGCTAGAGCAGAGTTAGGACAGTAGGGATTGGGGGATGGCCAGATTAGGAGTGGAAGAGCGTCGCGTAGCAGTAGTAAGGCGTGATGGAATTGCCCTAATCTTTCTTAGAAAATAATCACGCGTAGATGAATTGAATTAGCTAACGAATCTTCCTATGTATGGGAATGCTTGCAAACAAAAAACAAAGAAATAAGACTCAAGTATGATTCCCCTTACCGACTCGGAACGAATGCTTGAATGGGAAGAAGTGCATCAGGAATGAACAACGATAAGAGAGAGCAGAAGTTGCAGTCAAGTCAATAAGGAATAAGCCAGTAAGGGAGAGATTATTTACCGTATTTCTTTCCCGGGGGGAGGGCGTTTCGCCTTCTTTTTGCGTATTTAGGTTTTCCTATCAACTCTTTCTTTTTGAAAAGAGGTCTCGTAAACTCAAGCCAGTACCAGGCGCTAACGAAGACGAATGAGATGAGAGAAGGCCCTGTTTGCTGCAAGTGAATCTGAAGGGGTTCTTTCTTTTAGCCGAATCGGGTTTTTGCTTGTGACCTTGAAGGGCGAAGGTTGAGCCTATTTGATTACGGAC
Organism: Curcuma longa; assembly: GCF_044706935.1. NCBI lineage: Eukaryota > Viridiplantae > Streptophyta > Magnoliopsida > Zingiberales > Zingiberaceae > Curcuma > Curcuma longa. Next base: position 2,171,957 of record NC_133861.1, read on the forward strand.
CCAATCGCCAAGGCAAGTCGAATCGCTGGGGTACTTTACTACGATACGACTCCGGCTATGAAAAGCATCTCTCAGGCCGAGGTTGAGCATGTGGCGAGTCACATTTCTTGTCTCGGCGGATCTCTTCCTTTGAAGGACATTACGTAGGACTTGTTAAATCTATCTTCCGACTAGATGCGTGGAATGAGAGGCACAGAAAGACTGCTCGGACGGCTTGACACTTGGAAAGGAAGTCTCGTTTCGATGGGAGGCTGATTGACTTTTCTCAATGCGATATTATCTAGCCTTCCCCTATATCCATTTTCTTTGTTTCGGGTGCCGGAGTTCGTCTTGAAGTCTTTGGAGCAAATCCAAGTTTCTTCCGGGTAGATGAAGAAGGAAATTCACAAATAGTTTGGGTAGAGTTCAAGAAGGTTGTGGCAGCCAAAGAATCTGGGGAATCTAAAGAGTCTTAAAGGCCGTATAGGTTGATCTTCTGGGAAAATAGTTGTGGCTATTTTGGAATGATGAGAATACCCTGTGTAAACGAATCATACAGTCAATCTACGGCTGCGACGAAGGCCTGGCCTCGTTCGACTCGTAGAAAGAAGATTCCGAGTTGAAATTGCCTGGCCGATGTCACATCCAAATGATTAAGACGATTCTTTCTCCCTTTGATCGATCCACTTCAACTAGGTCCGAAAGAATTGGTATCAAAAAGGAAGCTTATCGTACGGCATGGAAACCAAAGCCGTTCCAAACGACATGGCTGGAATAAGGAAAGGCGGATAAAAAAGAGGATTGTCTCCGGGTGGCAGAGTAAGAACATGGGGGGGGGTATTTTCCTGGGATTACCCCAGAGAAGAAGCCGACTCATTGCATAAATCAGACTGTTTTGTATCCGCTCTTCAAGCGATAGATTTGATGAAAGAGTTGATCCTCCACGATTAGGCGCTTATTGCCCTCACCCGCCCTGGAAAGCAGATCTGCTGATGGTTAAGTGGTTAGCGAACACCGCCTTTCTCATTTAGGACTTAGACCTCCCGCACCTTCTTCTTACGTTTTGAGGTATGTCATGCCCTAACTCATATCTTCCTTCCTCTGGGACATTGGTGCACTTGCAAAGTACTCCTATTCTCTTGTAGAGAGTCTTAGTCTTTCTCCGACCTTTGAAGTTGAACACTTTCTCAATTTTGAGCTGAAAAGTGAGTCTGAAGCGAGTTGGTATAGTCTAGGGCTGGAGATTGACAGGCTATGAGAATGGAAACTCTTTCAACATCGTTGGAAGAAGTGGCAAAAGAAGGACCGGATGGAGAGTAAGTAGTTAGCTTAGTCAGTGAATTCGGTGAAGAAGAGAGCAGCGAGGCTCACATTGCCATCTTTGGACATTTGCGACATGAAAGAGAGGACTCTTTTTAACTACGAGTAGGAGCTGTGAACCTGTCAGCCCAACCTGTAGCCGGTCTTGCATATAAATAAGATGGCATCTCATGGGATGAATGCTTTTCTTCGTCACCCGATTCCTCCCCAACCTCTTTTCACTCCTCTCCTTCTTCCGGATAACTGGGAGTCCTACAGGAGCTGTTCTCGAATGCGCTTACCTTGCCTTGTCGTCGATTACCTTCTGACTCTTGTGGGACTTCATCCCATCTCGTGAGGGAATCTTTGATGCGGCCGGTGTCGGATAGGAAAAAAGGCAGTACAAGCGCAAGAACAAAGATAGCTATTCCTCCCATCTTACCTTTTCTATTTCCATTGCTTATCAAAGAAAGAAGTCTAAAACTAGTGGTCGGGGGTCCCGTGGAGCTTTCAAAGGTAGTTTACTTACTTTAGTTTAGAGCGGGCAACAAGCCTTTTTTTTAGTTAATCGGGTACTAAATCCAGGCGCTTTATTGCCCTCTATCCAGCCCTATATTATTCAACACACTTTCTTGGACTTGAAAGAACAGCCCTTGCTCCATCAGCTAGAGCTTGACTAGCTGTCCATTTCGACTCGAGAGATGGACAGCTACCTAGTGATGAGCTTTACAGGTACTCTAATACGAACGCGGTCCGATCTGGCTCAACGTATGCTCTAGCTCCAAGATTTTGCGCTTATTGCTAGCTCTTTTCCGCGGCACTGAAGAAGAAAGAGAAGATGCGCCTTATCCGCTGCGATGGTTAGATACAACGGACTAGAATTCCACAGTAGAAAGAGCTATGCGCACCAGCCCGACGCATTAGTGCGTCTATGCGTGCGAAAGGTTTAAGGGACTCCAACGCCTAAAAAGTCTAAGCAGAAAGGCTTAAGTCAGGTAGAATCGTGAACCTTTATCGTTTTCTGTCTTCGAGTTTTGCTTGGTGTCGACTTCTCCAAAAAATGTGATGAGCTTAAATGCTGTCTGGGGGACAAACCCTTTCACTTCCGACTGCTTTATTTGCATAGTTCCATAAACCCGCTCTGTTGGGTATTTTAGTAAATCATAAAAGACTGTAATTGAAGGTTGAAACGTAGCAACATTCCTCGATAAAGAAGCCTACCATCTCTGTGACCTAGAGGATAGCACCAAAGGACCTAATGAAGATATCAAGTTGTTTGTGACTTGGTTCAGGGAACTCTTAGCCAAAACCGACATCATAATCGTCCAACTCTCATGCATGATCACGAGCTGGTCATAGACCCATCCGAGCCAGACGTGGCTAAAAAATGAATCGGGATCGACCCCAATCCCTACCCGAAGAGAATCAACCCTTATCTCAATCAATCGATTTCATCCACTGCAAAGGCATCTCATTCAAGTTCTTATTCTGCTTTCCACTCCCGGTTGTTTAATACGAATTTATTGAAACAAAGTAGTATCTCTACGGTGAAGAAGAGAGCAGCGAGGCTCACATTGCCCAGTCCTTTCGTAAAGATATCAGCGGGCTGATGCTTTGTGCGTACATGCCGAGGAGCTATATTACCCGTTTGATTAATTAATTGATGGGACAAGAATCACATCCGCGTAGCCACTCGCTCTTCTAACTACGAGAAAGGGGAGAGGAGAGCTATAGGAAGCTCGACCAGGGTATAAGCTCGACATAGAGGAGAATTGGATCTTTCTCCCGATTCTCTTGTTTCAGCATCTTCGGTCTCAGCTTCTGGTGTGGTGTGGAAAGACTCCCGTACCCAACTTCCTAAATTACAGTTTATGTCACCAAAACCTATATATAAATAATCTTGCCTTGCGCGGAAGGTTTACTCAACAACTAGAGTCACCTCCTCCTAAGCTTTTAGAAGAATCTCCAGCGGCGGATGTAACGGTAAAAGATTCGATCTTTTCTTTACTACTCCCTCCCTGTAGTCTTGTTGTAGCTATTCGTTGTCGAATGTCCCAAGGACCTTTCGTTTTATCGGTGCGTCCCTCCTGTCTCCCTCGTTGGTCTTGGTCTCTTTCCCCTCGGTGCACTGGTTCTAGGACCTTCGGTCGTTCCCTCAATGGTTGAAGAGCGGGCTTTATTCTGCCGTTTGCTCCTATCGACCTAGGCATCGGGCTACTTCTACTTCCTACAACCTACAGGACTAAGCGTATGTTCCTCGGCCTGACTTGCCGGTGCTTTCGAGTTCCTTTCGCGCTTGGCAAGGTAACCATTAGCGGCTTGCGAGCCCGACTGAGTGGGTGGGGTTCCCGAAAGCCGCCGATTGATCTGCTTAACCCGAACCTCAACTCGAGTTGGAGGAGTTGGTGGGAGGGAGCTTTCGTGGGTTTAAGGGGTGTCTTATCGGTCGATAGCATTGGGTTGAGGAACTTATATTATAGTAAGGGGAAAGACTTCAATAGCCTTCTCCTATCCCGGGAAGGTTGATAACGAATTCTTCTTTACTTTCAAAAAAAAGCTAGTGCCTTAAGCAAGTCCAGTGCTATCGTCATCGGGGACGCGGCCTCTTTCGACGAATTATCCCAAAGAGGAGAAAAATAACATATGAGATCTCTTTCTTCTGTCAATCGTTCCGGTCCCTTTTTACCCTTAGTGGCCTAATCCTAGATGCGGACGGTGTATCTGTTAGCAACAACACAGTACAGCTATACGAAATACAGTAGTACTGAGCTAGGGAAAGTGTTCGGATTGGGCCCCAATATGTTTAATACTATTAAAGAGCACAGAGGAGTTTACCAGCTCACCCTTACTATAATATAAGTTCCTCTCAAAAGAGTAAGAGGACTTTGCAGACTCACTATTCCCGAAGATGCTTGATAGGGGGAACTAGCGAGACCAGGCTAACTAAGCCAACAAGGAGAGGTCATGTAATACGCTCGACCAGAAGATCTTTCGTAGTTTTGAATGGCGCCATGAACTTATACTGATGTAATCTTCTGGGTGTTGCTGGGAGAGGAGAGAGGGCACTCGCCGATTCTAAGTCCTGGTGAGCTTGGATGATTTCGAGTCTGCCTCTTTGCTATAGTCTCACTTGCTTGACTCGATCCGTCGGACAAGGGGAAGCCAGGGCAAAACCATAGCGCCTTAAGAGCTCTGGTCTAGCGGAGAAGTCCTTTATAGCCACCGTTACGTAGGAAAACGAGATGTGATCACAAGCTCACTTCCGGTTCGCGATTCCCTTTGTTAGCTCAATAGAATCTTTTGAACATTCACAAAGATTTTTTAGTTATATAACACATTTATGTATTGAATAAAGAACTATTTGAATCCTACAGAGCGTGATTCCGTTCTTGTTAGGTCTAATTACAATGAAATAACTTCACTAACTTGAAGAGAAGATTGAAAATAACCCCGACCACTAGTAATCCTAGCACATCAAGGGAGACTGGTGCCGACACGCAGATTCTTTCAGAAGAAAGTGAAGATGAGATGGCCCAAAAATAGAAGTAACTAAAATGACGGAGAGATGGACTTTTGAGCGGGCTCATAGAGACTGCTTCCTAGTGGGCATGTCTAAAATTCAGATATTGTATATTATTCATTTGTTTTACCTCTTTTGGAATTGTCAAGGGGCAGGAGTTTGACTTTTGGCAGAGTGTTCAAAATGCTAAAGGGGATGCATAAGCTCAAATTAGTAGTTCTCGTTGAGCCTAGAATTAGTGGTACCAGAGCTGATGAAACTATTCGTGCCTTTCATTTTAAATACTCGCATAGAGTTACGGCGTGTGGTTTCGCAGGTGGCATTTGGATGCTTTGGCAAGCATTTGCATTTGAAAGTGCAGATTATTCGTAATGATGTTCAATTTATCCTAGCTCATGTGGAGGCTAATCAAGGCGTTTCCTGAACCAAAGAAAGATGCTCACGAAAGACCAAGAGAGGAGCGTCGTGCCATACATCATCCCTACTTACTAACTAAAACAAGGAAAGTAAATAAGAGATTCTTCCAAAGAAAGCATTTGGGCGTCCTTGCTTTCTCGATGGGGGTTCCTATTTAGATGTTGATTTAGAATATGCTGCCTATCTATTCTTTATACCCTTTTTGGATGAATTATGCCTATTTTCACATCTAGGATTTACATATACAACATATATCACTGTCAAGAGGGAATTTTTCTTAGTATTTAGATATTTAGATTAGATTCAAAAGAATAAGGGGATAAATTTAATTGTAAATTTGCAAAACAAACATTAGGTTGCGTCATATATATCAAAGAGTATACAATAATGATGTATTTGATTCATCAAATACATGGTCTAATAACGAACCATTTCATTTTAACATAACATTGAAATTTGTTGATAATATTAGTTGAATATTATTTTATTTTTTAATATTATCGGAACATCCATTTTTAGAACTCATTTCCGCAGGAGAAAGTCTCAGTAGAATTTGTTACCTGGGATTTGAGTCTAGCTTTTGGCCGCTAGACAAGCTTTCCTCCTCTCAATTGTCCCATCCGGAAAGTTAAGTACTTAAAGGTAAAGACCCACCCTTCACTCTCTTGCCTGCTGGTAAATCAGTCAATGTCCATGTGTGGTTGACACGCATAGCTGCCATCTCGTCCTCTCCGCCAAGCAGAATGACTCAAGGTCTCATGATAGGAACGGGTAAGACTTACACTCGAAAGAGCAATTATATTCGAAGGGGTTAGGCAAGTAAGCGCGGAATTTCTACTAGTAGTAGTCTTATGATTCTTGTATAATAATAATATATATCTATATATGATGATAATCCAAAGATGAATAGAAAACAGCCTCAGGAAAAACCTCCTTCTTTGTTCGGGTTCTCCCTCCGACAGCGGCCAAGAAAGAGACTCTGATAGCAAGCCTCTCCCAAATCTCCTCTACAACTCATACGAGCACCCGAAACCCATTGGGGGATAGGGGGAAGGTAGTTACTCGACTGAATATTTGGCGGCAGAAAAACACTCTTCTTGGCCAACCTTAGGGCTATTAGGATTCCTGGACTGGACATCAGTAGGGTTCTTCTTCCCGGTAGAGGTAGGAGCTAAGGAAGACTAAGACTAAGCTAAGGAGACCAGGGCCAACTGAGAAAGAGGGCATCTGCTTCATAATATTAAATTAGTGCTCCCGACTCAGTTGCTGCTCTTGAATTTAATTTCCGAACCCCAGTAGAGGATTATAGCAAGAAGAGGGACGACTGAAAGGACTGGATTTGCTACATTTACTAGATTTTTGGGGCTCTAAAGGCACTCTTAAATCATCCCATTAAGCTGCCGAAGTAGAGGGTATCGTCAGATAGCTCGCAATACCGTATCAGATAGCTCGCCGTAATTTAGGGCATCCGAGAAGTACGTTTTATAGTTAGGAAAGAGAACGTACATATCAGGTACACCCCGTATATATATTAAGTTCGTAATACCAGTAATTTGCTGCAAAGAAAAGAAAAATGCATATAGATATTTGTTCCCTCTCCCTCTAAATGGTGCTTTATCCACTCAGCAATCGCTATGCTCGGGCTCGGGCTTCGCTGCATCGCATGCTCTCGCCTTCGGCTCTTGCTCTCTTGCGCCTTCTTTCTGCTTCGCCCTTCCTTCGGGCATTGCCCTTCCATTCTTTCTTTCGCTCGCTTCCTTTTCTGTCTCGCGGTCCCATCATTGACTTTATAGGGTAGGGCGATCGGCAGTTTTCGACTCCCGTTGAGCGCATGTGTATAACTCTGTCTTCAATCGAATTTGGGCCCTTTCGCGCAGTTGGGCGCCCTAATATAGTTAAATTGCGCTCGGATTCTTCTCTTTTCCTCTCCCTGCGGTGCCTCGGGCCTCCGGTGGATCCAAAGGGTGGAGTGAGATACTCTTTCGGCTGTTCTAGCTTACGGAAATGGGGCTGGTGAGGCCCTTCTTCCTTCATTGCCTTGCCTTTCTTGCTCCCTCGCGCCTCTGGTGCTCTTTTTTCTATAATAATATAGAACAACGGAGTTCCAAGTGCAATGGTTCACCAGTTTGAGTTAATAGCCACTCGGTAGCAAGTAGCAGTCTACTCTCTCCTGGGACAATGATAAGACGCCTCTGGTAGCATTCCCCTTTCGAACTCCCTTCCTCATTCGCAAATGAATAGTTGACTGATTCCTTTAGCAAGGTCCGAGCTATAGCTCAGTCGGAGTTGCTCTAAAGAATAGTGGAGTGGAAGAGTCCTTAGAAGCTCATCTTGTCCACTCCCTCTGCCTCCTTCTTTCAGTCCCGAGTGCTGCTTATGGACTCATTAAAGATAGACAGAGGAATCGATTCTCTTTTGCTTTTTGCTTTCGGCACAAGGAAAGATTAGGGACCGATAAAGAGGAGAGGGGCATTATCAACAATAAGAAATGAGACTATATCTCAAGTATCAACTAGAAGTTTACCAATGCCACTCATGATAACCAATTGGAAAGCAGCGAGATTAAGATCTGCGATCTTCTGTGTTAGCGTAATGCAGCGGAGACCCGCCCTCTTTAGAGCTTCGGATATTGTGGACTGCGGTCCAGGGTCAACGGTTGCCTAAGATCTGGAATGATAGCGACTTATTATTATATTAGGGGCGTTAACTCAAAAGATGGAGATACGTGATGCTCTAGCATAACCCATTCCCTTTTAGACTGGCTTGACCTCCCGCCTAGTCTCTTGCAGCTTTTCAAGTCCTTCCCGGTTTTTGCCGCTGGTTTGAGAGTCCCTATGCGAATCGTGAGCTCTCCTGATGATTCCGAAAAGGATCAAAAGGGACATCTCTAGCTCCCTCTGTTCTGCTGCTTCGCTGTCCTCTCTATCCAAAGAGGTCAACCCTCTGACAATAGCTGACACCCTTGAGAACCTAATCGTATAGTACGCTCAAATAATTAGCTCTATTTTGGGGGCTATTTAACTCCTCAATTGTATATATTAGGGCCCTGTATATATATTGGGGAGATAAATAGCCCCAAAGGCTATTTACGACTAATCCGATCGCCAAATATATAGTAAGGGCCGCCATACTATAATATAAGTTCAAATATATATACAGGGCCGCCTGTATATAATATAAGTTCCCCAATATATATACAGGGTAGCAGAGGAGAGAAATAGCCCCTTTGGGGCTATTTACGACTAAAAATTATAGCAACTTATATTTATTTTAGGTGGTGTATTTCATAATATTAAGTTCTAATCCAAGGAGATAAATAGCCCCTTTGGCCCTGCATTCATAATATAAGTTCTAATCCGCCTGTATATAATATAACTCTGCTACCCTGTATATATATTGGGGAGAGAAATAGCCAAAGGGGCTATTTACGACTAAAGGAGAGAAATAGCCCCAAAGGCGTAGACTAATCTGCCTGTATATAATATAAGTTCCTCTGCTATGCAGAGTAGATAAATAGCCTTTGGGGCTATTTACGACTAAGCCTAAAATAAATAGAAATTCCGAAGGGCTATATTTTTGGGCCTAATATAAAAGTCAGTCTCCTGCGACAGTGACGTGTTATTGTCTTTATGACGTGTCTTTTTATCACTCTCTCTCACGATTAGTGCTTTAGAGTCTTTCTTGTCTTTATGACGAAGTGTTGAGTCTGAATATAGTGCGGTCTTTTTCAAGTGTTTTCTCTCACTAAATGTGCAATATGGTATATAGTGTGTTGTCTGATAAACTAGACGAAAGGATAATGAATGACACATATCAGGGAAAATGTGCCATTATCGCACGATTCCTGCGAATACCTTAATGAAACCTCAACGGTTATACAAACTAACTGAAGAGTTAGAAGCACTAGCACAGGATGAAGATGAAGAAGATGAACATGAGCAACTAATGAAACAAGATCAGGAAATTCGTACAAGAAAAGCCAGACGAGTGGTGATTTATACTGACTACAGCGTGAATCCCGAGACTAACGATGATGAAATAAACGAGTTGGCTTTGATACGTTACTCACAACAACCTGATTTTCGTCGAGGTCTAATCAAAGGATCCTTACGCGCTCAAAGACGTAAAACAGTTATTTTGAACAGATTCCGAAATCTCCGCTTATTTTGGATCGAGTAGAAGATTGATTAAATAAGATCGATCATAATCTTAAGTCTCTTTATAGGACCCAGAGAAAGAAGAGATGAAGAAGAAGAAGACTCTTCAGACTATCGATGAAAACGATAAGAAGAGAGAAGAATCAAATGAACGAATGGCAATAGCGGTATAGCGTTATATTTGCTCAAGCAAGAATCTGTTTGAAACTCCGAAAAGACCATAATAGCGGACGTATGTTATTATTCCAATAGCCCGAGTGGTATGAGGATTTGGAAGAGTGAAAAGCATGTTCAATGTACGTAAAATGGTATGCATCAGACTCTGGAGGCACTGATCACTAATAGTCACCCCTCTTTGCAGGTTACCTTACGAGGGAAAGCAGAGTGCTTCTCTTGATAAGGAGTAGGGCACGAAAGACTTAATAAGAAGACCTTCTAGTAGAGAAAAGACACATAAATACACTATATCAAGACAATCAACACATTCATAGCACTACTACATACCATCATGCAAATATTGAGCGAGAGAGTGCAAGATAGTATTGTGTCTTGATAGTGTTTTTGCTAGCCGGGAGGCACTCGGGTTTGCTTTCCATTAGAGTTTGAGATTGGACTTCATTTCGCTTCGGTCTTGGTGTTGCCCTTAACCTAAGGCACTGTGCTTCTTTCTACTACGTCATATTTCTTTGGAATGATCAAGACCATTGCATATGCTTCTTCAACCTAGCTTCACCTCTGATCTTATGCGTATGCCTTTCCTTTGCTCTAGCGATGTATTTCTCCGACCTCTAACGGCAGATTCAAAGTTCAATTAGTCCAAGTCCGCGTAATAGGAAGATAAGCAATTGGTGGTCGTAGGCTCACTCACCTCCACGCTCTTCTTCTTTGCGATGACCCCGTCCTTGTTGAAGATCCGTCCTCTAGCAATCAATCTATCTTCTCCGCAGCAGTGGGATTAGACTTTGACGGAGCGCCATCTGTATAGGAAGTTGGTAGTCTTGAGTCTCTTGCTAAAGGAGACTGACTAAGATAACTGCTCTACCCGAACGGAAAACCTTCACGATCCTATTGAGATGGTCGAAAGAATCTATATTTCCGACTGATTAAGTTAAGCGCTTGATACTTATTCCTCAACTCCGGATTTCCACTCGTCCGCCCTATTCAGAGTTCTATATCTTCTTATTTAACGAACCGCGGATTCATTCTGCTATTCCTAACCGGTTAAGGTATATTAAGATCTAGCTCTGCCCCTTCTGAGGCTTCACAGGACAGTCTATGGTGCGTCTTCCTTTCGACCGGATCCCCTATTATCCAAGCAGTAAGGCCGGCAATGACAAGACCAAAAAGAAGGGCTCAGTCTTGGAAGCGCCTCTTGGCCAAAGGGTCGGATGTCTTCCTTTCTTCCTTCGCTTCCCTACTACGACTCGGACAGAGGAAGACTGGGGTAGACGGCCTACCCCTGCCGGCTGTGATCACACGCTGGGCACAATTCCGAGAATCTTATGCTTCAGCTTAAACGGGGAAAAAGTAGCTATCTGGCACAAAGGTACGGAGGGCTCGGAAGGCAGATGTGCGGATAGCCCTATCTTATGCTAGCGACCCCATCTTAGAATAGCCATTACAGTTCTCCTTTCGGGGAGATCGAAGATTAACTAAGGACGAAAAGAGAATCTTTTCCGCATTCGGAAAGTGTTTCACTCAGCCGGGGCCATTCGCTTCCTTACACTTAGAGGTACAGTCGAAAGAAGACAAGAGTTCCCCCGAAGAAGAGATATGTCAACAATAAGCCGTAAGAAGAAGAGAGACTCTAATCACAGAAAGACATTCGGATAGCAGCGAGGACCGGACAGCGGCACCGGAGGGGAAGATATAGAGGGAAAGAGACTCCCGTTAGGTTAGGGCAGAACTCTGGGATCATTCCCCTCTAGTGTCTTTGGGCGCGCCCTAAAATCAAGTAAATTCCGCGTGAAGTAGGACTTGGCTCTGGTTTTGGACGATGACAAGCCCTACAACATCCGTCTAGCCATTCACTCAATTCAACTGCTGGAAGAAAGGCCACACACTCGTAATCAAGTACGATAAATCTCTCTCCGTCAAGTTAAGAGGTGAAATGTTCCATGTGTTCTGTAGGGGACAGTCCAATCAGGGTTTGATTCATTCCTTTACATCTGTAGTGGATGGAATAGGCCAGGGTCGATTTAGCATTCCTGGGGAGGAAAGATAATTATAGTTAGAGAGTATGAAGGGACAGAAAGAGACTATATTGACTGTTCGGATACCCATTCCTATTGAACTAGACTGTTACTGTTCAGATACCCATTCCCTATTAACTGAAAGAGGCTCTTCAGCTGCAGTCGTGAATGAAATATTATAGTCTTATAATATTTGCAATGCCCTTACTTATTATTACTAGTCGTAAATTCAATGCAATATTATAAGAGGGGAATATTGAACTAAGTATTCTAAGTTAAGTAAGTGCACTTAGACTTATTATAAGAGCGGAATTTATATTTATTTTAGGGATCTTTTAGGTAAATTCGGATTAGTCGTAAATAGCCCCAAAGGCTATTTATATGCCTCTGCGTAGCAGAGGTACTTATCTTATATTATATACAGTTAGTCTACGCCTTTGGGGCTATTTATCTCCTTCACCAACAGAGCTATAATTTCTTTCTATTTATTTTAGGCTTAGTCGTAAATAGCCCCTTTGGCTATTTATCTGCTCTGCGTGGCAGAGGTACTTATATTATAGTAAGGCGGATTAGTTTACGCCAAAGGGGCTATTTATCTCCTTAGTCGTAAATAGCCCCAAAGGCTATTTCTCTACTCTGCGTAGCAGAGGTACTTATATTATATACAGGCGGATTAGTTTACTTAGTCGTAAATAGCCCCAAAGGCTATTTATATGCATCTGCGTAGCAGAGGTACTTATCTTATATTATATACAGTTAGAACTTAACTTAATATTATGGGGGGCCAAAGGGGCTATTTATCTTCTTGGGGCTATTTATCTCCTTTCGTAAATAGCCCCAAAGGCTATTTCTCTGCCCAATATATAGTAAGGGGGTAGCAGAGGAACTTATATTATATACAGGCGGATTAGAACTTATATTATGAATGCAGGGCCAAAGGGGCTATTTATCTCCTTTTGCAGGCACGTAAGTTATTAAATTGCTAGAGGGCATCGTCAAATAGAGATAGGCTCGAGCGAGAGGAACGAGGGATAACATACTTAACATACTGCGGTAGTAAGTAGTACGACGTTAAGTTCTCGATGCCTTCTCTAAATAAAATGCATTTACAGTACTCTAAATAAAATGCATTTTATGCCCTAACATCTGCTATTCTACTTCACATATATAGACGTAGGCATGATCAGACACCCTTTACTATTAGTAGTTGCTAATCGTTGGTATTTTATCCGCCAAAAATCTAGTAAAGGAGATAAATAGCCCCAAGAAGAT
>NC_133861.1:2189792-2290315 GCF_044706935.1 Curcuma longa
TTCTTTCCCTGGGACGCAGTTCGAAAGCTAGTTTCCGGCTCGTTAGCCCGTCCTTCTGTGTCTACCCTGTAGATTCTTTCTAGTATATTCTTTACTGTAATAAATTCTATGTTGCACCCGTCCCCTTTTTTGTAGGCTCTGCTCAATAAGGAAACGAACTACTTTTATTATTGGACTCCCTACTTTCTTACTCGTAATGAATGCGAGCGACTCCGTGCCTGGAACGAGGTACGAGTGATAACGACGTGTCAAAGGGATTCGGTTTGGAAGAAAGTTGAAAGCTCGAAAGGTATTACAGAAAAGAATGACATCGCAAAAGAAAGCCTGTGCAGATGTTGCCGAAATCCTATTTCTCTTGCCTATTCCAAAAGCCAGTTTTCATGCCAGCCATCAAGCGAACCGGTATGCCAGCGCAAGTAAGGCACTTTCTATGGCCGAGTTCTGTATGCCCTCAAGTGGGACCTGTTCAAGTGGAAGTTTCTATACCTGGTCATACAAAAACACTTTTTTTCGAGATAGAGTTGAAGCCAGCCAGTAGCGCGCTTTACTCTTCGATTGCAAGGATCAGTTCCAGTGATTTGAACAGTAGCTTTTCTCTGTTGAGTTCATAGTTTATAATAGGTAAATTTGATGTAGAAAGAAGCCTTGTTCAAGCGAGATTGGAGACCAGATGCCACACTATAATATAAGTTGAAGCATAGATCTATTGTTTGAAGGTCCCTATCCACCACCCAAGCCTTAATTGCTAGACGAGAGTACAGCTAACCGGAAGAGCATATTTCATTAAGAGACGGGAATCCATTCCTTACTGTTATTAATTGGGGGTCATTAACATATATGAAATACATTCTTTTGGTCTACTCGAAATCGAAAGAAGTGAGTGGCACCACTACTCCTCTTTCTTTTCACTCTTTATGGCAGCAGCTAGTTCAGTGGCAGCTATCTTGCTCTCTTGATGCTCGATTCCTCAGGTTTATGTTTTCTTCAACTTATATTATAGTGTGGCGGAGTGGGAAATGAAGGCCCTTTCCTTATAAGTTTGAGTTGATCAAAGATTCTTAGCGCGAGCCATACATATAAGTTCTTATGCTAGAACGAGATAAGTACAATAGGCACTTCTTACTTATGCCTCATTCTCTGCCCCTAGCTGGAACCCTAATTATTCTTATGGACAAAAAAGTGGAAGTGATGTTTTAACAACTTTCAGTGCAAACTTCTTACATTCCTAATTGGATTCCCCTCTTCTTAAATTATTACCAGTATAGTTGCGAGCTATTTCACCCTAATCTAATGAACATTATCTCATTATGATTATGATTACCTAGCAAATTAAGGTATTACGAACTTAATATATATACGGGGTGAAATATATAGTAAGGTGACTCTTTGGTGCACTTCTGACATTAAAATTTGCCCTCTCCAACGAATTTATTATAGTATGGCGAGCAAAGGTATTCCCTCCCCTTTATAGTCGAGCCCTTTTAAGTTAAGTTATGTAATTTCTAATCTTCCTCCCCTAATTTAGAATTGCATGTGTAAAGCATCTCCTTTAAACTGATCTTTTATCTTCTATATGATATAATGAACTCCCGTACTTGAGTTAACGAATGAAAGAGCTGAGTCTGACAATTTAAAGTAGAGATCTCTTCCTTCTATACCGTCATTCATATAATAGACGTAATTAGATTAAGAGTGGAGCGACATTAATAAGTGTTTTTTCCTGACCTCTTTTCATAACTCTCTCTATCGTACCCTTGCTATTCTACTTTACCTTGAATTCTGATCCTAGTTTCAGGTTGCTTTTCGTTGCAGTCCATCGCTTCTTTGAGGTTGGGATAAGAGTCTAATTTAGTATAGTAGTATTAAAGATTAGTTTTGGCCTTCGGAAGCGCACGTCTGACTCTAATTAGCTGAGAGGAATCGCATTTGGTACGAGTGCACTTAATGAAGTTATCGAATCTAATAAAGCATTCACTCCTAACTAACTAACTTTGAGCTCAAACTCTATTTATGGGAGAGGGCCGAAAGGACTCGACCAGAAGGGAGATATACGAAAAGAGTGAAGTAAGTAACGTATGGCAGGCCCCAAAAACCTAGTAAGTAATTATGTCAATGGTGCACCTATAGTAGACTGTAGCTAGAGTCAAAAGATATCAATTTATTCGCTCTGGTTCACCGTCTATCAGTCAGAAAGGGAAAGTAGTGGGCTACCGATGACCCCCTTTAAACCGAGCTTCTATTCTAGCTTGGATCGTGCTTTCTGGTGGATTCTGTGAGTCAACTGATAACTTATTCGACGCGGGCATTGCTATGAACATAAAAGAAGGCATATGTTGCTGTTCGGAAAGGGGTGCCCACTATTTGAGTTCTTAATTTAGAGTGAGAAGTATTGAACTCTTTATATAAAGAGGTCCCAGGACCTACTCCTACATAACTGGATAAGTTAAAGGGAAAAGTAGCTCGACGCTCAGTTATGCTGAGTGCGGAATTATCAAATCAAAGGAAGCGACAAGGAGAACCCTAGGAGCTACATTATGTTATGAAGCAACATGTTCTTGAAGATCAGAAGTGCCCTAGCCCTAGTATGGAGAGTTCTTGAGACTCAACCTGAAACTTTGAGTTCGCGAAAGGGATGAATGCAGCCCTTCCAGAGTTTCAGGGCCGACTAAGAATCTAAAGAAGGAAGGCTCGCATATAGAGAATTGAGGGACGAAAGGGATGAGAGGGAGTACATATTCAGTCTTATAGCTCGTCACTTTCAGTATACGCGAGAGCAAGAGTGAGACCATAAGGAGCGAATGAGAATGACACGCGAGTTTGGAAAGAGTAAATGGTACACCATTTACGACCTCTTGCTGTAGAGTGAATGAGTCCATGTTGCTGAGAGAGGAGTTAATTCAAAGTATAAGTCTTTTTAGCGATAGGTACGAGTGAGAACTAAGTGATCAAAGATTCTTGGTAGGCTCCACCCCCAGGGCCTAAATGAATCTAACTCGAGAATTGAGCTCTAATCTCATTTAGGAGCGAATAAAGATGACGCACTCGTTTTAAAGTGGTATGAAATTCAATAGCTCAAGGGAAGAGGGGAAGAGTAAGTTAGACTTATCATATCATATATAAAGTTGTTAATTCAATTCAATATTGTAAGGACAGCATTTTGCATGGTTGTCTCAGTTGATTATAGCTAGCGTCAGAGGGCTCAAGTACCAGTAGTGAATGATGGAGTCTGGGTAGATCTAGTAGCACAGCCGAGAAGGCTATTGAACAATTTCATTTGCGCTTCCCCATTAATTAACTTGGAGCCGTATCCCTGCCGGAGTGCCCTTATCGGATTAGAAAGAACCATGCACACTGCCACCTGCTGTTCGTAAACATGGAACTAGAATAACTGATCCATCCTTTATGAAACATAATATTGCCAAGACTAATGGTGAGCACTAATTTGTGTTCTCCCTCCTTCCTCTCTCTTGCGCCTCGTTCTCATTCGCTCCTCTCCTCTATATGTGGAACCCTATCCTTCGGCTTATGAAAGGTCAATTACCTCCCCTTCAGACTCCATTAAGGAACCACACCTAAGAGGTTCTTTCATCTCCTACTACAAGGCTTTCAAGGGGGGGGGGGGGGGGGAAGATAGCGTATCCATTGCATTTCTACGTTTTTTATCATTTTCTTTATTAATCTAACTACTTGACCTTGGATTAGGTTCTCTTTCGAGCGCGTCATTATATTCGCACCTCAGCTAATTCAAGTATGTAGTTCATGGACATTTAAAACTACGAAAGATCCGCTCCTAACTTCTGACTTATGACATTACTAAGAGGGCTCATTTCACTATCGTTCGGGACCCTTTGAAGTTTAGTTTATTAAATGATTCGATTGATTCAGTCAGAGTTGCATGTGTGAAGCATCTAGCTCAAAGTGCTCTTTTATATGAAATCGAACTCGTCCACTCAAGAGCTTGAAAGAGATCTGAGGCAAAATTCAATTCCGGGAGAAGTCAATACTCAAATCCAAAGCGAAGCGGAGCTTTCTCAATCATTTCATTCAATTTCCAAACGACGGGAGATCATTCTCTTCTTTAGATAATGTAAAAAAAATCTGAATCTATTCTAGAGAGAACTAATAATCAGTCCTATCCAACTTAAAGAAGTACTAGAGATGGAACCTGCCTCCATTCATTCCTTGGGAGTGGAATTGCACTGCACCCTCTTGAACCTACGAAAGGCTTAGGTCAGTCCGAGGGGCTCCTTATGTGAGAACTCTAATGACGGGAGTGAGAATTGATATATTTAGAGAGCTAAAGAATTTAGCGAGAGGAAAGAGTATAGACTGGGTTCGACGCCGATAGCTCGAGCACATGCGAGAGGGTACATAATATAAGACTCTTCTTACTAAGGAGAGGGCCGACTATAAGGAAAAGAGTAACCTTACTATATATTTCACCATTTACGACCTCTTGCTAGGAGAGACCATATGGGATATTGTAGATAATAGCGAGACCGATAGGGAGAGAGCCGACACCGCTAATGGGATCGACCTTCTGGGATCTTGTAGGATAGAGTGAGACCAATAGGGAGAGAGAAGACCCGAGAGGGGAGAGTGAGAAAGAATTAGTCTTCGTAGTCTTCTTAGCGCTTCTTTCTTTTATAATTCATTACCCGGATGCACTTAAGACAAAGAGTGGCAGGTCCCCGTCCCCTCAGCGTATTTAATATAATATAATAAGTGCCTGACACTCCCATTCAAGGACAAAGCAGCAAGAGGAAGTGACTCTACTGAACAAACTCTGGCAAGGCACGAGTGAGAATCTCATTTCTGGAGCCAATTCAATTTGAGCATTTATGGGAAGATCTTTCGTATGAGTAGTTTTGAATAGCCATTCACTACTCTTTGCTGAGTCAAAGTGGTTAAGTGAATCATAAGACTTTCAATTTACAAACTTATAGGATTCAAAGTAAACAAAAGGGAGGAGTGGCAACGACGGGAAGGCTCACAGGCTTGACTACTGAACTTGATAAAAAGACCAAGATGCCATTAATTTACCTAAAGAAGAGTCAGTTCATGTCAAAAAGACGGGGTTTCCAACTTTACTTGAGAAAATCTATGTCCCAGTTACTTTAGTTCTTAATAAGGGGTTTCGTACAAATTTATTTACACAAGCGATAAAACGGACCGCCTGGCTTCCTTAATATGATATGGCTATGATTTGAATCTGTAATGGTGCTCCTTGTTGACTAGATATCTACTTCTACTGCCTCTTCCATCTCGTTCCTCAGTCACGCTATTCACCTACCTCAGTGTAGGCGCAATTAAGTTCATATCTTATATTTGCGGTCAACTGGAAGAACTAATGCGACCGGAACTGTTCTAAAACAGGAAAGCACTGACTCATGGTCCTTTTCGAGTCTCTTGACATTATTAGACTAGCTCATGCTGATCTGAGGTTTCCGTCTGATTTAGGGTCTCAAAAGTGCTTCAAAAGTAGTCTTTGTCTTTATTGCAGGTTAAATTTAATGCATAAAAAGATAAGAGAAAGAAGTGAAAGTAGAATTTAAAATAGAAAGAAAGTGAACCACAATAGAGCTAGCTCTTCACCATGAAAGATAAAAAAAAGATAAAGATATGTACGTATAGTAAGAATGCATATGAAACCCTATTGAGCTCTTAATGATCATTCGCTCCTCTCTCTCCCAATAATGACTTTCTAACTCGCGTGTCCCATTATCATGAACTCCATTAGGTTAGATCCCTCCTTAGATTAAAGACCCCTTAGGGTCAAAATGCTAAATATCCTATATGGGCTGACCTAGTGACCGAGACCTAGTTTATGTGATTTAAGTAATGATCATTCAGTCTTGATAGGGTACCTATTCCCATAGAGACTGGAGGAGAGTGAAGGGTTGACCCTACCTGCCCCCATAAGCCGGAGAACGAGAAAGTCAAAGCCGCGCACAAGACGAACCTGAACTTTGATATGAATATACTTTTGACTAATTATATTAGAATACTTAATTTCATCAATCTGATCTAAATAAGAATCTATCATATGGTGCCCTCTCCTTTGCAGTCGAGCCCTCTCAGTGCCAGCTTCTTATCTTATATGAATTTAGTCCCTCTCGCTGTCGCTCGAGCCCTTTCGGCCCCCAGCAACAGTCGGCTATTCATAACTACTCAAGATCGGGCCTCTCCCTTATGGTCGAACTCTTATATACCCTTAGTCATAAGAGTCAACCTCGGCAGCTAATTTATGTAATTCCTAATTAGGTTCCCACGGGACCTTTCATCTTGAAAAAAAATCATTATCATGAATCAGTTCTCATTTGAATTAATAGAGTAGCATCCAGGAAAGACTGATCTTGTCTCTTCAATTCAACTTGATTGAAAGGATCTTAATAAAATTGACCGGCTTCGCGGCTAAATTCAAATATAAAGACTCTAGGCCTTGCAAACGCATAAAGGCTTTCTCGATCATCACTTTCATGAATTCAATATCAGATCTTGAGTAGGAGTCCTAATTTAATTTCATATGATTCTATTCTATATACAAGAAAGATGAAGGAGAGCTCAAATAAAAATCTTCATAAGGGCATAATAGAATATAAAGAGATTCTTCCAAGTTCTAGTTCAGGAGAGTGATTTAACCAGAGCTTTAATTACTCAGGTACGAGTGAGAACGAAGGGGGGGATTCAGATACATATAGTAGTCTTATCTACCAGTAGTGAGCTCTAATCTAAATCAAATCAAATCAAAATGGGCTCATTCTAATATCTCAGACTAGTCTTCTTTTTGCATCGAAATAAGGTAAAGGGGGAGTTGGACGACCGAGACCGAGAAATTCAAGGGACGAGAGAAGAAGAATCCAAACGATATAATGATAATTCTTTTCATAACATAAAGGGGAAAGATCCTTCTACGTTAAATTACTATAGCCATTTAAACAGTATAGGAGAAGCTCAAATCAAGTCTTGTATAGTCTAGTCTTTGACGCCAATATATAGTAAGGCTAAGGAGAGGAGCGAATGAGAGCTCAACTGATAAGGTAAGGAGAAGGAATCAAAAGGCTCGCCATACATATAAGTTCGTCGGAAGGAAAGACTCAATCGTACGACCTGTTGCTGAGAGGCGAATGATCAAGTTCTTTTATTTGACGCACGACACCAACGGGAGAGAGGTAGAGTTCAGACTTACGAATAAAAGTCAGACTGTAGCTGAGGGACAGGGACTTATCTAATTAAGTAAAGAAAGAGGATAGCTCCTCCATAAGTCCGAGGGCCGACAGGGCTCGACTTACCAAGGAGAGGGTCTCAAATAGCCAGACCATAAGGGAGATTAAAGACGCCTATAGGCTCGACTGGAAAGGAGAGGGAAGAAATGAGTCTTATTACTGATTTGTATAAGTCTATATTGGAGCGATATCCGAGTACAAGGCGGATCTTTAGGAATTTGGAAGAGTTCTTCCTGAAAGGCCTTGAGCCCTAGTCCGGAAATTGAAAGTCTACAAAGGAAGTCTTTCCCTCAGCAAGAGTAGTTCATTGCAATTCTACTTTAGATCTTCCCCTCCCCTTAGCTTAGCTTATATTGTAGAGCAATAAGACAGACTTGAGACGTACTCCCTCAACGGTCGATCCACCCTTGGCCCTCGGCACCTCTTACTCAATACATTACTAATCTGGTGAACCTCTACCTTATTCTTGGCACAAATTACATTCTAAATGAGGTTCAGGGACCAAATTAATTCTCTCGCTTTTTTGTTTCAAATGCCCCAAGAATTAGATATCAAAGGATAGGGTAGAGCAAAGATCTGAATTGAATTTAATACAACTTTAGATCTGCTCGGAAACTTAAATTAAAGAAAAGATATTCGATGCACTTATGTAATTCCTAATCTTCCTCCCTGAATAAAAAGACTAAAAAACATCATTCTCTCTCCTGAAAGCGGGCAGATCGGAGGGTCTTCCTTTTTCCTCCCTGACTAAAGGGGAGGGACTCCCTAAGAGCAGACTCCATCTCACGCACGTTCGGGAAAGTAAAGAGGCGCTTGAGATGCATTTAAGGAATGATAATTTGCCCTTTCGCGCTTCAAATACAATCTGACCACTAATGACATTCCTAATATTCCTACCCGAACAGAATTAGATCCTTATTATTCTATCGCAAGCTCACTTAGTATATGATAAAAGATGCTTCCGGACCACTAAACTGGAAAGTTAGAAAAGAAGCTTACCCGAATGAATCTATTCTGGAGGGAATCAAATGCGTCGTGACCCACATTCCGAAGAGTACTTCCCTGACAAAATTCTCATTAAAATTCTCTAGTTATGCATGAAGCATATTCCTAATCGTGAGATCTGAACTCCTGAGGTGCTCGACTCAATCTAGAGTTTATACGAGTTAATGCATCCATGAACTACGTAGGTCAGATAAGGGGAGCCTCCACTGGTTCTATAAAGTGAAGGATCTTTATGCGGGTATGAAAGAGCTCTCTAATTCGCATATTTAAAAGTTAGGGTATGCAATAGCTCGCCATACATATAAGTTCTAGCGAGAGGGACAAAAAAGGCTCGAGCAATAGCGAGAGGGACGCCCTAAAATAAATATAAGTTGAAAGATCAAATTATAGACTGTTTTGGTAAGTTAATTAAAAAGATAGGAAAGCACAATAAAAGATGAAGCCGGGCAAAAGCTAGTTAATAGTCTGATCCGGTGCCACTAAGCTTGAATCTAGTGCACGTCGCGTACTTCTTGGTCAATCCTGCAACTAGAATCTAATCTAATTGGGTAATGAGCTCCACCCGAGATACGCAAACTCTTATTATAGAATCACAAATCCTAATTTATTATCTGAAATCTGCATTTCTTACCCCAGTCGTGAATGAGTCCATTCCACTCCACCCTTTATAGTCGAGCACTCTTATTCCCTCTCGCGGACCCCCATTTCATAGCCGTTCTTACCCAGTGTATGCTTACCTTATCACATAAGATAAAGAATAGCAGAACTTGCCTAGCAATCCTGGTTCGGGCGATCCCTTCAAGAATGTAAAAGACCATAGAGGATAGAAAGCACTTCGATCCTATAATCTAAGGGTGGACCTAGTCACCGAGACCATTACTTTAATAATTAATAATTATAGTTTATAATAAGTCTGAGCCGCGTACAAGACAAGAAAGAACCTGAACTTTGATATGATAAGACTTTCTTTAATCACATCCGTGTTCTTTATAAATTAGAATATTTAGATTATGTGCCCTATCCAAAGTTAGGGAGCTATTTCATT
Source organism: Curcuma longa (assembly GCF_044706935.1). NCBI lineage: Eukaryota > Viridiplantae > Streptophyta > Magnoliopsida > Zingiberales > Zingiberaceae > Curcuma > Curcuma longa. The sequence goes on from NC_133861.1 coordinate 2,199,069, forward strand.
TAAGACCCTAGACCTTTCTTGGAAGCTTGCCAAGGACCTACCAGAAAGAAAAGTAGATTCATTCTAAACTCTAAAGTCGAATAAGAATATGAATATATGGAACTCACTCTTGAAAGAGAAGCAAGGAAAGGAAAAAAAAAGATGAAAAGATGGAAGGGAAGACTGATAAGCATAAGTGTAGTTGGTGGTCCCTGGTACGCAAAGAAAGGAAGGAGTGAGAACTCAGTCTCGACCCCTTCTGGTAGAACCTATCCTGGAGTCTTCAATCAGCAACAGTCTTAATGGCTTTGGGCAATGAACTCTATCCCAGTGGGTAGATCCCAGTCGGCTATCTACCTATGGTCTCACGCTTCCTTATTATCGCTCCTCTCCTTAAATTACAGTATTGCTCGTTATTTTGGACTCTCCCCCTTTAGGTCTCCTTTTGGGGTCGTCAAATGGTACACCCCGTATATATATTAAGTTCGTAATACTATAATTTGCTGCGAGTAATAATAATAATAATAATGATAATAAGTGATAAAATATTCGACGTGACGAGTGCACTTAATTTTAATAAGTTCTCGTTTTAAAGTTAGGGGTACTCAATTTAGATTTTCTTACCTGAACGGGGATAGCCTTTTCTGAATTGGCTGATGTGGGTTCGTCGGAGGGATAAGTGGAGCGGACCAGACCAATAGCGAGAAAAGAACGAGACTGAAGAAGCGAAGCTACATATCAACTGATCAGAGAGACAAGATCACTATTATCTTATCCTTATATAGCTTGACTCTATTCCGGACCTCGCTTTGAGTTCGAGTTCGTGTTCTTGTCGCTGAAAACTTACTAAATGAAGGGCGAGAACTAAAGCAAGAGTTGAGTGTTCTTGTCGTGCCCTGCCTTCGCATTCGTTCCACTTCTCGGCTGCTTTCCATGAACTCTGATCCCCTCCGCATCTGAGCTCTGAAGAGTTGAGTGCTTCGTGCCGGTCTCCACTCCTCTTTCGTCCCGTTAGGGCTGAGTGCCGGTCCTTAGCCACCCTTTCTTCGTGAAAAAGCTACTCGCACCTTTCAGTCATCTTTGATTCTTCGTTCATTGGTCTGATCCATGATTCCTGAATTTCCAGAAAGCACTGGACCTGAAGATGGGCCGAGGACCTGATCGATGCGTCATTACAAGAGCTCCTGAGCTGCGAATGAAAGGCATCATTGCACTCGCTCCTGAGCGATCGAATAGAAGGAACGAGTGTAACGACGTCATTCGCTCCTTTTAGGTGCATTTTACAAGTCATTGCGCTATCTATGGTTTGCCTAAAATAAAATAAATTCCGCCTACAAGTCATTGCGCTATGGTCTTCCTTTCCTGGGCCGGAGATTGATCCAGAACAAGCAGAGCTGTTAGAGGGCCTAGGTTGGGAGGGGATGAGTCTGCCCTCTGACTGGCTTCGAGAGCATCTAACTGATCTATCTCCCCGTCACTGATCTCTGAGTCCGGCTTCTCTGGCTTGAGTTTAGTGTGCGTGCCCTGCCTTCGCATGAGCATGAATTATAGTCAGCCCATCCCCGAAACTCATCTCATTTGAACGGAGAACTCATCTCTTCTCATCCACTTTTAACTACTTTTGCGTATATATGGGACTGAATTTCGAGCTTTGAAGAGTCCTTCTACGAGTGAGACTGGTTTCTCAGCTATCAAGGACTGCTTTTTCAGGAGCTGAGCCTCTCACCGTTCGGCTTCCCACTTGTAGAGCGCTACTACTTTAGCTATTATATAGGACTGCTTAAACTCTTGCATTGGACTGCGACTAGGTAGGCATGAAACGGACTGCGACTAGGTAGGCATGAAACTCCTTCGCATTGAACTAGGCATGAAACACTCCTTTGAAGTTGGACTAAGCACTCTACTGGAGCAGCTCTGTAGGACTCTTTCTGCAGCTCTGTTGGACTCACTCAGCTCTCTTATAATAAGATTGCTTATTGAACAAAAGAATCCAATGAACTGAACTGAAAGAATCAAAGGTTCAATAGAAGGAGATCGGAATAGAACTCAAAAGAGGTAATGAGAATCTACTTCCTCTCGTCTGCCTTGGGCCCTTGCCGGAGTAAAGAAAGAAGATGAGTCAGCGAAGGTAGAAGTAGTTCATCAGTAAACACTCTTCGGCATGGGAAAGATATCTGTCACCGAAGGAATGAACTTGCACCTGAAAGAGTAAGCTAGTTCACCCGCTAGCTCAGTCCAAATATCTCTCGTAGCGGACCGCCTCATATAACTAGAAGAGAGAGAAGAGGCCCAACGATTCAAAGTTCTTTCGCACGCAACTAAGAAAGAGGAAATTCTTACATGAAGAATTAGGTAACCCTAGCCTTTTCTCTCCCCTTGAATTTAATTTCTGTTTATGCATTTTACCCTAAAAACATGGAATTGTAGACTAGACTCCAATATATGAAGTTAGTCTAAGATTGAACACTACTATTCTTTCAATATGCTCGGAGCAAATGTAATTACGAATTATCTTACCCTAGCCGGAAGGAAGTTTACTTTGGCCGTCGAGCGCGTCTTAGATTTGATCACTTTATTCGCGTCAAGCAAAGGGAATTCAGGTAGAATAGGAAGAGGCTCGCATATCATTTTGGGGGAGCTCAGAGGTATGGTTCAGGTGAAGGCAAAAAAATTAATAACTGAATTGTTTGCGAGGTTATAGTGTTAGGGAAGGATTGAATTAATCAATTGAGTTTAATCAAAAGGAGATAAATAGCCCCAAAGGCCCCACATTCATAATATAAGTTCTAATCCGCCTGTATATAATATAAGTACCTCTGCTACAACTTACTAGATTTTTGGGGAGATAAATAGCCAAAGGGGCTATTTACGACTAAGGAGATAAATAGCCCCAAAGGCGTAGACTAACTGTATATAATATAAGATAAGTACCTCTGCTACGCAGAGGCATATAAATAGCCAAAGGGGCTATTTACGACTAAGAGTAGTTTTTTTTTAATCTTAATAGTAACTGAAGATCCATATAATAATTCAGTATAGTAGTAAAGTAAATTCCTTCTTTATGTTAAGGCTAAATGGAGACTCCTTCATTCAGATATTAGACTGAGGGACGAAGAGGGATCGAAAAAGAGAGCAGGGAAAGAGGGGCGAGACCCATGGGAAAGTGTCAATCATACACCATGGTTAGACTCTTGCTAGAGAGACAAACGAAGGGGGGTTTCTTTATTCTTATTCATATAGAAGTCTTCGTATTAGAGTAGTAATCTGAGGAGCTTCAATTTTAAGATCTGAAAGTTCGAGTACTCCCCTTATGGTCTTGCAACTATAGTAGTACTACCTATCGGGAGCGGGCTCCCTTATTAGACTGAGAGCTCTGACATGCCCACTCCCTATCTTTAAAACGAACCCTTTCGAGCTGCAATTGACTATATTTGTTCAAAAAAAACTACGAAATGAGATTACCTACTTATATTCATTTAGTAGGCTATATCCCTTAATTAGATGGTTGAGCTCTTATATACGTATTCCCGTCCTGACCTGTCTATACTAGTCCCTACGTGGTTCATTCATGAGTCTCAATTTTCCATTAACATATTTAATTTCAGAGAGCCCTATGCATATAGTATTTCTGGGTCAAAATCCTTAATGAAAGTTTAATCAGATGTGCTTCTCTTTCTGCTTCTGACTTTCATTTTTTTTTTATGAAAAGGTTGTCAATGCCTTCACCTAAATGCTCTTTCATTTCTTTCCTAAATGAACAATTTCGTGTCTTAAACGATAGCTAGAGGATAGAAGCTCTACTTTTTAAGTAAGGGGTGGAGCGCACTTCTTACATTCCAAAGCAATTAACTTAACTTTTATTATAGTTGCTGAGCGATCGAATAAGGGTAACGGGTTCTAATGATGCGGATGAAATGAGTTTAGATCTTCCATGTCTCCTTCGCAAGCTCCCCTCAATGGGATAGTAGATTTCAATACAAGAGCACCCGGGCAGAGAATTTTTGATGTAATTTGTTCGCTTCCGAGGATATAAAAGAGCTCCTCTGACTAAGGAGAGGTGTGAGGATGCCTTTCCCTCATATATACATTCGTATAGTACGCTCAAGGTTTGAATTCAAGGATCTGACATAGCTCTACTATAAAGGAGAGGGTTGAAATGTGAGCGGAATTTATATTTGCAAGAAATGCTATTCAATAATGAGAGGCGGGTACGAGAGAAGAGCGAATGATAATTCAATTAAGAACTTTTGTAGCGGGTCTTAAATTGCTCTAAAGTAAGAAAAGAGTCAATGGTCGAGCACTTTGATCGTCCCTCTCCCAGATGATGGTCGAGCTCTAAAATTCCCTCATACTATTCAAAGAAGCCAATCCATGAACGGAAAGGATAGGGAAAGAACCATAAGTTAATGAAAAGAAAAGCGTTTTTAGGAAAGCACACTCAAAGAGGAAGCAGGGCTCAAGCTCTGAAGTGCTCAGGGTCAGTTAGGAGCTCAAAAACACGCGCGAGTTTGGGGTTGGGAGTGAGAGTACGTATAATAGATAAGAGTCTAACGCTTTCCAGTTATTAAATCCTAAGAGAGGCTCAACTTCCTAATCCGAGGAAAGAGTGAAGACTGACTAATTGGAGGAGCGCATAATGAAAGATTTTGAGCGCTCCAATAGAATAGAGGGAAGAAATGCAGATTTTAGATTAGATTATATTAGAAGAGTTTGCCTTAGAGACAATTCAGATTTGAGTGACCACTCATACCTTTCTTTACTTTAGTGCTACTTCCGAAGTCAAAGGTCTTCTAGACTAGACTGATATATGAAGTTCTTACTTATGAGTCTCAGATTCAAAACGAGTCAAGATCTGCCCCTAGTAGTCTTTATCGCACGTGACCTCGGGCCTCTCCTGAGTAGTCGAGCTCTAAATTCCCTCGTACTTTATTCTCCTATATTGACCTAGTCACCGAGACCTTGTTAGTTACATAAATTTATTTAATTGTGAGACTTTATCAAAAGTCAGAGCCGCGAACAATAAAGAACCCAAACTGAAGCTTAACTTTTTTATATGAATAGACTTTCTTTATCCGTGTGATTTTAGAATCAAAATCTAAGATTTTTTGTGCCCTACCAGCTCTCTTTTTTTTATATTATCTAACTCTATCTCCCTCTCCCGTATGGTCGAGCCCACCTTAGGATTTCCTCACTTTTTATTTTATATTTCTCGTCCCTATCCCTTAGTTTCAAACTAGCCCTGTCGTACCTCTCGTTCTTTCGCTATTATATAAATGATGACTCTATATCAATTCTAACTAGCCCCTCTCCTATCAGTCGAGTACTTTCTTCCTCGTATTATTCTTTCGAGCTCTTTGGGATCCTCTCCTTATTCACCTTATCAGGTCTTTAATCTCCCTTATGGTCGATCTCTTTCATATCATATCCTTGGATTAGCTTATTAGCTTATCTTATCTAGCTCTTTTATAGCCTAGGAACTGAAAGGATTACTAATGGGGTTACCCTATCGTTCGGGAAAAGAGAAGAGTGACGTTTCGTTTTTTTTTCAAATCATTTTCATTATCTGCATTTGCCCCGCATTATTCTTCTCTCGTTCGCTTCCCCTCATCAAGAGTGGTTCATTTCTATTCATAACTACTTTTTTATCTGCCGTTAGTCGTATATTGTCGAGCTATTTGAGACTAGATCCCTGATGGTCGATCCCATATACAGTCGTTCATGGCTATAGTTCTTTATAACTACTCTACTTTAGATCTTCCCTCAGTCTTGAATTCAAAACTACGAAGTTGCTCTCGCTCGTACCTCAGTACTTCAGACTTCAGACATTCAGTCCTCTCTTAAATCATAATCCTAATTATGAGAGTTGCATGTGTAATGCATATCGCAAATTGTCATCTTTTCTATGAAATTTCACTCCTTATTTATTCGACTTAAAGTTTTGATTGTTCAAAGCTTGGATCGGGCGGGTCATGCGGGTCCAGATAAAAAACTGGAATTAAATATATGAACGACGGGGGATTCATCTCCTCTTTATATAAAGTGATTCATATATTCCATTCGTATTATATAGATATATATACATTATATATATCTATATAGAACTCCCATTCGGAGCAAAAAGAGAAATCCAAAGAAAGGCGAATTCTCATATCATATACAACGTCTTATATACCTTTCAGATCAAGATTCATATATTAGACTTTCCGATGACGCACCCATGTGATTAAATAAAGTATATTCATATCTAAGAATAAAGTCTTCAAGTCTAATTAAGTGCTGGCTACCCTCTCCCCTCATAACGTGTAGCCTGGCCGAGTGCACATCCGCTTCTTCCTTCGGATAAGTCATTATAATGACGAGAGAGAGAGCGGGTCTGAATCTAATTTATACAATTGAATTAGATCTTTCGTTTCATCCTATACTATTATAATCTAATCTAGTCTAGTCTAACTAGAATTATAGCTGGAGTCTAGGCAGATCTCAAGTTTAATAGCAATGAAATTACCTTTGAAGTAGTTGCCTGGGACCTAAAGAAAGTGAGGGAGAAGGCTATAGGAATGGGACAGACTTTTGAATTAATATTTATAGTCACGTTACGCAAGATCTAAACTAGACAGACCACTGACCGGATCCAGAATTAGTTTGAACTCACTTAAGAGTGGGTGGATAGGAGTAGAGGAAGGAGAGGGCACAAAAGGGACCATGATGTGATTCAATCAAGCAATAATAAGAAAAGTGCTGTTTCGTTTGATATGAGTATACTTGCAACTATATAGATTATAATAAAAGAATTATTGAGTGTTATAAAAATTATAATCTCACATTTTTCTTCCCTCCAGTCGTTCATGGACATGAAGTCTACTGATCTTCCCCTCAGTTCTGAATGGACATTAAAAAAAGCACTTTAGATCTACCCTCTCCTTGGAACTTATATGTATGGCGAGCTATTACTCACCTTGACAGTCTCACCTATCGTCAATCTTGGTCTTCTCTCTCCCTCTTGGTCGATCTCTGTCATACCCTCACGAGCCTCTCTTATATACTTTTCCCCTAATTGAGAGTCTTTTTGTCCTTTATAGTCTTTTCTAGCGCGTCATATTTGAGGGCAATCGCTTCTCAGCAAGAGTCGTGAATGGCTAAAATTAACTACGAAAGATCTAATTCCATCTCGAATATTATATTGATTTCCCTCTCCAGTCGAGCTATTACTCTCCTTAGTTTATATTGTAGAGCTATATTATTTTATACGTACTCTCTATACCTATTGGTCTCGCCCAGCAAGAGTAGTTCATTGCTATTAAACTTTTTATCTGCCCCTCTCCTTAGAACTTATATGTATGGCGAGCCATTCATATCCTAAACATAAATTATATGCGAGCCTATCCGCGTCAAATATGTGATCATTCGCGCCTTAAGGCGAGCAGGGCCGTGCCGTGAAGGGGTTAGGTTGCTTGCTCTCAGTCTCCGCCTCCTTCTCAGAACAGAACCTTCCTTCCGAAAGGCAAGGGGCTAATATTGTTAGTTAGACGCGGTTCATATTGAGCTATACATATAAATTATTTCGGGCACTATAAAATCATTCTGGAAAGTGTGATTTTTGAGGGCTTTTATCATTTGATAGTTTTTTTGTTAGAGATTTGAGTTTGAGTTAGAGCGAGTGATAATGACGCGCTCGAGTCTTTCCAGTGACTCAGCTTGGAATTCCTTAGCTCCTACCGAGTCAGTTCCAGTTGCTGCAGTAGTGGAAGCTCTCTTATTGTGAAGACTCTGGACTTAAAGGAGTTTAGCTTATAGGCTCCACCAACGGGTTCTCTTTCGAGGTTGAAAATACGCAATATAAGGCTCAGCTGCCGGGAATTAAGAGAGTGAAAAGTGCGCTACAGTGAATTCGGCATTCCTGGCAAGGCAGATCCATAGGCTCAGAACCTGGGATCCAAGCCCTCTCTCCTTACCCGTGTTGCCTATGCGCGAAGCAAGCCGGAACAGCTCTTAAATGGGGCAGTCATTCACCCTCTCCGTTCTTATTGATTTGAGATCTTGTCTTGCGTGGGCCGTCTTCTTAATAGCGAATGAAGTCAAGCCAGAATGAATGGTACGGGCAGCAGGCCAGGGTCAAAGCCTAAATGAGTAGAAAGAAAGGGTATTTACATAGTATAAGGTCCAAGTGAAACCACGGGGAGGGCTAGACCAATAGGAAAGAGAACGTACATATCAGGTACACCAGACCTGCAGATCAAAAGTCGTTTTTAATAGAACTACTTTTTTTTGCAGGCACTACATACTATAATTTGCTGAGAGATAGAGCCGACTACAAGTACAAGTAAAGAAAGGGCCGAGTGAGTTAGCCTTACTATAATATAACATCGTCAGATAGCTCGCAAGTTTTGTAGTAATTATTTAGGGAGTACGTAAAAAGTCGCTCTTATTACTAAGGAGAGGTACGAGTTAGAACGACGCGCGAGACTGGCATAAATGAAGATAATGATAACTACGTTTGAGGAGGGTAGGTCCGAGTGAGGGTAGGAATAAAGGATAGGTTGCAAAGCCTAAGACCGGAAGGAATACATAGAGATCAATTTAAAATCAAGTATGAAACCACTAAAGTAACTTATGAGATCAAGTTCGAACAAAAGGGAGAAACCCAGGGATTTGAGCCCGTCGTTGACACTCGGTCAGTTAGATCCATTTACTAAAAAGTTATAAACCTGGCATGCCTAGGGATCTTTATCTAGGGCCAACTATAGATATAGACAGGGATCGACTGTTGCTGGGAGTATGAAATAGTGAGACCCTATGAAGTCAGTACGAGAAGCTAATATAATTTAATTTAGTGTGAGACCCTATGGTATGGACGAATATAAAGTCTTTTAAGATTAAGCGCAAGAGTCGATGTTCATGATTATACTTGACCGGTCGGTCCCTTCCCTTATTGAACCCGACGCCCTAAATAGGGGAGGACGAACTACTGTGCTAATTCAGCATCTGAAAGATTGACTCGTCGCAATAAATTCAATCATCAGTACCTCACCTACTACTAAGTAAAGTTAAGTAGAGTTCATGGAAAGAGAACTAGAGTAGTAAATTAATATAATTACGGATAAGAATTGTTTGCGAATAAATGTGCTTTTTATATGAATATACTTCAAACTTTAGATATTATAATACTTAATTTAATAAGTGTGAGGAAGAATAAGAATAACACTTTGCCCTCTCTCTCCCCCTATGCCAAATTTGAGCTCTTATTCATGGGAAACTTACAAGTATCTAATCCCATTTTGATCCTTATTTTAGCTCTTTTTTTTGCTAACATTTCGAGTATATGATATCATCTAATTTTTCTCCTTATGGATTAGAGAGACATTCATCTGAGTCGTACAAATAATCCAATCAGCTTCATCAGAAATTGACTCCATTAGTTCTGAAATTGATAGAAATGATCGAGAAAGCCCTTACTATAATATAAGTTCCAGGAGCAAGGCCACGAGTGGACTGCTGTCCCGCGAAGCAGGTAAACGGCTGCCTAAGATCTCTTTCAAGCTCTTGAACGTCAGGAGTGATATGGAAGATGTAACGATTTGCTATATGCGATGCAACTCGAAGAATTGGAGGAATTTTATTAGGGGAGGAATAGGAATCTCGTTTGCGCAATGTCATGCTTATTTTATTATTTCGCACTTCAAGTTTGTTTTTTGGTCCAGAAGAATAATTAGGGGAAAGACTTTAGCAAAGAGAACTATCATATCAGGTACACCCCGTATATATATTAAGTTCGACCTGTTGCTAGGGCAGAGAATTCTGAATGTGATTAGTTCGCTTCTCTTCTGCTGCTCGATCCTATCTGACCTTCTTTTCTATTCTTATTTCTCTTCGTTATCACTACACTAGATCTCTTGCAAGTCAACCTGATGAGGTTAAAACCTTAACTTTTTAACGTATAAAGCCAAAGGGTTAGTGCTTGAGTCCGGTTTTAAGAGTGAAAGTAGCCTGGTCGAGTTCTAAGGGCAAGGGCGAAACATTCTCATTCGCAGCATATTATAGTATTACGAACTTAATATATATACGGGGTGTACCTGATATGATAGTTCTCTTTCCTCACAACTATAACGAGGTACTCAAAGGGTGTAGCTTACAAACCCTCCCATCTCTTTATAAGGTGAGTGGCTACTGTAAAGGATAGTTCTTTCGGGACGTATGAACGAGACTGAAGCTTTCGGAATATCCCCCTTTCGCGGGCAAAGATCACACTGTCCGAACTCTGACTAAAGGAGTCAAAGCAGGCATCAGAGCTGGCTTTCCATACCTTCTACTCTACTTATTTTATTGGCGACTATATTAGGGCAATTGCTACATTCACCTTCATGAAACTGGTCTATGTCCTGAGCGAGAATACGCCCTTTCCTAGCCCTTTTTAAGCTCAAGTGGAAAAAGCCAAAGCTAGTGCCCCGCCTAAATTAAAGTAAGTTAGGACCTCGGATTCCATTTTTGAGCCATCCTCTCATTCCCCACCTCCGTATTTTCAATTGAGTTGCAGTTTCTGGTTAAGAAGTCGGAATCCTTCCACAGCCATCAAGTAGTAAGTCAGATCCTATAGTAAAGGCTGATCCAATCGGGGTAGAAAAGCCAGTAGTTGGCACCAGTCTCAGTGTAAGTGTGAGTGCTATAATATAGTACGGTAGGGAATAAGGAGTGAAGGTTGATTGCTCTTCCTATGGCGGGGAAGGAGTCTCTTCTTCCTTCCTTTCCGTATGCTAAGCTAGCGGATCAGAGATAGAACCATTAGTGCCAGCTCTTGGGCTTAAGTAAAGTAAGAAGAGCTATAAAAAAGAAAGCTAATCACTAGCAGTTCAAGGAAAAGTGAAATGAGCTTTCCCTCCTACAGTATGGGAATGTGCACTTGATCAGGAGGCCTGAGGTCGGTCAGGGTAGCCGCTCCAGCTCAGAGCTCAAATTAGAGAAAGGGGGCAAGCCGGGGTGGCCTATCCAGCTACCAGTATAGGGAATGCCCAGGCTGGGGGCATGTTTACACGCACTTGCTTCCGAGTCAAACCAAGCCAACAAGGAACCGAGCAAGGATAGGAGTCTCAATCACGTGTACGACGGTCGACGGGCGAAAGGGAACCAGAGCAGCAAGCATCACAACTAGGGACCCTCCACTTCCACAGGCACCATCGGATCTGGAAAGAAATTAGATGGTTGAGGCGCTACAGCAGCTTGGAATTGACGCCAACATGAGGCCGACGTCTAGGAAACCCGATCGACCGAGTTCATCAGTTTGGTGTGCCCTACTTTCTTATCTTTTCCGGTGAGGAGAAGAAGTAGACTATTGAGCATATAGCTCGGCTCTCGGTCCAGTGCGGGGGGTCCAAGGACTACCTCAAGTTTAGGCTCTTTGCCAACTCTATTACTAAATGGGCCTTCCTGGTATATGAACCTCCCGATCAACTCGATTAACAGTTGGTACGATCTGGAAAGCAAGTTCCATGAGCAATTCTATAGGACAGAACCAGACATTACTGTACAGTGGCCGATTTGGCAAGTCAGCTCCAAGGCGAGTCGGTCGAAAAATCGCGAGGTATAGTAAGTCAGAGCCTCTTCCCTTGTGCCCGACCCACTCACCTAATCTTGAACTAGGAGTAATCAGTTGACACGGGGCGCCGTTCCTAATAAAAAAAAAGAGGTTCTTTGTATATTAAATCCTGACCTTGTTCCAAAACGTTTGAGTAATTATCTTAGTAAGAAGTCCGCGTAAACTTGATTTTATGGATGGGCGGGTCGAGGTCTCAGCCAGAAAGGGGAAGCCCTTGCTCTAGCGGGAGAAGTGCAAATGCTTACTTCTATTCTAGTAGGCTCAAAAGAAGGAGAGAGAAGAGGTACGGTAGATCTTTCGTAGTTTTGAATAGCGTCGGCCCTTGAGGTTCGGATTAGTCGTAAATAGCCCCAAAGGCTACTTATTTCCTCTGCGTAGCAGAGGTACTTATCTTATATTATATACAGTTAGAACTTAACTTAATATTATAGGGGGCCTTTGGGGCTATTTATCTCCTTGGGAATTTATATTATAGTATGGCTTAGTCGTAAATAGCCCCAAAGGCTATTTATCTGCCCAATATATAGTAAGGGGGTAGCAGAGGAACTTATATTATATACAGGCGGATTAGAACTTAATTATAGTAAGTAGGGCCTTTGGGGCTATTTATCTCCTTTAGATTGATTTTAGGGAATTTACTATAGCCCTTCGGAATTTCTATTTATTTTAGGCTTAGTCGTAAATAGCCCCAAAGGCTATTTATCTACTCTGCATAGCAGAGGAACTTATATTATATACAGGCGGATTAGTCTACGCCAAAGGGGCTATTTATCTCCTTTAGTCGTAAATAGCCCCAAAGGCTATTTCTCTCCCCAATATATATACAGGGGTAGCAGAGGTACTTATATTATATACAGGCGGATTAGAACTTATATTATGAATGCAGGGCCTTTGGGGCTATTTATCTCCTTGGGTATTGGGAATTTATATTATAGTATGGCTTAGTCGTAAATAGCCCCAAAGGCTATTTATCTGCCCAATATATAGTAAGGGGGTAGCAGAGGAACTTATATTATATACAGGCGGATTAGAACTTAATTATAGTAAGTAGGGCCTTTGGGGCTATTTATCTCCTTTAGATTGATTTTAGGGAATTTACTATATTTTTTGGGTATTGGGAATTTATATTATAGTATGGCGGCCCTAATATAGTTAAATTGCATCGGCCCGGGCCGCACTTACTATAATATAAGTTCTAATCCCCCTGTATATATATTGGCTATATTTTTGGGCCTAATATAAAAGTCAGTTTCCTGCGGTAGCGACGTGGAAAGAATTCTTTCTCTCTGGACTCGGGCTCAAGACCAGGAGAAAGAGCTGGTGGCGCTTGAGTGAAAACGTTGATGCACGGCAGCTGTTCGGAGCTATACGCCATTCAGAGTAGAAGCAGCAGCCTCCAGTTATTCTTAATTCATTGGAGCGCAAAAGCATTTGCTTCAGTCCGCTCCCTTCTCTTACTTAGTCTTTGTCTTTGTCCCTAACGAGAGAAGTTGAAGGTTGAATCTCCCAGGTCAAATCACTCTCTTTAAACGTTCCTATAGCTTCCTCATATTCTACCCCAGGCCATACTATAATATAAGTTCTCCTAGATTGAAAAACTATAGCAGCAGGCTCAAACGTTTGAACTTCAGGAATGAACAACAGCACTCTTTCCAGTCGGTACGCAGACTCATCCCTCCTTATCGAGTTGCTACTCTTTCCGGCTTATGACGAAAAAGCACACTTTCACCATGAACGAGATGTCATAGCTGTAGTAGCTTTTCCTTGACGTCGGCTACTCATTCACAACTCTGTCATAAGTACGGCATCTCCTCTCCCTAAATTACGGTATTGCGAGCCCTTAACAGGCCCTCTCGCTATCGCTCGAGCCCTTAACAGGCCCTCTCGCTATCGCTAGAGCTCTCAAGGTTCAAGACTCGCCCCAAACCGATAGTACTCCACTACCCCTCGCTCTATCGCTCGGCTCTTTCAGTCTCTTTCTTATATTCTTTTTCTTTCCCTCTCTTTTCTTTTTATCGGAAGTGAGGTTAGGTTAGATTGAAGGCAGTAGCGAATCAAGTCTATTCGATAATACGAGGATAGTTTCGGTGCCGGAGTGGGATGGGACGTCGAGCCTTCTTCGGACGTCTTTGATCTTGTCTGATCACATCGTACTTTCTGGCCGGGCGGGCGACTGACTGCCTTACCTAACTTGAACTTGGCTAAAGAGCATAGACTACGCGAGGGGATAAAACACTCTTATCCTTCTACGCTTGCATCCCTTATCAATACTGTGCTTGAACTGGTGTACTTCTGGGACTCTCACTTGATTGTGAGTGCTTGCCCGAAGGCCGTCTCGCATGCCTTCTCTCCCGTCCCTATCTAGGTGAAGTGAAGCCAGTCCTTCTGTAGGGCATTCCTTTCTATCCCATTCCGTAATAGAGACGGTTTGGATTTGATAAAGTGGTAGGTCGATGAGTTTGGTGTGAGAAATGTCGACATAGGAAAGCTTAGCCTGCTTCTAGTTCTAGCTCGGTGGAAGTTCGCCCGATCCTATTATAATAGAGAGAAAGCAATACAGAGCTCACTGTCAAAAAACACATAGCTGTTCGAAGGACCACTTTGATATGATAGCTGAGGCGGGCTTAATCGCCCTTACCTTAGATCAATGAGCTATAAGTCATTCCACAGGTTCCTCCTTCTGCGGCCGCAAACATAGACATATAAGATAGTGGTGGCGAGCTGTCCACTCATGTCTTAATGACCACCAGTTCTCTTTCCGTGAGCTGAGGGTAGGACCGAGAGAGTGGTTCGCTAGCTGGAGGGATTAGGCTCTGATCTGTACCCGCGCGGCCACTGCAACTAGATTATCCTTGCTCCAAAGTGCCACAGACGATTCCGGACATTCTACACTCAACTCATAACAGGATTGAGCAGGGGGGTGCATTGACACAGCACTCCTTCCATCCCATATCAACGGGCATTCTCTTATTCCTCTTAATCTCCTGCGGACTCGGAAGTGAAGGGAATACATCTCTGTTCTGCTTGCTCTTGCAGTCGGCCTTGCCAAAAGCAAAAGAGAATCAGAAAAGAGTTGCGAGTTCTTATGTTACCATTCTCTCTCACTCTCTAGCACAATTAGTTCAATATAGTATTTCTTGGGTCTTGAGTCTTGTCTCTTTCGCACACTCGTATATAAGGTCAAATAGACTCTTGGATTGTTCTGTCTTTAGAGTCTTTATGTGTGTACTAATTATACTCTTGGGCAATTAATATATGACTAAGGGAGCAGGACAGGAACTTGGACATCCGGATATTAAGCAGCAGCTGCCGGGACAGAAGGTAGGGATACGGGAGAGGAGCGAATGAATAATGACGCGCTCGTAATAATGAACAGAAGGGAGAGGGAATTTGGAGTTAGAGTGAATGGCGAGAGTTCATTGCGTTTTAGCAACAGTCTCATATCAGAATCATGGTATACTTTATATAGAGAGAAGACTTTGAACTGGAATGAAAGCTCTAAAGTTAACTCAAGTACGGGAAAAGATCTGAAGATGCGTGATGCGTAACGAATGCCCTCAGGGTCCCGAACGAGAGAATCAATCAGGTAGAGTTCATGACTACCGCTATCGGCCATTCACTCTACCACTTACGCTCGAGCACGTCGTTATTCCTCGTCCCTTCCATTTATACTATCCGATGAGCATCGCGACGTTAAGACGGGGTGACGTGGCCGAATATGTGATAACGACGGGGCTCACTCTACCGGGAAAGCTTTAGTTAGCTCAGCTGCTACTATTTATACCGGAGCGAATGGATATCTAGATTCGATAGAACTTGGACAGGTAAACAAATTTATCGGTCAGTTACGCAACTACTTAAAAAAGAATAAACCTCAATTTAAACAAATTATATCTTCTACCAGAAGCGGAATCACTTTTGAAGGAAGTTATTCAGCAACAGATCGAACTGTTTTTACTTCAAGAACAAACATCAATTTCTCACTTTTTTTCTATTCTTAGTACAAGAATAATCGTTGAGAAAGAGTTCTAATTCGAATGATTCAAAAAAGGTTTCTTGGTATAGCCATTTTAAAAATGGATGTAAATAAATCTGCTTTTGTATTCTTAGTTCATATAAAAGATATTACCGGGAAAATCCTTTATAGAAAAAAGGATGTATATCTAAATTGATGGTGCATGTATTTATAATACATAATATGTAGCGGGTAGCGGGAATCGAACCCGCATCGTTAGCTTGGAAGGCTAGGGGTTATAGTCGACGTTGGTTGATTATTTTTAACGTCTCTAATTCAAAACTGAACATGAAATTTTTATTTCATTCGGCTCCTTTATGGAAGATTGATGTATTCATAGAGAAAGAATTACATCCATAACATCTATGTCAGCCTTTCTGTTTGAATGTATCCAAAACTATTTGCTTACTAGATGATCCCTCTAGAGGAGAGGGATTATATGAAATCCGTCTAGTCTAGTTACTTCGTTCTCTATTTTTACTGGCAGGATCCTGAGGAAAAGAATTGAGTTTCCACCGAGCTGAAACAATATGCGATGCGGATGGTTCTAGTAAACCAAAACCACTCTCTTCCAGCTTGTTTGGCTTCAATTTCCCTTTTACAACACCAAAATAGAAGATCTAGTTACGATTGGAACTAAACTTTTGTATCTTCATCCATGGATCCTTAGTCATACTTATTCAATTGGAAGACTGGATCCAGTTCAAAAAAATTATGTTTCACGACTACATAATCCATTTATATTTTTAATAAATATAAATTAATTTATAATAGGACTTTGGATACAAATCGTGAGAATGTATGTTCTTCCTCAAATATGCTATTGAGAGGTAAAGGATTAAACCTTTTTAAGAAAGAAAGTTTTTGATCGGAGTATGAAAAAAAACGGAGATACCCCTTCCCTTAACTATTTAAGTTTTTAATAGAACGAATCACACTTTGACCACGAACAAAGGAGTGAGACGCAATCAAGATAGGATCCAAATTATGGTGTTGACGCATATTGAGTCCTGCTAGCCAGGGACTTCAAAGGGTAAAGGGCACAAAGCTTTTTTCATTTTATAATTTTTTAAATAACATACATAAATTTTAATAAGACTATATATATATATCTTTGTTTTGTTGGATTGCTAGTATTTTCGGCCCTTACTATATATTTGGGGTCATTGAAGCTAGACAAAAAGAGGTACTGGCCTGGCCGGTACTTAACTAAGACCCGGCCTGGGCCGGGGGAAGAAATCTTTCGTACAAAATCAAAGAAGTAAGGTATTCTTTCTATTGTATTGTAGATACTTGTTTCGAATCATTATCTAAATGTAATTCCTGATCAAATTCGTTCTTTATTTACTCTGAACTTACGAATTGCCACAACATGGGTTGATTTTATTGATGTAATTTGACCCTCTTTTTAAACAAGATACCAGGGGAGAAAATCCCTTCCCAAGAATGAATCAAACGAAGATCCCGAGCAAAAGTAGAGAACCAGAAACTGGTTCACGAATACCATCAATATCTACTGGAGGGGCAGCAATGAAGGCGATAATAAATACGGAAGTTGCGGAATTTATATTTATTTTAGGAAGGCCATACTATAATATAAATAATCATCAAAACACCGAACCATCCAATGTAAAGACGGTTTTCAGTGCTGGTTATCCAGTTGCAGAAGCGACCCCATAGGCTTGTACTTTCGCGTCTCTCTAAAATTGCAGTCATGGTAAGATCTTGGTTTATTCAATTTATTAAGGACTCCCAAGCATATGTATTAACTATTCATAGTTATGAGTTAGATAATAGAAGGCTTGTTATCTAACAGTATAACATGGTTTATATGTCAATGTCAACCAATATCAACCGAACAGACGTATATCCATCTTATATATCTATGACTAAATACAAAAAAAAAAATATCTACGACTAAACAATTTGTAAATGAAGTGAATAAAAAAAAATCTTTATTTTTTCTTTTGACCGGGGCCCGGGACTCGAACCCGGAACTAGTCGGATGGAGTAGATATTTTTCCTTGTTATAATAGGTAACAAATCCCTCCCCAAAACGTGCTTGCATTTTTCATTGCACACGACTTTCCCTATGTATACATATAAAAAACATCCCGAGAAGAAAGTAAAGTGCAAATAATAATTTTGACTACTCAGTTGATTCAAGCAGTACAGTACTACATGAGCATTTCAGAATGATAATTCTCTGAATATTTTTTCTCTTGATCTATAGTATAAATATAGATCATTTGTACATCTTCTATGGATCTTATATTTATATTGTATTATGTTGTGACTAATAAACAATTTACCAGGTCATTGATACGGATAATATCCAAATACCAAAACGAGAAAAGGCACTGGAAAGGCCACGTCGCTGCCGCAGCGGATTATTACCAGTATAATTGCGTGCCCGGATCAAGTAAGTTCGTAGGATTAGAACTTATATTATGGCGGATAGAACTTATATGTATGGCGGAATTTATTCTTTTAGGGCCATATATTGGGAATTTATTATAGTATGGCGGAATTTATATTTATTTTAGGCCATATATTTGAACTTATATTATAGTATGGCGGAATTTACTTGATTTTTAGGGATATATCGGGAATTTATTATAGAAGATTAGTCGTAAATAGCCCCAAAGGCTATTTCTCTCCTCTGCGTAGCAGAGGTACTTATATTATATACAGGCGGATTAGTCTACGCCTTTGGGGCTCTTTATCTCCCCTTAATAACATTAAATTCGGAATTTATATTGATTTTAGGTAAATACGCTATAGTACACCCGGCCAGTTGGGAAGACAAGAGAATGATTATCCCACAAGAATGGGCGTGAAATATGACTAGGACAGTGAACAAATGCCTGATAAAATCCAAACAATGATTCCAAATTGGTGTGCTCTAACTTATTCATCCATATGGGTGCCCCTCCAGGCATATGATAGCTCATCATTACATATGGATATATGGTATTTGGGTCGTCATACCATAGGTGATCGCCGTATGGAATATATACGTCTGCGTGTCCACCAACCTCTCCTTATATAATAATACTGCTTGATTTCTATTTGGAATGTGGATATTCTATTTCTTATCATAAAAAGAGTGGAGACGGAAGATCTTCATTGCAAGGGCAGAGAATGTCATAGTTTCTTGGACCACCAATATGATTGCTGACATAACACACGCCAACAAAAGAAGATCACGATTGATCAATCAGGTTATCGATGGTCTAATTTCACTGTGATCGAAACGCACGGGCAAATGGTCTTAGCCAAATAATAAAGTGAGCTATAAAAGAGCAATAAAAGAGCAGCAAAGCAATAAAAGAGTCGCTAGCTAATAATGCCTTTGCAGAAACGGGAGTCAGATTCTTTGAAATCCGATCGACAATTTACTATATTTTTAGGGGCAAACTCAAGAGATCCGTTATTTGAATCAATTGACTTAGATTCAGCAATCCTTATTCCGAGCCGCATCACGAACTCTCGATATCGACGAGCTACATTCTCATCAGCAAAACAGTAGAATCCTGCTCTGTCCCTACCTCCCCGATCCGATCCGAACCAAACCCTAAGAGTCTCTTATCTGTAGCTTGCTTCTCCCTACGTATTTGACTTCTTTGGCCCATATAGACAGTAGGCCTTCTTTGGCCCTTAGATTGCACAAACAAGAATAGTAGGTTATTTTCCTCTAAAGGTGTGCATCACTTGGGAGTGAATTTATTCTATCTACTTACTATATTTTTGGATTAGTCGTAAATAGCCCCAAAGGACTTGGGGCTATTTATCTCCTTTGGGGCTATTGTAGACTAATCAGGGGTAGCAGAGGAACTTATATTATATACAGGCGGATTAGAACTTATATTATGAATGCAGGGCCTTTGGGGCTATTTATCTCCCTCACCAACAGAGCTATAATTTCTTTATATTTATTTTAGGTAAATATCTCCTTTCTATTTATTTTAGGCTTAGTCGTAAATAGCCCCAAAGGCTATTTATCTACTCTGCATAGCAGAGGAACTTATATTATATACATAAGGATTAGTCTACGCCTTTGGGGCTATTTATCTCCTTTAGTCGTAAATAGCCCCTTTGGCTATTTATATGCCTCTGCGTAGCAGAGGTACTTATCTTATATTATATACAGTTAGTCTACGCCTTTGGGGCTATTTATCTCCTTTCGTAAATAGCCCCTTTGGCTATTTCTCTCCTCTGCGTAGCAGAGGTACTTATATTATATACAGGCGGATTAGAACTTATTATGAATGTAGGGCCAAAGGGGCTATTTATCTCCTTTGGCTCAATTTACTTTTATATTAGGCCTGCAAGTCCTCTCATTTATTATTACCTCTGGTACATTACTTCTGAAGTAGAAAAGCACTCTGGAACAATCGGTAAAGCTCAACTCTTCGGTGATCCACCCCAATCACCAGTCCCTCGATATAGGACTTGGAAGACTTAGAAGAATAGCATTCCGATTGCAATTCAGTTTATTACCTTAATAAAGGATAGGGCATAGAAAAGGAAGAACAGGCACTCGATAGAATACTTCCACCACTTCGACAGCTTACACTAACAGAAAGCCAGACAGACATACTACTTTTCAGACTAAGATAAGAGAGAGTTGGAATCCTGACAATGCTTACATAAATAAAAAGAAGGGACGGAAATACAACTTTCCTGGATGTTCGGGGATCAGGAGCGAAAGAACTCAATTGCTAAATGGAGGAGCGAATGATAATGACGCGACCGATAGCCCGGACTCGCTTTAATGACTAAAGGTTGGTTCTAAAAGATCTGACCGATAAAAAGAGGGAGAGGGGTTGGCAGTCCAGGTTATGAAATATCCAGCCGGGTCTTTAGTGCCTGATCCAACAGAAGGAAAAGCCTACCGCGTAGTGGGATAGTCAAAAAATCTTTGCAGCTTGAATCTCTGGGCTAGGGGCTGGGTTTGCAACAGGTCGAAGATCTTTATTAGTTTCTGCTGTCAGGATAGCAATTCTTCTTTGTTTAAATGCTACCCTCGCTCAACCTCACCCCAGGTAAACCGAACCTGGGCGTCAATTTGACTTTATCGGAGTTCCTTCTTTCTTCTGCCTCCCCAATCAGATCTAACAGGCTGGCACTCCCGGATTAGAGCTCTTGAATCCCGTGCAAGTCCTGAAAAGAATTAACTTCCTAAGATAAGGACGGACTGTTTGTTCTTATCTCTTTTCTAGCAAGAACTTTGATGTCCCAAAGTAGAAAAAGAAATACACTTCTATGCCTTGGGAAACCTAGACGATCAATCTCTTGAAGAACCTATGAAGGGGTCTAGGTCACCAATAGTTGTCAAAAAGGCTGACTGACTCCCTGAAGCTTTACATACAGCTAGAAGCAAACAAGCACGAAAGGAAGTCCGTCTTCCTTTCTTCTCGGCAACAGAAAGTGTTCTCTGTTTTAGAGATCGATTCACTTCCATTGACCTAGATGGGAGTTGTCTTCTTCGACAGCGGGTTCTACATCCGGCATCCCTCTTCATTTCCGGGAGAATGTAGCCGATTTACTTAGTAGGGACCTGTCCAATTGCTAGTTTGGCTGGAGTTGTTCGTTTCGAAATGCTAGGTTGACATAGAAGAATCCGAAAGGAGATGCTTTGAAGAATTGTCAGGGCTGTTCCGGGATAGGCGACTTCTCAATCTTGGAAGATCAGAATGGAGTTGCATTCGCTTTCCCGAGCTAGAGTGGACGGATAGAGTCGAAAGCACAGATCGAAGAGATAGATCGGTCCTCTATGTTTTGAACAAGAAAGAGATTCTTAAAGTTCTCCCACGGGGCAACCCAGCCTTTGAAACAAGTTCCAATCTATTCGAGCCCTTGAAAGCAGTATAATTTCATGTGTAAAGCATAGTGAGAGTGACACAGATCCCCTTTTAAAATAGGGAAAGCAAAATCCTAATCATCAGGTAAGACGGGTAGAATACGAAACTGCCTTCAAAAATGAAACTGCATCAACAAGAGCAATCGCAGCTTATTCATCGAGAAGCCACTCGCGGCACACTGACTAGAAAGAATCTGCGAGAAGGTCTTCTGGCATACTACTAATCTATTTTCGTGATCGAATACAACCTAGGAACAGTTGTACGCCTACATAACCAATCTCCCAGATCAAGGGAAGAAGGTCTCAGTTTAGTTCTAGGCAATTTCTTTCCACTCTTAGAGAAGAAAGGTCGCGACAAGAGTACAACTTCTATCCTGCTTCCCGGCTTTTCTTTTTGCCATTGGAGCACACCTTTCGCTAGGAAGGGATCAGTGACGAGTACGAAATGCTTTTCACATACAAGTCGGATAGCGCGATCAGTCCTCCACCTGGCATTCCAGTTCAAATACTAGTGAGGTAGACAACCTCATGTCATGCGTGAAAATAGTAAGGACCTTGCCTACGGGCTCATTGGGACACTCAAGTACAAAGGAATTCTCCACTTAAGGAAGGTTTCAGAGAAAGAGGATCAAAGCAATGGAAAAGCAAGGAAACGAGGCGATTTTTAGGGTTTGGTATGGTAGTGAGACCAATAGGGAAACATAAGAGGGAGTATGTGAAAGATCCATTGACACACGAAGGTGGAAGTAAGGTGTGTCTTACATAGCTACTTAATTCGCATCCTTCCTTTCCTCTTTTAAGTTAAGTGAGGAACTCGCCTGAGGGAAAGGGAATGCGACCCTCCCAAGATATATCATATAATAGAGCATGTTGCCCTGAAGAAGGATTGGAGTTCTTTTCCTTCGGTCCATAAACGCAAGAATCACGAGACGGCAGACATCGGCCGATGAGGCGGCCCTAGTCCTTTAACCATTTATAAGGGGCAATGATCATTCCTAACCTATTCCACTCGCCACCACCGCTCTTTTGCGCACAGTCGGCACTTCCTGCTTTTCATTCCATAGCCTATCGCAGCCACCCTATGATAAATCCTTTGCATTTTGTATAGGAACCCCTTTCTCAAAAAGAAAAACCCTTCCTTTAGCACATGCCCACGAAAGAAAGAAAAGATGCATCAAAAGTGGTTTCAGGGGTGAAGGAGAATAAAGAGTCGCTACCCCCTGGGTTTTCTGTCTCCTCTCGGTCAAAAACAATTTAACAATCGAAAGAGGGTCGACGGGTTACAGTAATGACACCTTTTGTTAAAAACAGCAAGCTCCGTAATTCTGAAAGGCGCGTTAGCCTATCTATAGAAAAGGGCCTTAGATGAAATAGATCGCCTATGAACAGGCAACAGGAACAAGCCTACTGGCCCTAGTACCTAGATAACCTAAACCTTTGTACATGAATGAATGCACACTCACTACTCCTTATAGTTATCTATCTATCCAGATATATGGAGATTTCGTATATAAAGATATATATATATATATTTTTGCCTTATGAAGCGAGTAGGAAAAGTAGGAAAGAGATACGATAAGATAGAAGGAACTACGCGTCTTCCTCTATAGTGTTTTCTCCCAAGATTCTTTATTCTGCTCTCTTTCCTCTCTTTGCGGTTAATCCAATAGTGCACGCCCCGCACAGATGCTCTCCGTTCTCTTTGCTTTGTTAGAATGCCCTCTTACTGCTTGAGAAGGAGCTCATAAACTTACACTCTTCAATGTCTCAAGTAGGCCAATTGCCTTGATTCCCTGTGCTATCTCGTGAGTAGCTGTTAGATGCGTCCTTCCCGATCTTAGCATGAACAGATTCTGGGCATCTTCGATGAGAAGGAATTGGATCAGAAGCATCGACTGTGAGGGAATGGTCTCTTGCAAGACTAAGGGCTTAGCAAGAACAAGGAAGAATGCGCGACTGGAGAAGAAGGCTTTGTCCCCTGTGGGTAGTGGCCAGGCGAAAGGACCGACCCTATCTATAAGAGCACCGTTCGCCAGGCGTGTAAGAAGACATGGCCTTTTCCCAGGGTATCTACCAAGACTCGGTAAAAAGATTCACGCAGGCTTACCTCGAAGAGGTAAGTGAAACTGACTCCTCTATCCCTTCTATTGCCTCCCCTACATTACGACCCGCGGGCAGTAGGCTTGTCTAGTCGTGTATGGAGGATAGGCGGTCCTAAGCCTATCCCTTCCTGGATGCCCTCATAGGAAGCAATCCCCGGTCGCGAGGTCACCTTTAAGGTATTTTCTTCTTCTGCATTTTGAGGATGATATAGATTTGCGATCTGATGACAGTGACACGTGTATAAAATAAATAGTTGCGGTCAAACCATCTCAAGGAAGGCCTACACTTCTTCAATTTACTTTTATATTAGGCTCGTCGACCTTTCTCTTTGATGAGTCGTCCAAACAAAATGTCATGCTTCGCACCCCTCGCATTTTGAGTGGATTCTTCCCAACTTCGAGAGTGAGATTGATCCGACTAACCAAGCAACGGTCAGTTGTGCGGTAGCGTAAAGGGTGCGATAGCAATAGGAAAAAGACTAAGAAAAGTAAGTCAGGGTTATGCCATAAAGAAAGACGTGTCTCCTTGATCGCTTAGACGCCCTTCTTGATCGACTGCTCTCTCACGTCGCTATGCTCGTACCTTACTATTCTTCCTCTCAAAGAAAACTTGCATGTAGGGAGTAAGCCCATGAACTAGATTCTAGGCTGCCCCGATGGTTAATTACCATCTAATATCTCATCTTAATGAATCTAAATCATGTTCATATCAATTCAGTCTAGAATAATCCCTTCTACTTTACATTCTTTTGTTTACGAAGGTGGTTTGCCAGGATGATCTACGCATAGTTGGAGTGGAACGAAAGATGCGAGGATTGGGGAGCACCCACCTCTTAACGGGCGGCTGGGAGCGGATCTTGCTACGGATGGAAGGCTTTAATTAAATAAGACTGCCGTCTCTAATTTCCTTTCTTGAGACCATCCCCTTGCACTCCTCACGCAACATTAGAGGGCCGGCCCCCCTTCAAACTCAAACGGAGGCTGGCAGGGCAGGGAACGGATTCCTATGCCTCGAGAGCTGGGAAGTTTTGGGTTGGGCTCTGCCCCCATCTAAAACACAGACAGGCTATGAGACCGACCTGGAGGTTTCTAAGAGCTCCCAATGTAACAACCTGAGATCCTGTTTCAAGGGTGGTGTGAGCTAGAGACATCGTCAATTCCATTTCTACCTCATTTTGCACTTTTGTTGCTTTGAAGATCATCGTCTAGTTTTGTTAGAGCAGATTCAATACCCTCGATTCGACGAGACTCGTCGAATTTAGTTGTGTTCTTGTGTAATAGTCACTCTCTGGCCCCTTTTTGACTTTCAGTCTTGCTTTTTCGACCTGGAGGAGAATGCGATAGCTACATGGGCAAACCTATCTTGTGCACGTATCCGTGTAGAACTCGACATACAGGAGGCTCCCAATCGATTCACTAAGCTAGTTACCAGTACCCCGACAGATGTCACCTGATCAAAGCGGGAAAGCTGGAACCGTGCCATCTTTAACCACAGCTCTATCTCTTGTTTTGGTTTTGTGCGCTTTAGGCATCTCTAAAGGGATGACCAGTATCTTTCTTTGAATCAATATTTACATATAAGAATTTGTGGACCAGGCAGATGCAGGCAATTAACGATCTTTACAGGTTTCTTTATGTGATTTGAAATTTGAAGAAGGTCTAATTAGGTCTTGAAACGAAAGAATAAAGAGTGAACCATTTCTCTGCGACGACCATCAGTATTTTCTAGATCAAGAGTCGTTTTTCATAGTATAAATTGCTACGCGAGGAGAGCCCCTATGATCAAGAGTCGTTTTGAATAGAACTACTCTTGCAGGCACGCAATTATACTGGTAATAATCCGCTCTCGCTATTTACGACTAATCCGAATCGATAAAATGTGCCTCCCTCTAAAAAACATCAGCAATATTTAGTCGTAAATAGCCTTTAGGGCTCCTATCATTCACGACTATATATGCATATATCGCTCTGGCAGAGGAGATAAATATAGCCCCTTTGGCTATTTACGACTAATCCAATCGACAAATATTATCCGTTCAAAACGTATACTGATCTGCGGGGCCATTTACGACTAGACTATATAATATAATATGAAGTTCGGGCCATTCACTCTACTCATGCATTGATTATGGTCCTGATACCACTTTCGTTCAGGTGGTATATAAGACCCTCCCTTGCTTTTAAGGATCCTGATGTCAATATATTCCTACAAGTTATTAAGGTGTAATATATATAGGGTTCCAATAGCTGCTTCAAATCCTAATAATTCTTAAGTAAGAGTAATTAGCTCTTTAAGGAGGGTTAAATGGCTTTTGCTTCTGATTCAGCATTTGAGTCTTCTCCTAAGGAAATATTAGCATATGATTTTGGAGTTCAATCTTTTCATTCTCTTTTACATACTCCCAGTTAAACTAATAGGGGCGAGTTCTTTATATCCCAAAAAAAAGATCTCTTATATTAAAAGACACGGGAGCAAGAGGATGTTCATTGAATCTCGCCAGGGTCGCCTCTCTCCTCAGAACGTGTAGCCAGCCCAACGAGCTCGAGAGTGGGACAAGAGCCAGAACCCAAACAGAACTTTTTTTGTTTTATCTGAAGAGACTTTCTACTTTGATATCTTTTATATGAAGATACTTGATTGAATGAGTGTGCTAAAACAGTGCTTTTTTGCCCTCTCCTTTATGGTCGAGCCTCTCGGGTATACCCTCCAACAAGTCTAATATTTGAATGGCACGCAAAATAATAATAGTAGTCGTGAATACGAAACTAGGAAAGATCTTGGCCTCATCTATATCAGTCCTCTTTCATTCACTATTTAGCAGCGGATAGCCATTCACTACTGTTGCAGAGGGATGATTTCTTTAGGCTCTTATCTGCGAACCGATCACAAGGTAGATTGAGCGTTTTTTGAATTGGGATCCGCGTTAACCAACACCAACTCGCCATAAATCTAGCTTAGAGTATGATCGTTGTCATTACACATTTCGACTATCCGTGGGTGTTCAGTGGAGTAAGCAAAGCGGTATCCGATGTGTGCGAAAGATGCAATTGCATGCTCCTTCTAGCTTTCTTAATTTGAAGCTCATATTGAGGGTTCTTTTTTTCAGGTCAGCAACCGTAATACATTGATGTTCGAACGAGTCAGTAGCAAGTTTAAAGTGTGTGTGTTTTTTTTTTTTAAGGAAGCAGGCGCTAGGGCCTTTAGTAATTTAGCTCAGGGCTCAAGGCGTATAGGTCTTTTTTGTTTTCCTGATCAGATCTCTTCTTTATAGAATAAAGGCCTACTCAGAAAGATCGTAGCAAGGATGAAAGCGCTATCCCACCCCACTTTATTGATGGAGTCATATGACACGTCGCGATGCCCAATATATATACAGGGCCTTCTCTTTGATATAGGTTACAGACTCAGCAGCTAGCCTTTCGAGAAATCTTTGTCGAGATCACGAATCAGCAGCTATATAAGGAGTTGTTCCATAACCCGCAGGCATCAAAGAAGACCATTGTTGGAAGAAGGGCTACAGGTATGATATCAATCACTATGGTGAGTCTTAGCTATAAAGAAAACTCAAGCTTTCTCGTGTCGAAAGGGAGAGAAGGTACGAGTGTCAACGACGTGAGAAGAGGGACCTAGAGGAGATAGAAGCTTTAGTGAGGGCGGAACTGCTGACTCTAGAACTTATTAAGAAAAGAGTAGCCTAGCAATGCTCAAAGATCTCGCCCAGCGGGAAGGATTGCAGCTAGATTTTATACCAACTTTGATCCCCGGAAAGTTCGCAAGGGTACGAAACATAGCTAATAAAAGCAATCCGGAAAAACACTTCTTCACGTCGCTACCGCTCATCGGATAGTGTCAAAGATTCAATTTAGTGATGGTATCTAATGAAGAGATCAATCCTATAGATTTGAAGACGAGGTTCTTTCATTCCAGTTGATCGAGAAAGCTCCGCCCAAAAACGCTTCGCATATTGTGGACTGCGGTCCCGCCTAGAAATACACTTTATAGCTCCGGCAGCCTCAGATCAGGAATGGAAAGCGACTTATTATTATATTAGGCGTTAACTCAAGTCCGGGAGTTCTTTATATCAGATAGAACAGAAAAGATAAGTATCTGCTATATGCTTAACACATGCATAAACAATAGGGGCACAAGGTTTGTCATGTCAGCGGTCGGCCCTTACTATATATTTGCGATCGGATTAGTCGTAAATAGCCCCAAAGGCTATTTCTCTCCCCAATAATATAGTAAGGGGTAGCAGAGGTACTTATATTATATACAGGCGGATTAGAACTTAATTATAGTAAGTAGGGGCCTTTGGGGCTATTTATCTCCTCTGCGTAATTTACTAGATTTTTGGGGAGATAAATAGCCCCAAAGGCTATTGTAGACTAATCCAATCGACTCTGCTACGCAATTTAACTCCTATGCTATGCAATTTCACTCCTCAATTTACGCCAAATATATAGTAAGGGCCGACCGCATTTATATTTATTTTAGGCCATTTACGCCAAATATATAGTAAGGGCCGATGAGTGATAACGACGTGGACGGCAACTCCCACTTTCTGACCTAGCGGATGAGTATCTAATGGAATATGCTTTCGCCCACTCTTCTTACTATGTTCCCGCCTAAGAAACAAGAATCTTTACTGCATGCATGAACTATTCAGAACGGGGATGCTACTCAAAATGCTAATCCTACCCCCTTCTTATCTGTTTCATTTAGGTTAGGCTAAGGCTGCTATCAAGTAATCTTCCTGCGTTTGAAAGGAGAAAGACTCCCACAGACTTGCTTGCAGAAGGAATAGAACGAGATGCTCTTAGTTCTGACCTAGCCCATCCAAGATAAGCAGAAATGCATCGGATTAGCCTAGCAATGGGCAGTAAGGAAACTTAGTAGCCTGGTGGCACGACACGGAAAGACCTTCTCACTATGCCAGAACTGCCAGAACTGGAAGGATTGATTCTTGGGGTTCTTTCTTTTATGATGAGTCTGAGCTAGTGGTATTCTATCTATAACCAGCCCACGCCCACCGTGACCGGCAGGATTTGTGTGGTCTACGTACCGGAACTGGACAATGGGTGGGTGTCCAATTAGAATCAAACATTCCTTAGCTAACAAGGATAAGGATTCATTCACCTTCGCTCCTCTCCTTATAGTCGAGCCTATCCAGGCCTCTCACATTCGTTCGTTCTTCGAAACCTCTTACTAGTACTAGTCTAACTAGCAGATTGAACTAGCAACATCACATCATATAGAAAGAAAATATAGAATACCGATTGACAAGCATTCAAGAAGCAAGCCATCTAAGCAACTAATCAAGTAAGCTTGTGACTCCTTCCGTCCAAGGGGATCTTCCATATCCTGAAAGGGTCAGGGAAGTGAAAAGGCTAGAGTAAGCAAGGTGATAGTAACCCGCGCGTCAATCTCTTTTGCTAGAGGTTCTGACTTGAAAAGGAGAATATAAAGGAAGTCAGGAAGAAAGAGAAAGGATAAGAAAGGTTCTTGTCTCCATCTTGGGATAAAGCTAACGCTCTAACCGTCCAGTCAGTCCCTAAAAACCCTGATGCAAGATATCTTTGAAGTAAGCTGCGAGTAAACAGCTATCCCCTACAGCAAACCCAGTGCTGTATGCAACCCTGCGTGCTGAGTGCCGCACGACCCAGTCTGGAGGACAAGGAAGTGACACCAGCCATGGAGAAGCTGAAGTTTCCTCAGAAGTCTCAAGAGCCGAGCCCGTCTTAGTAACCAATGCTGAGACGGCCCAACCCACTTGAACGGCTAGAGCAATACAATACATAGAGTTCAACGAGAAAAGGAACCAACCAAGAAAAGAGGCATCCAGACCTTTTGAAAATGATGCTGCGTATCGAAACACGGTTACCTCCAGCACAGGAAGCGCAAAGAAAGAAGGCTTGGATCCCTAAGACATGACAGGGCAGGTGAGAACAACAGAGTTGGATCCCGAATCACTAAATAGTGAGGGTGCTTCGATCGCTCCTTTTCTAAACATAATTCTTTCCGGAAAGACTCATGGTTAAGACTGGGAATTTAGCCCAGGCCTTTTGGGACGCTACGAACGATCTGCGCTGGACATAGTAGAACTTCGTTCGTAAGCATCTAAAAAGCAGCAAGGGCATCTGCCAATTATGTTACGCCAGTGATTGGTAGAAAAAGAGTGAAACGGGCTTAGAGGCTGCTAGAGACCTTGAGACCTCTATTTTACACCTGGTAAAGACTTCAAAAAAAAAGCTTTTAAAAGCAAGAAAGTGGCAATACGGCGAAAGCAGCCTAGCTTCTTTCTTCACAGACAGCGTAGTGATAAGAAAATGCTAATGCCGTTGACTCAGATCCAAGACGGAAAGTGGTTGATGACGACTTTGAGTAGGAGGACTAATTCATCACAACAGGTTTAATCCCGAGATCCTTCTTCCCTGGTTCCTGAGCCCAGCTCGCCTTTTTAGAGACTTCTCACTCCCATTTCGGGCTAGACCATCGAAATCTTCAACTTCTGGCTAAGCCGACATAACATATTCAACCACGGATTAAGTCGACCCCGTCTACACGTCGCCCCGTCTACACGTCGCGATGCAGGTCGTGCCCAAAAATAGAAGTACGTTGGATTAGTCGTAAATTGCGTAGCAGAGGAGATAAATAGCCCCAAAGGCTATTGTAGACTAATCCGCCTTACTATAATATAAGTTCCCCAATATATATACAGGGCCCTAATATATACAATTGAGGAGTGAAATTGCATAGCAGAGGAACT
Source organism: Curcuma longa (assembly GCF_044706935.1). NCBI lineage: Eukaryota > Viridiplantae > Streptophyta > Magnoliopsida > Zingiberales > Zingiberaceae > Curcuma > Curcuma longa. The sequence continues at coordinate 2,229,385 of NC_133861.1, forward strand.
TATATTATAGTAAGGCGGCCCGGGCCGACCGCCAAATATATATACAGGGCCGCCATACTATAATATAAGTTCAAATATATATACAGGGCCGCCATACTATAATATAAGTTCAAATATATATACAGGGCCGCCTGTATATAATATAAGTTCAAAGGAGAGAAATAGCCCCAAAGGCGTAGACTAATCCGCCTGTATATAATATAAGTACCTCTGCTACAATTTACTAGATTTTTGGGGAGATAAATAGCCAAAGGGGCTATTTACGACTAAAGGAGAGAAATAGCCCCTTTGGCCCTGCATTCATAATATAAGTTCTAATCCGCCTGTATATAATATAACTCTGCTACCCCTGATTAGTCTACAATAGCCCCAATATTTATCTGCCCAAAAATCTAGTAAATTCCCATCTTTGATTGGAAAGAAGCCCCTGTATATATATTGGGGAGTTCTTTCCTTGACTTATTCAAGGCTATTCACCTGAAGAGCTGTGGACAAAGAAGCTTCCTCGGGATGAGCTTCTAGCAGACTTCGTGCTTCCAGTCAAGCACTCCTGCTTTGGTCTTATAAAAGGTCTATTGATATAATAGGGTATGGTAGGATTGTATATACCTGCACCTGAGTTGGAACAAATCAAGGTTGCCGGACATGGAAAATAAAAGACTCTTTGGTTGTTGGTTTTTCTTGGTATTGGGTTTGGGCTCCGGGAACAAGGAAAGGGGTGTAGCATTCAGGGGTAAGGAAGTGAAAGGGGGAAGGCATGGCGGGTTAAGCTATTTCAAGGTTTGTGATTGACTTGTGAGTTGCTTGGTTAAGGGATTTTATCGGGGCAACAACAAGACAAGGGTAAGAGCATGAAGGTCTTGCTTGATGGGTTTTGTTGATGCGTAAGGCAGTTCAAGGTTTGTGATTGACGTTGGTGTTCTCTTGTTTTTGTTTTGCTTGACATTTTTTATTCTCTTGTCTGGTTTAGTCATTTTTATAGGACGAAAGCAAAGGAGTTCGCCCCGTAGGAAAGGAGGTCAAGTAGTAGAAGACACTTTGTAGTGTAGTAAGATTAAGATACTTCACTAAGATGAAAGCTATAAACAAGCTAACATCAATTTGCAATTTGTTCACTCCTTGTAGGGATGCTTAACACATGCATTGCACAAAGACTCATCCTATACATGAGTACTAGAGAACACTGAGTTCGTGAATTCAAGTTGATCGAGATCGCCCAATAGTGCTTCGCAGTAGTGGACCGCGAGAGAAATGGTCCCGCGAAGCCGGTAACCGGGGCCTAAGATCTTTCATTCAAGAATTCAGAGTCACTCAGGAAAAGAATAGGAGAATCAGATGCGTAACTGGGTGACAGAACTATAACTATGGGGTGACGTTTAGTGCGTGATGCGTAACTATAAGGGGAGGGATTGACGTTTAACTATAACTATAGGGTGACGTTTAGTCTGGTAAGAAGATTTTTAGGGGAGTGTATTTGCTAATTGTTTGCTAATTGCTTTCGCAAGATTCAATTCCTCAATTCAAGAGCCCTTCAAGAGAGAGCCCCAAGATGCAAGATAAAGAGAAGAGCAGAAGAGCACCAGCACCAAGATGAAAGTCAATTCCTAGTCTAGGAGGAAGATTTGAGTATGAATTGTATTTGCTAATTGTTTGCTAATTGCTTTCGCAAGATTCAATTCAATTCCTTGAGTTTGAGTGTTGATGAAATTCCTAGTAGGGGAGGAATCAAATAGTATGAGTAGAATTGCTTTCGCATCGGAATCGACAGATTCAATTCCTTTAGTCCTAGAGGAGATAACAGATAAGACGTCGCGCACCCGATTCAACTGCGTACATTCTTTACGGGAAGCTAAACATTCGATACGGAAAGTGTCGGATTAAACTATATTTATATATTAGTTCCTGCTCCCCGACTCTTAATCAATTGATAGCTTAGTGTTGAACTAAATGCATTCGGGCACCTGACTTCCTTTCCTGTCTCGGACTTTCACCTGACTGCAAATATCTTTCGCTCTTTCGGTTACCTTATATAAGATAAGGATTCAAGATAGGAATGGAATCAAGATAGGAATGGCGAATGATGACGAAGAGATCATTCCTAGTAATGAGAGAATTCTACTCCATGAGTGAACCAATAAATGGAAAGGAGATAAATAGCCCCTTTGGCGTAGATTAATTCGCCTTACTATAATATAAGTACCTCTGCTACGCCTCTTTGAGTCGAAAATAGACCCTTTGGCTAAGGAGATAAATAGCCCCAAGAAGATAAATAGCCCCTTTGGCGTAGACTAACTGTATATAATATAAGAGTTGTACCTCGGCTACGCAGAGGCATATAAATAGCCAAAGGGGCTATTTACGACTAAGTAGACTAACTGTATATAATATAAGATAAGTACCTCTGCCACAACTTACTATATTTTTGGGGCATATAAATAGCCTTTGGGTCTATTTTCGACTCACAAAGAGGCATAGCAGAGGTCTTTCTATTTTAGTAAGATGGTTTATTCTACTTAGTCGTAAATAGCCCCAAAGGCTATTTCTTCTACTCAGCATAGCTGAGGTCTTTATATTATAGTAAGGCAGATTAGTCTACGCCTTTGGGGCTATTTATCTTCTCGGGGCTATTTATCTCCTTGAGGCAGAGAAATAGCCAAAGGGGCTATTTACGAAAGGAGATAAATTGCCCCAAAGGCGTAGACTAACTGTATATAATATAAGATAAGTACCTCTGCTACGCAGAGGCATATAAATAGCCAAAGGGGCTATTTACGACTAAGGAGATAAATAGCCCCAAAGGCGTAGACTAACTGTATATAATAGCGGATAAGTTCCTCAGCTATGCTGAGTAGAAGAAATAGCCTTTGGGGCTATTTACGACTAAGCCTAAAATAAATATAAATTCCGGAGCCCAGTAGCGCTTAAATGCCCAGTATATGGGGGCCAAGGATGAGTCTTTAAAAAGAGGCTTTCGCATCGAAAGATTAAATATTCAATGACTATTCCTTTAGTCCAACAGTAGGGATCGAACAAGTGTCTATATGGACAACAGTAGGGATCGAACTGCTTTCAGACGAACTCACCTTGAATCAGTTGATTGCTTCCATTTGTGCGTTGCATTTAAGGGCATTTGTAGGAATGGAATGTAGCCTCTACTCCTGGCTCTGCAGGGTCAGGGCTACCTGCTATGCCTACTTAACTGAGCAGCCTACTTAACTTAACGGGAGGGGATTTGCTTTTTGATCCCAAAATTCATTTATTGAGCGCCTAGCAGTGAGAGTATGCTTTCAAGCTTTCCTTGCTTTAGCTTTAATAAAGAAGATAAGAAAGTAGAACTAGTGATAAGAAAGTCTAACTTAGTGTATCAGTCGAGCTCCGTACCCTTTGCTTGCGAGAAGGAAGGAGTGGAGTTCAACACCAGGATAGGGAATTGAACTAGATAAGTAGAGTAGATAGAGAAGTATCTACAGGAATTCCTATGATAGATAAGGAGATAAAGGAATGAGATAAGTATCTACAGGAATTAGTAGAGGAATAAGTAGAGGAATGAGTATAGGAAGTCTCTTTTGTAGAGTGTAGAGTCTCGGACTCGGTTAGTCTCGGACTCGGAAGTCTCTGAAGTGGGTCTCGGACTCGGAAGTCTCTGAAGTGAACTAGAGGAATGAGTATCGGAATGAGTCGACTAGCCTCATTATCATTATACTTCCCACTGGGCGAGAGGTGCACCTCCCCAAGGTGTGAAGCTGACTTGCAAAGACCCCTAACTACTTTCAATTCGGCTACCCGAACGAGAGAAGGAGACCTACCCACTCTACAGGTGTTCAGCTGACATAGAGAAGGAGACCTACCCACTCTACAGGTGTTCAGCTGACATTCTAATAAGGCAAAGGCTTTTGACCAGCTTCTCTTGAACGAATGAATATTAAGAAGATCCATTTTTGATTCAATTCCTTTAGTTTGAGTGGTGATTCAATTCCCATTAGTCTCATTCCTTTCGAAAGATTAAATATGAGAAATTACTTTAGTACTTATAGTCTATTCAATTACTTGAGTTCAATTCCTTTAGCTAGTTCCTTTAGTGAAATGACTTGAGTCCTCAAGATGCAATATGAAATGACTTGAGTCCTTCTAGTCTATTCCTTGAGTTTGAGTACTTATAGTCTATTCAATTACTTGAGTTCAATTCCGGGTGGTAATCTTTTATTTAGTATGATAAGTATTTGCTAGTATGATAAGTATTTTCGAATTGCTTTGCTTTCGCACAATTCCCATTAGGGGAAGATAATTTGTCATGATTTACTAGATTTTTGGGGAACTTATATTATATACAGGCGGATTAGTCGTAAATAGCCTTTGGGGCTATTTCTCTCCCCAATATATATACAGGGCCCTAATATATACAATTGAGGAGTGAAATTGCTACGCAGACTGCGTAGCAATTTATACTCCTCTGCGTAGCAATTGTAGACTAATCCCCTTTATTATAGTATGGCTATATTTTTTGGGCACGACCTGCGACAGCGACGTAAAGCAAACCACTACTGAAGTTCAAATATAAATTCCACGTGACCAGTCTCTTGCCTTCCGTACTTATTGTATTGGTTGAGGTTGAGCCGAGCTGAGATTCATTTGACGAAGCCGCTCAACGAAGAAGCCCGCCAGATATATTATTACCTCTTCTCGAATTCCTCTTTGCTCGCCCGGTCGAACTAGCGCCGCTCCTCAGACCGGTGAGACTCTACCCTTCATGATTCGACTGAGCTTTGCAAGGCCTGACTCCCGATGCTCTCGTTCACGAGCTTCGAAGGCGGGTTTGATTCTGCCCTTCTCACTCGACTCGCTGGGCCATACAGTTAACAGGTGGGGCAAAGAAAGACTCTCCGCTGCTCGTCCCATGCACTCCACTCGCTGACTCATGCTCATAGAAAAAATGACAACAGCAACAAGAATTTCAACAAAAGAATTGAAAAGAATCTAAAAGATCTGATCAAAGACTGCGACTGCTGAAACCGTAAGGATTGCTTCAGATGGTCAGCTGCGTGGATGGCAGAGATCGCGCTCCGCGATCGCTGCGCTTACTCTGCGCGCAAAAGCTTGACTCTGCTGCGCTCCGCTATCGCGTAGCTTACTCTGCCGCTTGCGCGCTCAACTTTGCCCTAACTTCCTCCTTATATAGCTTAACTCAATCTTTGCTCCGTATTAGACTCCGCTTCCCTCATCGCTTCCACCTTCATTCATCTACTTAGCGAAGCCCTCCCGTGCCTATACCGGATCAGTGAATTGAACGGGGACAGGGATGAACTGTTCACTCGATCTGCCGAAGACTCTGCGTAGCCTGGGACTCAGCCTCCCCGAAGCCAATCTCTGATCTTATGAATCTTGTCGTCTGCCCGGTCGAATACCTTCCAGAAGAGACTTAGCGAAGCCCGGAAGAGTTGTGCTTCCAGAGCCCGATTAGACTTAGCCGAGAACTGAGCCTTCAACTAGTCCCGCTACGATCTCGCAGTCCGAGAACAAGCACCGATGCCCTACTATGGAGCCTTCTTTAAACCTCTCGCCCAACTGGGATGGGGATCCCTTCCTCTCTAGTCTAGCTTCGCCACCTCGCATTCGTTTAGTGCTCTCTGGACTCTTGACTGGGATAGTTGGGGACAGTGAACCGTACCCACACCCGTCCTATAGCGCTCCCCTCTACCATGAACTCTTTTCCGTACCGCACCGCTCCGTGAGGCAATCTCCGCTACTTGGTTGGCTTTGCAGGGCCGGACTCCGCACCTTTGATTCCCCGATCCGAGTTCCATTTCCATACCCTTTCTTAGAACACTTAACCATTTCTCTATCTCATTTGATAGCTACGCAGTGGAATGAATGAGCTGAATGAGCTTCGTTCACGAGCGCACGAGCACCTAATTGGAGAGCCTGTTAACTTTCCCACCACTGAGAATAGTTGACTAAGAAAAATTGACAACAATAACAAACAAAAACTTTTCAAATACAACAAAGACCGACTAGTAGGGTCAGGTACTCAGAACACTATATATAGTTAAAGCTACCTGAACAGAATCAAAGAGTTAAAGCTACCTGAACAGAATCAAAGAAAGAAAGGACCGGCTGAACTTATATTATATACAGGCGCACCTGAATTCAAAGACTGAGCCAGGAGCTTCCTCGTCTGACCGGAATCTCTCCTCCGGATCCGAGCGGCCATCTATATAAAGCTTTCCTTTCCTGTAGCACCGAGCGAAGAGTTAGAGAGAGATGACCTGGGCTCACGATCGAACCAATGGAAAGCAAGGCCATGGAACAATGGTTCGCTGGATTAGTCATACCGCTAAGCTAGATTAGTGGTTCGCTGAGCCGGATTAGAGAGCCCTTCCCTTCGCTCCGCTTCGCTGAGCCTGTCTTCACTATTGGATTAGAAACCAATGCCCTTCGCTACGCACCGTTCTAATCTATCTGAGCCCTGGTGGGGGATATCTTTGATCGATGGATCTCTCGCAGCCCTCTAACTCACAGCACCTTCCTCACGGCACCTCCAATGATTGGCATAGCTTCACTTGTCCTGCCTCCAACTTAGCTTCTTCAAGTGCACCCTCATTAAAGCTACCGCTCCCCGATCCGGCTGCTCGTCACCTCCATGGAACTCCTTCTCGCTGCTCTGCCGCACCTCGCTTCGGTCTTTACTGCTTTCCTTTGAGTCTTTCATCCCAGGCATTCCTTCTCATAGGTTAGTGTCAATGGTACTCTTCCTCCGAATCACCGTTCTTCATAGGACCTCTGACTGGGAATCTGACCCGGGAATTTACTATATTAATGGCACTCGAACTGGTCAACCTTTCTCTCAAGGATCTCCTATCCTTACTGACAAGTCTAGTCTAGTTCACTTACTTGTCTGGTTCACTCTTCTCTTCTTGCTTGGTTCACGTCGCTCTGCTCGTCCCTCTTCTTTCATCTAATCTCCTTCGCCCGGAACTTATATTATATACAGGCTCCGTAAAAGCTGTTTACTATATTTCCGGTCATCGCACCCGTCCTTGAACTCTTCTCCCCGGGAGAGAGCCCGACTTGAGAACTTGAATCTTTCCCGCGCAGCCCTTTCACTCTCTTGAACTCGCTCGCCTGACATGAGGAAGGGTCCTCTCTCCTATCCGCAGATACTAAATAGACGGCTGGGAGACTCTCAGGCGCGTTCCACTACTCTAGTCTAATCTAAGGTCGGCATAGCAACTTGAACTCTTTGATTGGGTTTCGTTTCTTCGCTCTCGGCTTCTCTGCTCTGATCCTCGGATTGGTCATAGTCTTGTAGTCGCTGGTCGCTCCGGACTCTCACCTCCACACCAGTCCTTTCACGCGTCACGTGTCAAGCCCTCCGAAGAACCTACCAGAAAATAAAATCAATAAAAGAGTTTGACTGCTCTGCTTCAACTTCGAAGAGAGAACATAACTGATATATTAATAGAATGACTCTCTGATTCTCCTTTGCTCACCAGTGAATGTGGCCCGACCTCTGTTCTAGCTAAGAATATAATTGGCATTGGCATTCCGAAGATCTCCTCTGACTCCCGATCACCTGAATTCATCTACAAAGCTTGGCCGCGTCACTCTGTTCGCACCGAGAACTCAGCCTCTCCACTGGTGCTCGGCCTAGGTTGGGAGGGGATGAGTCTGCCCTCTGACTGGCTTCGAGAGCATCTAACTGATCTATCTCCCCGTCACTGAGAGAAGAGAGTCGCTCTTATCTGGCTTCCAGAAGCTAGAATCTCTGGCGCACTACGTGAAACTTCCCTGGTCGATCTCAACCGTAGACTCCGCGCTTCCGAACCTGGCTGATCTCAGACTCACGGAGAACCTTCCTCGAAGCGAATTTCTGAGCATATATATTTAAGGGAGGCAAGTAACCGACTCCACTTCGTGCCTGCGCTTCAAAAGGTCCCTTACTATAATATAAGTTCCTCCTCAACTCGACCACGTAGTCAGGTAGCCGACTCCTCAACTGGACCACGAAGTCTGGGACAAAGCCAGGAACGCTTCTCTCCCCTTCCTCTGCTTCTCGGGCACGACTCTTTCCCATGGACCAATGATCCGATCCAACTCACCCAACCAGAATGAAGAACAAAAGTACTGCTTGAACAGTTATATGAGACTCGAAATCTCACTTTTTTCACTGAATCTCCAAGCGGGACTACTGGAACAGCTATATCGGCTTAGATTTGATAGCCATACGAGACTCCTTGTAGAGCAACACTACTTATCCAGTCATATAGGACTAGTTCAGTTGGTTGAACTCAGCCCTATTCTCTATCACTGCCCGGGCACCTCGCTTCCCAACTAAACTAACTTGAGGTCGGCCTTGAACTCATCTCGCTTCGCACCTTCGCATTCGTCTTCGTTAGCAGAGATCCCGCGCTTCATTCGCTCGCACCTACTCCGTCCGCACCTCCTAGCCCACACGGCGACTGGTGATCTAATTGGCAGGCTACGGCTACTAGTGATGCAGGCGACTAGTGAGGGCAGGCTACTACTAAGCCCACAGGCATCCATGGCTTGGTGATCTAATTGGCAGCTGATCTAAGCCCAGTCTCTCTATGGCGGCTGGCAACTGCTGATCTAAGCCCTATGGCTACTTACTGGTGAGTCTCTCTATGGCGGCTGGCAACTGCTGATCCAAGCTCTTCTCTTCTATGGCTGGCAACTCCAGATCTAATGGTTCGGTCCTCTTAATGGTCCTCTCAGGACTCTTGACTGGGATAGTTGGGGACAGTGTGGGAACCACCATTTTGACCCAAGGTGCCACTTGTCGGCTGCGCTCTCTCTTTTCTTGGGGATCAGGTTTGCAATTCAATGATAGCTTCGATTGCGCGTACAGATTGAAAAAGCAGCGGTTCTTTAAGGATTGCTCGTAAGGATGGCAAAGAAGTAGCATAGCTCCTATATGAAGTTGCGCTAACAAGTCCGTCCTTCTTTCTTAGTTGCGCTAAGCCGGTAGAGGTGCTCTTGGCTAGAGCCTATTCCAGTTGTGCTTGCTAGTTAGTTGCTTGCAGAAAGTCTTTCTTTGTTGCGCTTTCTACGTCGCTACCGCTCGTTCCTTCCTTCTAAGAGAGAGAATCAGCTAATAGAAAGAGAACAGAGAACAAAATCAGAATAAAAATAAATAAGAAAAGAAGTAGCCTTCCTGAGATGCACCGAAAAGAAAGAAGCTTTGGCGAGCGAAAAGAGAACTGAAAATCAGAGCTAATAGAATCAAATCAGCTTTTTAGCCTAGCGCTCTTCAACCGATAATTGATGCTCTCACTATGATTGATTTTCTTTTTGATTGTTTGATTGTGATTCGCTAATGATTGATTTGAAACAAACAAACTAGTCTTGGTGGCATCTTCTTTCAGTTTTGGCCGGGCCTGCCAATTCCAATCAATGAGGGCCTGCCATTTCCAGTCCAATGAAGTTGAAAGATTATCAGTTTCCAATGAGGGACTGCCAATCAGTTTTGTCCAATGAGGGACCCGGCCAAGGAATCATTGTTAGCCGAGCATCGCATCCTGCCAATCAGTTGTCAGTCGTTTGAATTATCTTCGTATAATAAGAGAAAAGGAATCAGAAAGCGGAATCATTGAGGCTGAGGCATAGGAATCATTGAGGCTAGAACAGTGGAGGCATACTTAGCTAGATGATCAGTGAGGCTAGCTTTTTTAAGTTGAAGGCTTTGAATTCTCTTCGTGGCTTGCTTTGAAGGCTTTGAATTTTATTTGTTGAAAATTACTTTATATGGCGGTTTCTTCGTTTGAATTTTCTTTGTATATATAGGAAAAAGCAGAATTCAGTGAGGCGAGCTTGAGGGCTATCGCTTTTGATTTTCTTCGGAGCTTGCTAATTTTTTTCTTTTTCTGGGGCCCGCGCTCTCTCTTTCGCAGGCCAGGCAGTTCAGTTTCTCTCTCAACTAGATTCTTGATGTTGGTGCTGGCAGCCGTCCTCTTCTGTTGGTGGGTGCTGGCCGCTTCGCTTCTTTTCTTCCGGCCTGTGCAAAACTAAACTATTCTTGGTGGCTGGCCTCTGCTAAACTCTTTCTTCTTGCTTGGTGGCTGGCCTCTGCTAAACTCTTTCTTCTTGGTGGCACAAAACTAATCTTAGCCTCTGCGAATTGAGGTGGCACAGGCCAGGCTAAGCATCCTTTTCTTTTCGAAGGTGGGAAGCATCCGCAGTCTTCCGTCCTCTTGCTTGGGTGCTGGCTAAGCAGGCAGTTTCTCTTTCTATCAAGAATGTTTCTATCAACAATGAGTCTATCTTTCGCAGGCCAGGCACCGAATTTACTGTAAGTTGGGCTATAATAAATTCCCGAATTCATTACTAGAGCAGAGCCTTACGGACTGCTGATACTTGACTCGCGAGTCGCTCGGCCTGTCAAAGGCTAGATGGGGGGCTGACCCGAGATTCAAAGGTGGGACGCATGCCCGATGCATTCTTCCACGGCCCGCGCATGCTTTCGCCGAAGATGAGTAGGCGGGCACCATTCCTCTCCCAAACCATCCCCGAGGAATGTCTTCCTCTCACCCGGGTTAGTTAGTTGGAGGACAGTCAGCCGAGTCTAGTACCGGACGATTAGATTCTAGCTGCCCTCTATCCCTACCCTACAGCTTCGGACTGCCCTAACGGATCTAGTTCAGCCAATTGGTCGCTGATTAGGTTCGCTCTGCCTAACTGATCCTGTTCAGACCGCGGATTAGGTTCGCTCCTCTCTAGCTTCGTGGGACGGCGAATGGAAAAAGAAAGAGTGGCCAAGCTAATCTCAGTCTCATAACGGATTGGAGGCCTCTGGGTCCTTATCACTTGCACCCCGGATCAAGCTACCTTGGTGCCCTTGACCTCTATGTTCTTCCCAACAAGCATACCTTGTGCCGCTCTCGGCTTCTCTGCTCTGATCTTCGGATTGGTCGATCCGATCCCCCTTCCTCTACTCTACTCCTTTGCGTCACTGCCTTCAATAAGGTCGGCGAACCACTTATTAAATAAGGTTGAACTTATATTATAGTATGGCGGCTCACCAAGCCAATATTCTCTAAGGTCGGCTCACCAAGCCACTTATTCTTACTCGAATTTCTTTATATTTTAGGGGGTCTCTTTGAATAGAATAGAAGAAAGGGGCAGAATTTACTTTTATATTGGCATCTAGTCAATAAAGGAAGAGAATATTGCCCATCGAGCCAGATCTAGAACTAGATAAAGAAAAGAACTATGGTCGCCGCCTCCTAAACCGACTGCGGCTGCCCTCTCCTCTAAGCCATCATCTCCTTTCCTCGTCTCTCGCATAATTTACTATATATTTTAGGCCCATTCCTGGTCTAGCGTACCGAGGTCTCCTACCTATGGTCTAGCTCCACTTGTCTCGTTTGGCCCTCACGAGCTGGTTCTCGCTTAACTTCAATAATCCCACGGTGGGCTCTTGTCCTGAATGAGCTGCCTCTGCCGCCCTCCTTCTCCTCTGTCTTCTAAGAGCCTTCCTTTCCTCAATTTAATTTTTTTTTTGGCTTCCGCTCATAGTCTCTGCTCATAGTCTGACCGCGTAGCGTCTCTATCTGAGCCCTTCCTCTGAGGGGTAGTTGTTTTCAAGAGCAGCTTAAGAATAGCTGTCAAAGATTGACAATTTCATTACATGAGTAGTAGATATGTCAAAGATTGCCAATTTCATTACATATGAATAAGTAGAAGTGGTTTTGAACGATGCCCTCAGACCGAAGAGACAGACCTAACCTTGACTATGTCAGACCTAGCTTTGACAGGCGAGAAGAGGGTGACGAGCTGGCAGTGGAAGACAGGCCGAGCTGGCAGTGGGAGTTGGAACACCTGACCAGAGCTGAGGAATCCAAAGCAGAGGCAGCGTGCATAGATCGACCGGCCTAACTCAAATAAATGGTAGCGACAGGGGAGGCCGAGCTAGACTGGCTGCTGAGTCAGTGATGTGGGAACCGGTGCGAGGTAAGACCTTTCTCTAATATAATAGGATGGGCAAAGCAAAGTTGAGTGAGCTATGCGACCCGGGAAAGAAGACTCGCACGCAAGAGAAGACAGTGAGAGACTATCGGGAGTCAATCCTGGTCAGCGACAACTCATCCGATGCAGGGAGACAGGACGGCATATTCGGTCGGGAAGCGATCGTTCATGGAACTCGCAGCCGAGACTTGAATTTCAAGCCCATGCCGATTACTTGAATTATAGATAGTGGAGCCTAGCCTAATTTCTTGCTTTGAAGTAGCAAAGCTCAACGAAGCCGGTCGGTGCTCCGTTCAAATGATCAATTTATTTAGTAGGGCGGCGGATCAGGATCAGAAGGAATGGTTCGCCCGGGCTCTGTCTTTTCATTCCTAATTATATAATTATAGTAGTAGCGCTGCCTAGCGAACGAGAGCCGACAGCGAATGAAGCGACCCACTACACGGTATAGGTGCTAAGAGTCTATTCAATCAATAAGGTGCGGAGAGGCATCGTTCCCATAGTAGGTAGGCCAGTTGGAGGTTCAATTCCTAGGTCATTCCTCAGCTAAGGGGAGAGGTGATATTCCCTCTTCTAGGGCAGGGTTCAAAGAAGGCTCCCTCTTGCTACTGGAAGGATGCCATTGACTCTCTTGGGGAGGAAGCGAACGACAGTAGTGAGACTTGCCCACCAGCGAAGGCAAAGTTGAGCGCGCAGTTGCATCGCCTTGTACGGGTCGCCTGCAAAAACCATTCGTCCGATCGGCTCACATCCGATCTCAGCCGGGGCATGTGCAATCCTACTGAAGCCTATACCTACCAAGCCTAGCAAAGTCTGGAGTCTCGGTATCGGGAGCTATAGATGGCTTAGGGCACTACAGGCAGAGGACCCGGGGAAGCACTAAAGCAAGTACCATAAGCGACCTATTAACCTGAGCCGAAGCGATAAATGGTCAGTTAGCGAGCGACTGAAGCAATCCATCTGAAGCAAACAAACGACCAGACATCTGCAGAGATCCTCAGATCGAGGGTGGAGAGCAGGGCAGGTGCGAAGAATAGCTATCGGGAGTGCGAGACCTGGGGTCGGGGCTTCGTTGAGCTACAGAGTTGAGCTTTGCGAAATCAAAGCAGCAAACAAGGACTGGCTGCGAGTAGTGGGGATGAGCCCTTCCTCTAGTGGGTCTTGCTCAAGCATCTTGAATTAGGGTCTTCTTGCATGAGAGATGAGTCAGATAGCGCATGCCTCTTGTGATCAGCGAGCGAGTTCAAGGCCTATGACCAAGACCAGGTGCTACGCGTCAAAGTAGGGACCAGAGGGAGCTCGTGCAACAGATACTATCTTATTTATGTAACTCACTGTACTCTGAATAACAAGTCCTGTGACTCACTGTACTCTGAATAACAAGTAACTCACTGTACGAAGAATAACAATAAGTGCAGGTATGCGTTCAAGTGGCAGAGCGGTATGCGTTCAAGTGGCAGTTTTGAACACTTGGCACGAAATTGGCAGTTTTGAACACAAGTCTAGGTCTGCGTGAGATTGGCAACTTCATACATGCGTGAGAGTGGCTGCGTTCATACATGCGTGAAACTGGCAATCGAAGACAGACCTGCTCTCATGCCCAACTACGCAACCCACCAGAGGCTGTCCCCAACTTAACTTATAGTAATGACCGGCCCTGCTTTGCTCAGTAGCGTAGATTGCCTCACTAGGATCGACCAATCAACCTCTCACTAGGACCGGATCGACCAATGAAAGGTGCAGTGAGGTTAAGACCATCCTCGGTGAGGATGGGATCAGTTGATCAGCCGACAAGATCAGAGTTCTCGGTGCGAACGCCCTAAAATATATAAATTCCGCCCCTAATATAATAATAAGTCGAACGCCTACTATAATATTACCCTGCGCGGAATTTAGATTTATTTTAGGCAAGCGAAATCTTTGCAATCAACAACGATGCTTTACCATCTGGAGCAGTCCGCAACTGTCAGCTAAGATGTGAGCTCTGAATCGTTGGCTCCTTTCACTGATGCTAGCTCTGGTCGGTGAGGTTCTATAATATAATATCATAGTTCGGAATTTATATTTATTTTAGGGGTCAATTTGAAACAGAACTTGTCCTATCCGCTAAAGTAGTTCAGCAGAGCAAAGTTGGTTTTTTGGCCATTCTTTTTATCTAATATAGGTGAGAAAGTAGTCCCGCTCTACGAAGAGTCGAATTTTGGCAAGAAATCTATCCTAATCTTTCGCCGAAGATCTCTATATACTTTTATATTAGAATCTATGTGCACCCTCTATATACTTTTATATTAGAAATGCATGGAATCGACTACTCAATTTACGACGTAACTTAGCCTCCTAAACCTCCTTTGTAGTCGCTCTGCTCGTCCCTCAGTTCTCTAAAAGTCTCCCGAGCCCGCCTTCTCCTCCATTGATTGGATTAGGGACCTAGCATTGGTTGATCCGCTTTGCACCTCCGCCCTGGACCCTCTCTCTAACTAAGCCTTGTCCTCTTATCTCTCACAGCCCGGGAATTTACTATATTAATGGCACTCGAACTATTATTCTTGCTTGCTCAACCTGATCTCTGGCCCAATATATAGTAAGGGCTTACTATAATATAAGTTCCGAAGTCTCTTCTATTATATAGAATTAATATGAATCTACCCCGTCGTTCTCACTCGGCCCTCCCTCTTGCTTGAGTTGAGTGTTCGAATCGCTGACCAGAATGAAATTCGCGCACCGGCAGAGTCAAGCTACGCGCGATCTCTGCAAAATCTGGGGAGAATCCAGAGTTCCTGCGCTTCTAAACCGACGGAAGAGCCTGTTAACTTCGCATGAGCATGAATGAGCGACTACTCTGCCCGGGGTTAGGGTCGAGTCCTTCTCTGCCCGGCTCTTGTTCTCATTCTCAGCCGAGTCCGATTACTGGGATAGGAAGTGCCCGGTCCACCCTGACTCTTATTCAAAGACTTCGCTGACGACCACTGGGATCACAGTCGCTTGGCCGCGTCACTCTGTTCGCACCTTTAACTCCGCCCTCGCTTCACTTGGATCTCAGCCTGGGTTCCGTTCTCCTTTGCTGCCCTTGCTCTTTCTGATCTTTCTTCTTCGTCGGCATAGCAACTTGAACTCTTCTCTTGGCTTCGCACCTTCGTTCGTCAGTTCCATCTCTGCGACACGGGATCGAAGCTCTTAGCTCCTCGACTATAATATAAAAGGTTTGGCTCGGAGAACCAATGCAATGGCTTAATGCTCCACGTATAAATAAAGGATTCTGTCCGCTACTACGATCTTCATCCTCGGATCACTCTCTCTTTTCTCGTTCTTTTCTTGGTTGCTTTTCTTGGTTTTCGTAGAGAGCGTACGTTTGAGAACACAACTCAAGATGTGAAAAGAGTTAGGATGGCACCGGGAATTTAGTTCCTTGGCATAGGCTGGGACCGGGGAAGATTAAAAGGCGGGCACCGAAGAAGAGGAGGCGTGCGTGCTCTACCCTTTTCCCCCGAGAGTTATGGTCCAGCACCCGACCTCATATGAATAAAAGTGAACTGAACTCGTCCCTACTTCCGAGATCGCCTGCCTTCGCTGAGCTGTTGAATCGAAGGAGATAAATAGCCCCTTTGGCCCTGCATTCATAATATAAGTTCTAATCCGCCTGTATATAATATAAGTTCCTCTGCTACCCTGTATATATATTGGGCAGATAAATAGCCAAAGGGGCTATTTACGAAAGGAGATAAATAGCCCCTTTGGCCCTACTTACTATAATTAAGTTCTAATTCGCCTGTATATAATATAAGTACCTCTGCTACGCAGAGTAGAGAAATAGCCTTTGGGGCTATTTACGACTAAAGGAGAGAAATAGCCCCTTTGGCGTAGACTAACTGTATATAATATAAGATAAGTACCTCTGCTACGCAGAGGCATATAAATAGCCAAAGGGGCTATTTATCTCCTTTCGTAAATAGCCCCTTTGGCTATTTCTCTCCCCAATATCTAGTAAGGGGTAGCAGAGTTATATTATATACAGGCGGATTAGAACTTAATTATAGTAAGTAGGGCCTTTGGGGCTATTTATCTCCTTTGGCTCAATTGACTTTTATATTAGGCCTCTGCTGTACCTGATATGTACGTTCTCTTCGGGGATCGACCTAAAGGGGGCCCTGTATATATTTGAATGATAGGCTCGACTGATATTGACTAAGGAGAGGGCCGTAAGGGCCTAAAATAAATATAAATTCCTGGAGCTAATCTAATCTCCGGTTAAATGCGAGGAAAGCCTACCACAGTTGACCAAGCTCTCCATGTCCGGAGACCACCCTCTAATCAGCATGAATTTATTATAATTTATTTAGATTGATTTTAGGCCTAAAACCATAATTTACTTTTATATTAGGGAATTTACTTCTAAATAAATTATAGTAAGGGCATATTGAAATAAATTATAGTAAGGGCAGTATATAATATAAGTTCTAGACATGAAAGGTGCTACTGTTTTATAAGGGTTTTTATAGATCAATTATGATTCTGCCCTATATAAAAGTCAATTCTCCGGTTTATATTGATTTTAGGGCTGAGAGAGAGAAAATACCGCCTTACTATGTCCTTGGCTGCCTATTCTTTCCCGACCAGCGAGTTCAAGGAGCCCCGCCTATAGTCAAGTAAATTGTGGAAGAGATGCGGGAGAGCCTGTCTTGGAAAGCGGATAAATATATAGTAAGCAGCGGAGGCGGTTAGGATTTCCAATTCAATAGGATACCTAACCCACTATAAAAGTAAATTGAGGCCTAAAATCTAGTAATTGGTCGCCCTAAAGAAATATATAGTGCCGAAATTGACTAGATTGCCTATAGAGAAAGAAATTATAGCTATGAAAAACGACTACAATTTATTATAGTATGAAAGAAATTATAGCTATTCAAGTGCTACTGTTTTATAAGGGAAAGAAATTATAGCTATTCAAGTGCTACTGTTTTATAAGGGATAGAAATTATAGCTATTCTTCACTATACTTCGCAATATAACTATATATATATACAGGGAATTTACTAGATTTTTGGGGCTATGAAAAACTACGAAAGATCTCCTACTATAATATAAGTTCCTCTGAGATCGCATGCCGGTCCGCCCAAGGAGATAAATAGCCCCAAGAAGATAAATAGCCCCTTTGGCGTAGACTAACTGTATATAATATAAGATAAGTACCTCGGCTACGCAGAGGCATATAAATAGCCAAAGGGGCTATTTACGACTAAGTAGACTAATCCGCCTTACTATAATATAAAGACCTCAGCTATGCTGAGTAGAGAAATAGCCTTTGGGGCTATTTACGAAAGGAGATAAATAGCCCCTTTGGCGTAGACTAACTGTATATAATATAAGATAAGTACCTCTGCTACGCAGAGGCAGAGAAATAGCCTTTGGGGCTATTTACGAAAGGAGATAAATAGCCCCAAAGGCGTAAACTAATCCGTCTTACTATAATATAAAGACCTCAGCTATGCTGAGTAGAAAAATAGCCTTTGGGGCTATTTACGACTAATCCGAATTCACCTAAAATCAATATAAAGAAATTTCCAAATTTACCTAAAATTCAATTAAATTCTCCCGCCTTCTCTTCAGCATGCCATAAAAAAGACTCGCTCGATCTATTCTTTCTGAGAATTGAATTTCATTTTAGGCTTTTCTCGAAGAAATATATAGTAAGCGAAGTCTATTTATCTCCCCAATAATATAGTAAGGGGTAGCAGAGTTATATTATATACAGGCGGATTAGAACTTATATTATGAATGCAGGGCCTTTGGGGCTATTTATCTCCTTTGGCGGAATTGACTTGATTTTAGGGATATAGTTAAATTGCGTAAATTGCGTAGCAATTTCACTCCTATGCGTAGCAATTTACGCCAAATATATAGTGGGGCCGCCATACTATAATATAAGTTCAAATATATAGTAAGGGCCGATCGCCAAATATATAGTAAGGGCCGCCTTACTATAATATAAGTTCCTATGCTACGCAATTTCTCTATTCAAAACTACGAAAGATCTACCGTTCCTGGCCACCGAGCACCTAATTGCTCCCCCGATGGGATGTCTGTCCTCTACTACGCAACTGAAGTTGAAGCAAACCAACTACAGATGAGTTTCTCAAATGCACTTTTAGTGAGTCCCTTCTTCTTTCTTTCTTTGATTGAACCGGACGAATTCGACCTGAGATTGAGATGTTCATGGTGAAATTCGCCCGGGACAGACACAAGAACGGAGAAAACCCGGCTCTGGCACCTTCCTCTGCCGCGCAACTTAGACTTCTTCGATCCGGTCCATGAACTCCTTCCCTCATAGGTAGGCCGACTGATCCCGGTCCTCTTGGTAGGCATGATCCTCGCATAGCTTCCCCGAGTCACCCTCTTCTCTTGGATCTCAGTGATAGCTGCCGAACTATGCTCTCTGACTCACCGCACCCCTTCCGGTGGAGTGCCCTCCTCTTATCTTAGCACCAGTTCTTGATAAAGCTAATTTTGGTATGGCTCGATCAGTGAACTGATCCTAGTCACCGACTCGTCTTTCCTCTTGAAGCTTGAAGACGTCGGCTGTTCGTCGGCTGCGCAACTTTTCTTCTTTCATCATACCAGGCATGAGTTCAGATTCCCCCGGTCCATCCTCTCGCTCTCGAACAGCTTCTCCACCTACCAATCCAATCAATGGTCGAGAACTTCTTCGTTAAGGTGCCGCGTTCTAGTTAAGAGTTTCTTTCGCTCCTTGTTTCTCTTAACTTCTCCGAAGCAACTATCAAACTAGACTATAGGAGTGGTAGTGGTTTGAGTGGTGGTCATTGGCCGACGCATAGCAAGATTCGAACACTCTTGTCGGCTGCGCTCTCTCTTTTCTTGGTATTGAAGAGTGAAGGCACTACGGGCAGTCCCTCTCATAGTGCGATCTCTGCTTCGACGACGCTTTCCTCCCTTATGGTCGCCTCCTCCCCACTGCTCTTCTCCCAAGGTCGCCTCGTACTCGTCGAACCTTTCTTATATTATAATTAATATAACTCATCGGAGAACCCCATACTATAATAATTTTTTGAACGGAGCCCTTACTATAATATAAGTTCCTCAATTTACTTTTATATTAGGCTCAGGCTTGCCGAGCTTTCGTTGAGTGCTTCCCAACTACGCTACGGTTCGTCTGACTTCGGCCTGGGAATGGGGGCATCCTCGCCCAGCTGCCACTACTTGTTAGGTATAGTCCTTCTCACTCTTTGATGCGTTAAGTCCCTCCCTCCCGAGCTTCGACTGCTCTTCTGCCGCGCTGCGCTGCACTTGTTTCCACATGCCACG
This sequence comes from Curcuma longa, assembly GCF_044706935.1. NCBI lineage: Eukaryota > Viridiplantae > Streptophyta > Magnoliopsida > Zingiberales > Zingiberaceae > Curcuma > Curcuma longa. The sequence goes on from NC_133861.1 coordinate 2,248,684, forward strand.
TAGAGCTTCCTCTCGTCTCTACTACCCTCTGCTCTCTACTAATGGTAATGGTAATGGAGCCGTAGACTCTGCCTCACGTCTCGATCCCCGACTCACTTCACTAGTCCTTAGCCTCACTAGTCGAAAGAGAAAGAAAGCCGCTCTCGCTCCTCACTAGTCGAAAGGCACTCTACCCATGTGATTATGGCCATCCTATGCTCGCTCCGCCGTTCACTCTCACTCCCCTGATTCAGACTACCCACCCGCTCAGCTGGAATCCGTACAGGGAGGCCAAGCTAATTCACCCGGATCTGAGACAGGTAAGATTAATAGGGAAGGGACACAACTGGGAAGGCAGAAGTTATACTGGTCATCCTGATAGAGGGACTGGGCCAAAAGCGAGGGATGAGTCCTGCATAGTCCTCCTCAACTGTGCTGATTCAGTCGATCCCCCTCGGGCTAATCTAGGCTTAGGCTGTGCTGATTGGCAGTGCGGATTCTTTCGCTCTCCTCGGTCTGAACCACATGAACTCATTCGTCTAACTCAGTCCTTCCTCGCTCATTCGTCCTACCTTTCGCGTAGCACCTTGCAGTCGTGAATCCTTAGTGCTCTCTCTTTAGTAGAAAGCAGTCGCTTTTAATCCATCATTATCATCGGTTGGTAGGGTCCGTCGCATCGGTTGCTAGGGTCAGTCGGTACTCTGCGCGCGTCTTCTTCCGCTATCTCACTTCCAGAGTTCCTTATACTAAAAGGCACGTAGTGGAAAAGAAAAGACTTGAGTTCAGGTCTCGTTCAGCCCCTATTCCTTTCACATCACCTAGTCGGCTCCGGTCCAGTGAATAGCAAGCAAAGCAAAGCAAGGCGGGTCGCATAGCTCCGGACGAGTCTTCCTTTCCTCTGGCTATCTATGACTCTTCTACTTGCTTAACTACTTTATACGCCACTACTTTATAATATAGCCATTTATTTCTACTGAAGTTGGACAGCTTGAACACGAGCGAGCTTCCATTGCTTGGCAAAGTTGGATTATTGGCTGAAGTTGGAAGGGCAGCTACTAGTCATGCAATCCGCAAGCTGACTCTTGCCCCACTAGAGTTTCATGCAATTGGAGACCCGATCTTGTCCCGAGGAGATCTCACTCGCTCCTCAGACCGGTCCTTTTCTTCGAAGACTACTACTAGAAATAGAACTACTACTAGAAATAGATATAGAAGGTGGACCCTGGGAAGATAACCCGTGACCTTTGCCCGAGAACTATTGGCACGGAGCACCGAAGCTCTTTGAGACCTATTCTCCGTCCCTCAACTCGCCTGTCTAGGTCTGACGCGTGCCACGCCACTGCTTCCCTGGATGCGTGCTGATCGCTACGCCCCTCTCTATCCCGACTTGCTTTTCACTCAGTTTGAACATCTCGGACTCAGCTGTCTCGTCGGCTACTTTACTTTGATTCGCACCTACCACTACGAAGCCTCCCACGGGACGAGTTGTTGCTTTCTTTCAGAACCTTCTCTCCTCCCTAACGGTCGCCTCTCCTCTCTTCATAGGCGACAAGACTACAAGCACACTTGGGAATCGAACCCAGCGAGCGACGAGCGAGCCAACCTTAGACTGATTAAACCGCATCTTCGCTATTCCGAGTTGAGAAAAGAACTATGACCGAGCTCGCACTTTACGACGCTGTGCTTGTTCCAAATATTAGATCCGGCTTTCCTATCTCTCTTCGTGGCACTCATTTTTAGATTATCAGCTATGTCGGACAAGAAAGATTGATTTTTGAACAACTTTGCTCTGCGACACTACTTTTGCTATTATATCGGATCACTTTTGTTGGACTGCATTGGATTAGGAACTGTAGGAACGGGAAAGCAGGTGCGAAGCGTTCTCTTTTCTTTGGCCTTAGTTGACTATAATAGAAGCACTGAACTTGGGAATTCATGGTACTCATTGGGAGGGCCTAGGAACCGTAGATTGTTCAATTCGACTTCCAGCACGCACTGAGCTATTGAGAGTGAAGAGATTGCCACTCTGCTTCTACCATACCACTCCACCATCTGGCGGAGAAGGCTATCTCTGCATCCTCCCCTGCAAGGCTTCCGAACCCTCATAGGCACAAAGATGGCTTCCGTCATTCCTCGACCCGCTCTAAGGCTGCTCCCCTCGCTCTCCGACTGCTCTGGCGGCTCATTCTTTAAAGGTGGGCTTGTTGTGGTGGGGAAGGCATGACTCTGTAAAAGCTCAACGGGGGCGTCTTGTCGAGTCTCTTCTTTCTTCGATCTCTGGCTCTGTGACTGCCTTGACTCTGCTGATTGCAAAGATCGCACTTCGTCTGCCCGGCCTTAGCCTCTTTAGGCTCGTCGAACCTATATATTATAATAATAATAAAAGAATAAAAGAACTCATCGGAGAACTACGAACGAAACGAACTGATCCCACTCACCGAGTGGTCTTTCCTTCTAGCCGTAGAACCGATCCGCCTGGGCGTCGTACCTCGCACCTCTTAGCTTGCGCGCTCAACTATTGCGACTCCGCCGGCGTATATTATAGTAAGTTCTGAAAAGACTCAAATGTCGGACTGATTGGACTAGTGTTGAAGAGCATTGGACTAGTCTCTTATCTGAACTCTCCTAATATAGCAAGAGAAGCTGCTTGACTCTGCCATAGCTCAACGAAGCTTTGCCCCGTTAAGGCTGTAATAGGTCCTTAAGAACGCTCGCTGCCGATTCATTCTTTCCTTTATATAATAAATATAGTAACGCATTCCACATAGTTTAGCATGTAGCTTCGGAAGAGCAAGAGAAGAGCCCTATCTTTCTTTTTTGCACTCACTCGCTTTTCTATTTTTCTTGCTACTCTTCTAATCAAAGAAAGGTCAAGAGGAACCTAATCTCCGGCCCTGCAAAGCTCACAGTCGAATCATGAAGGTCAGCGAACGATAGCGGGAATGAAGGTGCAGTGAGATGAGAAGGAGAGGCTCTGAAAGAGTAGGGAGCGATGGCATCCCACCGGTCTAGCGAGAGGGAAGATCAAGGTAGCTTTAGCTTTCTCAAGTCCTCCTCGACTCGAGGGACGAGCTAAGCTTAGTAACGAGGTCGGTGTTGAGGACAGGGCATCGTTCAAGGGAAGGCGGAGTCACAGTTGAGAGAGTCCGTCACTGGCAGTGATCGATCAAAGCAATCAGTCAGCCCTTCTTTGCAAACTGCAATCCTACCGACCATTATCAAGTATGAGCTGATCGACCAGACTCTAATAGGTTTAGAAGCTCAGGACAGGTGGGATGTGGACTATTACACCGCTTCATTCATGTAGAGAGCCGAGCTACGCACCTTTCTCTTTATATATATAGATATAGTAGGACTACTAAAAAAGAGAGACCTATGGCCCTGGGCTCTATAATGGAACTCGCTGCACGCACAAGCACCTACCCAGAGTAGAGCACGAGCTCGTAAGCCGCTTTCTTTACTTTTCTGCCACTGTTGTCAGTCAACTAATCTTATCTGCGAAGGCAAGCGAAACAGAAACTGAAAGAGAAGAGTTCAGGCGGATAGGTGTCAAGTTCGAAGCTATAACGCACGATTATCTTGTCTGGTCGGCTCGCACTGAAGATTAGATTAAGGTCTGTCTGCTTTGCTTGCTTGCTCGCTAATTTCTTTCCTGCTCCCTGCTCGCTAATTAGTTCGTGAGAAAAGAAAAGAATAGTGAGAGCTCCTCAAAAGGAACTGAAAAGAGAGAAATTTCGCAAAAAGAAAAGAATAGTGAGAGCTTCAACTTTCGGTTTTAACTGGGCTAATAGCTCATAGCTCATTTGATTCTTTCTCTCTCTTAATTTGATTTGATTCTTTCTCTCTCAATCTTTCTCTTTCTTAAATAAGAAGAAATCTCTTAAATGCGCAACTAAGAAAAGCGCACCGCGCCTTGCCCTTGGAACAGCACTGGAACTTGCCTTGCCCTTGGCTTTGCTGTAGAGCACCTCGTGTTGAGTTCCGAGGCATAGGCTAATGGCTTGTTGCTTCGTTCGCACCTCGCACCTCTCTTGCTTCTGCCTGATCCGCATCCGCCTCCTTTTCACTCTCTTATGAACTAGTGTTTGATCACTATAGGTGCCCTTCCTTGCCCCTGAGCTTCATTAGCTTATTTCTTCATTAACTTCTTATCTTATCTTAATAGAGTTGAGTTCGTTCGCGGCACCGGGAATTGAGTTCCTTGGCATCGCATAGGATGGGACCGGGGGAAGATAGGCAGAGGACCTCCTTTCGCCGAAGCCCATGCTTGCTTTGACTACTTGAACCGGGGGAGCGTCTCCCCTCCTGAATCTCTGCCCGGGATGAGGTATGCCTCTGCCAAGGACTCAGCCTGGCCTACCATAGCTACGGATTCAGACCTCTGACGTCTAGTTGAATCCCACGGTCGGTTCCCTACTGGTCCGCTTTTTGAAGGAAAGGTTGGCTCTCACGAGTACGTTCCACTCGTCTTCCTGACTCGCCTATGACAGTGCTTCTCGTCTCATTCCCTTATATATCATATATCCTCTGCCACTATTGGTATTGAATTGACTGAAGTCAGCCACTAGCCACCACTCCACTATTGGTATTGATTGGCATGCAAGAGAATCAGCTTGAGCAAGATCAATAATACAGAAAAATCCAAGGTTATCAACATCTATCCTATCTGAGACTCGAGGAAGCATTTCTTATCCGGTAGGAGGAGGCTAGGAAGCTCTCTTCGGGAAGCTATCTATCTTCTGGAGGTACCCCAGCCCAGTACGAGCAATCTCCGCCTATCAATAGAGGAGGCTATTTCCCCGGAGTGCAAGATGAGGACCCGACTGCCCCACTAGGCAAACTGACCGGTTCACTCTCTTCGAAGACCGGTTCTCCTCGCCAAATATATAGTAAGGGCCTTTCAGAGACTATTAGATTCGCTTGTGTTAAGCATATAGCAAAGTGTCTCTTTGAGTGCTGCTTTCATTCCTTTGAATAGGCAACCGCGGCTAGCTATATTATAGAACAATTATGGCATGGCATCCGGCACAGAGTTGAGCGCGCACCAAGAAAGCAAGCTTCTTTTCGGATCTACTAATCTTGGGAAAGAGAATAGGTCCCATTTTTCCCATTACTTGAGGTTAAGCAGAGCATCGAGAGCACTTGGCCCAGCAATGGTAAGTCACTCGTCCCAGTGAGGAAAGCGTAGTCGAGGAGCCCACCGAAGAAAGCTTCGCCGACCGATATCCCCGCACCTCAGACTTGATCTGTCCTCGGAGAGCAGACTAATAGGACGGCGCCCAGACCCAGGGACTGTCTTCTAACCTCACTCCCAAAGAATTCAATCTAGCCAGAGCTCCGCCAGGCGCTGTTCATCGGAATTTATATTTATTTTAGGGCCGCTCCAACTTATATTATAGTAAGGCGATAAGCGCATGACATTCGTGAGAAGAATAATGATGCTATTGACATTCGTGAGAAGAAAGAGATTGAACCACGGCCGGCAAATATAGTAAGTTGAGGAAGTGCGCTTAACTAACACGAGCACCCGTGGCACTCTTCAATAGCGGTAAGTAAGATTCAGCGGTGGGCCATGGAACCCACGGTCTCGGCAGAGCCAGAGAGATCGATCTCAAGAACAAGGGCATTCTCGCAAACCAATTTCACTTATCAGATCAGAGCTAAGAGAGATTCAATTCAAAGGTAGGCGGAGCATCACTTCCTTTAATGAAGCGGTGGGCGGGCAAGTAAGGTGCGAACGATCAGCTATTGAAGTGGGTGCCTAAGCGAACCTAAGATTAGAAAGTCAAGGAAAGGGGCGGAGCGGTCTCGGAATGCTTTCAAGTAGCCGGACTCACGTTCAGAAAGGATAGGGCTCTTGCTATCTCCGCCATGCCATATCAGATCAGGATGGGGCTCTTGCTATCTCTGCCATTTTAGTGTTAGGGCGTACGCTATCTCCGCCATGTGGCAGGAGGCGGGTCTGGGTACTCAGCTATCGGAGGTCTGCTCCCTTCAGTCGAATCATTCAGTATTCGGAATTTATATTTATTTAGGGGAGGGCTGGCTACGGTGAGCCAATCAAGTAATCTAAGCCGATATAGCTGTTCCAGTAGTCCCGCTCTTCGAGTTCTTAAATTCTGATAATTCAGTCTCATATAAGTGCTCAACCAGTCCCGCTCTACAAAGAGGTCAAATTTTATAAAAAAGTAATCGAATATATATGGAAAAGCATTTTGTTAAATTTGAAGGTTCGGGCATGCAACTCAGAAAAGAATCAGAGGACCGCCTATTCCGAGCGGCGACTAATCATCTGAAGCCAGCCGTTAAGATCAGACCACCCTCTCGACACTTGTATATAAGCATTTCTAGTGAAAGTAGGAGACCTATAAGATAAGCTAAGCATTTCTATCGAAAGATCTCACATCTCAGCAAAGTCGTGCCCAAAAATTATAGTACATTCAAAACTACGAGTAGAAAGATCTGCAGCAAATTACTGGTATTACGAACTTAATATATAGTAGGGGTGAAATATATAGTAAGGGCCAAAAATCTAGTAATTTAATTTATTGTATTAGAGAAAAAATACAATAACTGATGTTAGGCCCTGTATATATATTGGGGAGTGAAAGATATTGGTATGCATTTTGACTTTCTTTTTCAAAGATCGCACGAGTGGCGAAATAAGTAAGTGCGTAAATTGAGATCAAATTCTAGTTGTAGAGAAATGCAGGATCTTTCGTAGTTTTGAATCAGAAGAGATAAAATTCTAGTTGTAGAGAAATGCAGGCCTAATATAAAAGTAAATTAAGTCAGGCAAAGGAGATAAATAGCCCCAAGAAGATAAATAGCCCCTTTGGCGTAGACTAACTGTATATAATATAAGATAAGTACCTCTGCTACGCAGATGCATATAAATAGCCTTTGGGGCTATTTACGACTAAGTAGACTAATCCGCCTGTATATAATATAAGTACCTCTGCTACGCCTCTTTGAGTCGAAAATAGACCCAAAGGCTATTTCTCTTCTCTGCATAGCAGAGGTATTTATATTTTAGTAAGATGGTTTATTCTACTTAGTCGTAAATAGCCCCAAAGGCTATTTCTTCTACTCAGCATAGCTGAGGTCTTTATATTATAGTAAGGCAGATTAGTCTACGCCTTTGGGGCTATTTATCTTCTCGGGGCTATTTATCTCCTTAGCCTTTGGGGCTATTTACGACTAATGTAGAAGAGAATAAAGAAAATGCAGGAGTGTAGTAATTTAATTGACTATAAGAGAAGATAATAAAGAAAATGCAGGCCTAATATAAAAGTAAATTAAGATATAAATTCCGAATTTAACTATGTTATGTTGGGCATATAAGTTCTATCCGATGGCTAAGCAAGCTTCGGGAAGTGCGGTCTCGATCTACTTGAATTCAAGAACACAGTTAACTCGGACGAGTGAAACGACGTGGAGACCACTAGGTCTTGGAATGATCTTCTTTATATAACGTACCGAAATTCATATTCATAATCGAATGCGACGAACGAGTGATAAAGTATTCGACGCGGTTGAAGTTGAAGTCGTCGTGTCTGCTCTCTTGTAGCTAGTTCCTCTTAAAGTAAAGGATAAATTGAATGTCCAGAACAAGGTAAGGTAGGGCTCATTTCCTTATGTTTGGTTTCATGGAGTGTACAAACTCCTTTTATTCTTTATAGTGTTTTCCCTTTTGAAGAGAGTCTTGTACGTAGTCTTCCTTTTTATCATTAACAGCTTATTCAAGGTTGGAGAACAAGTCTGGCCATACTATAATAAATTCCTTGCCCCTTCTCTACCCGTGGGGTAATAGGGGTAATAGGTTCCTGTTTTTAGTATTTAGTACGCTCGAGCTACTCACCACTTAACTATTTGATCAGTCGTCCCTTCCTCTTATTCAAGAGTTATAAGTACGCCCGTCGTTTCACTCGGACCTTGTTTTTTCAAGGGCTCAAAATGACAGTTTGAGCACACTGAACTGATGTGATTAAAGAAAGTATATTAAAAAAAAGTATATTCATATATAAGTGAAGTTTGGGTTGTGGCTCTTGTCCCACTGTGGAGGGGCAGGCAAGACGTTATGAGGGGCAAGTGCGTGACTATGACCGGCCTGGCGAGATGAAATGCACATCCAATTGCTGCCGTCTCTTTATATTTATAGGTATAGGGATGAGACTTTACTTGCTGCCGTCTCTTTATATTATATATAATTATAGGGATGACTGAATACCTACTTTAACTCATCGGTCAGAGTCTCGCTTTCATACGGCTGGTTCAAATCCTTTAAGTATGAAAGTTCATCTCAAATCCAATGTAAGTAGTTAAGTTAATCATTAGACTTTTCATTACAATTACATTTCCTAACGCGAAAGGTTGGAATTCAAGGAAATACCATTCACTAGATCTTTCGTAGTTTTGAATAGTTTCGGATTAGTCGTAAATAGCCTTTGGGGCTATTTATCTCCTCTGCTACGCCCCTTACTATATATTTGGCGATCGGATTAGTCGTAAATAGCCCCAAAGGGGCTATTTATCTCCTCTGCTACGCAGAGGTCGGTTTATTCATTTAGAAGATAAATAAATGCACATCCCAATGCTGCACACCTTTAGAGGAAAATGCACTCTTTGCGACCGGACCGGAGTGCTCTACCTATATGAGCTCAACTTTCCTCATGACAAGCACTCGTATGATCGAGAGTCCTAACACTGAGGCCTATTCCCCAAGACCAATACATGAGCTGGTGCCTATGATCTCCTACTCCAAATAAAGGGAATGATAGTAGAGGACCGGAGCTAGTGAACGTGAGCAAGGGAAGTGAGGGACCGGAAAGAGAAGCCTACCACGGGTAAGCACGGAGAAGAAGGAGTCACGGGAAAGCAAGGAAAAGGAATGGAAGATCAGTCTCTTACGGAAAGCAAAGAGAAGGGGTAGATCTTTCGTAGTTTTGAATAGCCATGAAATTTCCTTTCATCCAGTTGCTGACGAACGATTAGTGACGGCCGAGCGATAGCTAAGTGGAGCAAACGGCACGGCTGCAGCTCCTCGCTCGAGTCTATCCTTTGAGTTATCGGGATGCACAATTTTGTTATATTAGCTGGGTAAATTGCGTTATAGAAAGCCTTTTATATTCTTCGGGTGTACGGATAGGCGTCTTCGGGCCCCAAAAATATAGTAAATTGTGAAAGATGGGAATTTATTGTAATAGAAGAGAGGATGAAAGGTGGAGCTCCCGGAAAAGCACTTCCCAAGAACCGGACTGAGGATGCGCATCTTACTTATGAAAGTGTGAGCCCGCACTTAAGAGGGAGGAGTCACTCGACTCAGGGGACTGGAAAGAATCATACTCAATGTATGCCCTTTCTTCTTTAGTTGGCTGACACATGACTAATATAAGTATGAGCACGTTTCCTTCTATCCTTCTTTTTCTTTCACGCTTCTTCCCTTAAGACTGAGTTCATGGTACGAGAGTAGTTGAGAGGAAAGAACTCCTAATTTTCTACGTGATCTAACAAGGATAGATAGAGGAATAGGCTTCAGCAGCAAGGGTCAGAGACGCAAAGGTAGAAGCATATGAGTAAGCCGAGGGCTTAATAAATTTACTTGATTTTTGGCAGAACGAGAGCATCCCTAACTGAGTTTACCTTGTTTTGTTGACTCATTAAAAAAGGGCATTTGGATCGGGTATCCTTGCAGTTCTCGTCGAATAAGCGATTTAAGTTTACCGAGAGGAGCAATTGACCCATCCACCGGCGGAGTTGCATATCCTCTTCCGGCGTTAGAGATCCATTGCCCCTTCGCTTAGTTCTATATCCAGTGGGCGGGCCCAACTCATAGCCATAACCTATCGCACGCGGATCCACCATTTGCTCGTGTTCCAAGAATAGATGTTCCGGAATTAGCATGCATGTGTTCCACTCTCTCCTCCTTGGGATCTGGGTCTCCGTACCTGATACGAGTCGAGGTACGAGTGAGAACGACGTGTCCAAGGTCTGCTCTGTCCCGATACGAGGCGTCCACTCCCCGTTCCTCCAATAAGAAGTAAATGAACCACCCCCTCTGCCTTTGCCATGGGCTAGGGTGGAGCTTCTAGTGGCCTAAAATAAAGAAAAATTTCGACTAGAGAATCTTGTCGAACGAGAAGAATCAATTACACTGCTTTAGGTGAATCAACTGGTCAACCGAAGAAAGCAGCACAGGATCTCTATCCACCCCAGGCCATACTATAATAAATTCGGTCGTATCGGATATGGAACTCGTTCATATGCGGGCAAGATGCTGCCACCGATGGAATACTCAAAGCCCCAAAGAACACTCTTCTATTCTAGAGAAGCACGAGTGAGAAAGGGCCTATCATTCAATTACTTTGTCTCGACATTTCCATCATTCACGTCGTTACTCTCGGCCCTCATAATCTTTTGGAAGGCCTTGGTTCTATCGTATTCACAATAGAAAGAAGAAAGCAATTCCCTTATTATAGTATGGCGGCCGGCTTGGCTAGTCTGACTATTCAAGGTAGTCCGTTGGCCCTTAAGCGAAATCTCGTATTCCTGCTTTTCGGTCTTCAAAGCCTTGTCTTCATTCTCAGCCCTTCACTAAGTTCGACCTTCTCTCCTAGCATACAGGGACTCTTGGGAGTGACTACCCCGACGGACTCATAGCTAGCCTCCCCGGTATCATGCGAGAGACTTCGGGAGACTCCTTTCTCACTTGCTTAGCTGGAAATCGGAGACCGGCGCAATCCGAGCTCATTCTAATCCGCAATTTCTTTATATTTCTTTTAGGCGCCTGAAAACAGAGCCACTCTTGCAATCCGCAGCGACAAAGCACTGGCGCGGACGTCTTTCCTCTTAGTTAACCGGGTCGGGGGTTTCGCCTAACTTGGCTTATGCTTCATTCATAAGTCATCACAATAAGCACATTCTATTCTATTACATCACTCGGGCGTACGCTTACCCGGCTCACTTCGCCTACGCTACGAAGATAAGTAGTTTACTTGCTTGCAACGCTCGAACATGCCAACTTTCGTGCAACATTCACTCTTAGCTAGCCACTTTTGGAGATAGCTAAGCGACGGTGGGAGAGCGAGTGCAGCAAAGTCAAGTGTCTTCCCCGCTACTCCGCTTCCAGAGAGAAGATAAAAAGAGACGCTGCTATTCACAGTAATGATTGCTAACTTCGATTAAGACTGGGGAATAGCTGAATAAAAGCAACTGGAACTGACTCGTACGCGGACTCGGATTGGGACTCCGCTCCATAGAAAAAGAGAAGATGACACTTCTGAAACGCTTCTTAGAATCTTTGACTTCTCACATCTCGATTGCTAACAGAATGGCACCAAAGCGTACTGGAAAATCACATCAGTCCCACCTTATTCACGAATTCACCTATCACTCTTGACTTAGAAGGAGGAGGTGCAGAGCCTCGCTTATGCGGCTTCCGGTCTTTGACTTGATTCTGCCTCCCTCAACGAACTGCCTATTGGTTATGAGCCGTTGATTGAATCTTTTCCCGATAAAGCGTACGAGTAGAGTACTTATGGGAATGAACTCTTTATTGAGGTGTAGAGCGCGGAGGAACTTCCTTCCTCTCTTTTCGTCCCTTTACAAATGAAAGTCTCTTGTGAAGTACGCTGCTTTTCCAGGGTTCTTCGTACGTTGCTGGAGCGGGCAGAGGAGAAGGAGAGAGGCCGGCGTGCTGTTTAGTTTAATCTTTTCCCTCATATGTAGTTCCAGTTGCTGCTGTCCTTGCCCAAAGTGGAAGGGCCACTATCTCGAGCCGAGCTCCGTGGGCTTTTTTGTTCACTCTTGAAATACTGAAGGTCGCCCTAGAAGTCAAAGTAGTCGCCCGTCGAGGCAAGCCAAGCCCTACTGAAGTACCAAACCTTTAAGCGAAGAGGGCCAAGCGAGAGGCAGACGGTCAGCTCGCAGCACCGGATGATTTGAGGGGCCTTCTGATGCAGGATGCAGGTGATAGGAGCAGGCATTTAACAGGGAGTGGCCTTCTGATAACATCAACAGCAGATTTCGTTGAGAAGATGCCATGGTTGTCGGGTATCCCAATTTATCTTCATCACCAGCAAAGCATGGAATATGGACTGTCACGGTGCTCCTCAGGAAGAAGGGAGAATAATAAAGAACTTAATCTGCTGCCCATTAAGAATGCATCATGAATAGAGAGGTGCAACTAAGGAAATGAACGCCATGTATCAGGCTGGAAGTAATGAAGTAAAGCACCTATCCCAGACCAGAAGAAAGGGTGGAAAGCCGCTGCCAATTGAGTATTGTAAAAAAATGCAGATCGTATCTCAAGCATTTAATGCCAATTCTTGGAACAACCTGGTTTATGTCTAGCAGCAGCAAAAGAGAGATTTTAACAGTACTTGGCCGAATCTTGCCTGCCTCGGAATGGTGCAATGACCAGAAAAGAAGTGGAAGCTTTAGTGCCTTGTAGATGTCAAATAGGCTTCTAAAGGCTTATATATGTCTTTATTTTTCTATTCCACTGAATTGAATCCCCACTTTTGAAGGAAATCCATATTCTGGTCTTCGTGATCATCGTGGTAGAGGGTGAGTTTGGTCGTGAACAAAACAATATCGAGAGCCGGAACCGGAAACTTGAGTAGAGGGGGAGAAGGGCTCGCGAAAGTCGATACCGGACCAGCAGGAGCAGTAGCATCAGAGGGGGGAACGGAGACGGAGCGAGCCAGGTAGAACCACAGGGCGCTAAGCACTAGCCTACCAGAAATGCTTGACCAAACTCCAATACCAATAATTTATCCTGCTAAAGCAAAAGCAATAGTGGAATCTCCTCCTTCTAAAAATCCTAGATGTACATGAGGTATTGAGTTCATTCCCGCTATGCTTAGTTAGTTCATTCATAGTACTAGCTCTTAACTTACAGCACAGTTGCTATTTCTCCCCTTTTCTGTTAGGACTTGCTTATATGTCAATCTTAGCTTAGTAAGAAGGGGCCTGTGAGTCTTCTGCAACAAGGACGCTCCTGTAAAGATGCTTTAAGACCTGATCTGTCCAACTCCAACAATTGCTCTTCCATGAACCACTCAGCTACTCTTTACAGTCTAACCTCTTATGGCAATAATCCTCTACAGGGGAAAAGCGTATTAATGTAGATAGTGCCACGTCGCTATCGCAGGTCGTGCCCAAAAATATAGAAGATTAGTCGTAAATAGCCCCTTTGGCTATTTCTCTCCCCAATATATATACAGGGGTAGCAGAGTTATATTATATACAGGCGGATTAGAACTTATATTATGAATGCAGGTAGGGTGGATTAGTCTACTTAAGGCTTAGTCGTAAATAGCCCCTTTGGCTAAGGAGATAAATAGCCCCAAGAAGATAAATAGCCCCAAAGGCCCCCCATAATATTAAGTTAAGTTCTAACTGTATATAATATAAGAGTTGTACCTCTGCTATGCAGAGCATATAAATAGCCTTTGGGGCTATTTACGACTAAGTAGAATAAACCATCTTACTAAAATAGAAATATCTCTGCTATGCAGAGAAGATAAATAGCCTTTGGGTCTATTTTCGACTCAAAGAGGCGTAGCAGAGGTACTTATCTTATATTATATACAGTTAGAACTTAACTTAATATTATGGGGGGCCTTTGGGGCTATTTATCTTCTTGGGGCTATTTATCTCCTTTATATTGATTTTAGGAAACTTACTATTATATACAGGCAAACTACTCTATACGCCTATCAACGAAATGAAAGAACTTCCCAGATCAAGTGTCACCCCTCTGTTCTCTGTTGTCCCACCCGTTCCTCTCCTCTATACTTAAATCAATTCAATCTAAGTGACTGCCATTCCGCTTCAAGAGAAAGCACCCTAATAGAAAATACCTATATTCAAGCCCAATCTCTATACTAAACTCAATGAAAGGGGGAGACCTCTCCTTATAATACAGGAATCCCCAACGAACTTATATTTAGTTTATAGGCAAAGCAATACTCACCTCTTTTCAATTCAATACCCTATCGTATCCTTCGTCTACCTTATTATAATACCTATCCCAACCCGAACCATCAATCCTGATCCTTACCGTCCGGGATTGGGGGCCCCTAAGTTACTGTCAAACACATCTATATGAAATGAAACTCAATGAAATACTCTTTTGCTGTCAACCCCCTCTTCAGTATAAGTGACTTCCAAACCCGTCTTTCAATCCCCAGAGGTTACTCAACCTTGAATCCTGCCCATCTCCAACTCAATTGAAGCCCTACTAAATGAAAGGGTTCCTCTCTTCTATAGTCAAATCAACTGAACTCCAAGATTTACTAAGTATTATGGCCCCAACTGAATTGAAGCAATACTGGACTGCTCTTCCCTTCATAGTAGCCCTGGCATCTTCAATTCTATGGTCACCGCTCTCCAACTCAATTGAAGGGAACTTAGATTATAGTGGCTTCCCTTTCGACTAGGAGGGCGCCTAACATACAATACAATATAGGTTACTCAACCAGTCCTTACAGGGTACTCAACTCAATGAAAGCAATACGATACTCAAATCAAGACTCTATAGTCAATTGAAGCTAAACTGTACGACTCAAATCAATTCAATCACTTCCCAGATGAAAGGTCAATTCTATACTCTTTTCCTGTCACCCCTCCTAATGACAAACACAAGAATCTAAATACTATAACCCTAATAGTTCAATTCAACTGAAGGGTCTTTCCTATCAAATATTGTCAATCACTCAAATCGAATGAAAGCAAATCAACTCAATCAACTCATAGAAAGCACCCTAATACAATAGAAAGACTCTTATCATCCGAGTTCCTCTTCTCTATACGAACTTAAACCCCTCTCTACTCAACACCACCAGCAATCCCCAACCAAACTGACTTTTATTTAGGGGCCTAAGGCTTCGAGGCACCCTCTATCTGCCAACGAAACTCAATGAAAGGAATACGTATTATGATTGACCAACCCCTCGTCAACTCAATTTCAAGGGTCTTTCCTCGAATTTATTATAGTATGGGAGAAAGCCATACTCTCTTCAATCTAAGTGACTGCCATCTAGGGGAACCGCTCTAGAAAGAAATTGAAGCTCAAAGGGCTTCATGCCCATCTAGAACTGAATGAAAGGAATACTCTTTTCAACCCTATCTTCCAATGAAAGGAATACTCTTTTCAAACCGCTCTACTTCGAAATCTAAGTGACTGTCAAACACATCTATACTCTTTTCCTGTCAATCTAAGTGACTGTCAAACACATCTATACTCTTTTCAAGGGTAAAGCACCCCTCTCCAAATCAATAGAATCACTGACATCGACTTCAATCTAATCTCTATATTCAACTGAACTCATAGTCTTCACAAGAGGGTACTCAACTGAACTCATAGTCTTCACAAGAGGTGTCTCAACTGAACTCATAGAAAGCTAAAGAGGTGTCTCAACTCAATGAAGCTTAATTCCGCAACTGTATATATTAGGGCTACTCAAAGGAAAGGGTTACAATCGAATCTCTATACTCACCCTTCAATCCTGCAATACAGCTATCCCTAATCCTTTCATACTAAAAGCGAACCCCTCAGGATATTCCACTGACGGGAGTCCCAAATCTATCCCCAACTCGAATGGCCCAAGGCGAAGCCCCATGCGCAACCCGCCCAACTCAAACCCCAAGCCCAACCGCCCCTGCCCGGCCCCCGACCGGCCACCGACCGACCTCTTTTCCAACCCCAACCTGCTATCCTGCCACTCACATCGACGACTGAAAGAGGTGACTCCAACCCTGCTCTGCTTTCATTCATTCTTAGATCTTTCTCTACTCAACTCGAATGGCCCAACCTAATCCATCCGTCCCGTAATCCTAAATCATTGAATCCAGACGTCTACCCAACAGCAAAGCTGCTTGGAGCTGATATATGTTTCTATACGATCTTTCTTTCAATTAAATTATACAACAACCTCAACTCTAAATGCCATCATCCTCCTTTCCGGAGCCCACTCCTTTCCGCATTTCGATCGATACCTGAGCCCCATGCCATCATCCTGCTTTCCGGGTTGCATTTCGCTCCTCTGGTCTGCAGTTGACTCCTCTGCCATTGACTCCTCTGGTCTTCAGTTGTTTCTGTGTTCCCTGGCTCTACCTGTCGGCTCTGTTTCCGTACTCGATTTGCTGTCGTATGTCGCTCTCTGTCGGTACTCTCTTTCCTTGCATCTGTCGGTACTCTCTTTCCTTGCATCTGTCGTTCGCTCTCTTTCTGGACTCGAGGGCAGATGTCGTTCGGTACTCGATTTGGAGATAAATAGCCCCAAGAAGATAAATAGCCCCAAAGGCGTAGACTAACTGTATATAATATAAGATAAGTACCTCTGCTACGCAGATGCATATAAATAGCCTTTGGGGCTATTTACGACTAAGTAAACTAATCCGTCTTACTATAATATAAGTACCTCTGCTATGCAGAGTAGAGAAATAGCCTTTGGGGCTATTTACGACTAATCCGAATTTACCTAAAATAAATATAAAGGAGATAAATAGCCCCTTTGGCCCTGCATTCATAATATAAGTTCTAATCCGCCTGTATATAATATAAGTTCCTCTGCTACCCCTGTATATATATTGGGCAGATAAATAGCCTTTGGGGCTATTTACGACTAAGCCATACTATAATATAAGTTCAAATATATAGTAAGGGCCGATCGCCAAATATATAGTAAGGGCCGCCATACTATAATATAAGTTCAAATATATAGTAAGGGCCGATCGCCAAATATATAGTAAGGGCCGCCTTACTATAATATAAGTTCCTCTGCTACGCAGAGGAGATAAATAGCCCCTTTGGGGCTATTTACGACTAATCCGATCGACTTTAGCGTAGCAGAGGAGATAAATAGCCCCAAAGGCTATTTACGACTAATCCGAATTTGCCTAAAATAAATATAAAGAAATTATAGCAACTTATATTTATTTTAGGTGGTGAAACTATTCAACCCTGTATATATATTGGGAAAGATCTAGTGAATGGTATTTCCTCACTTTTATCCACATACTCATATAGTCAAGTGCGCAACCGAGCTCTTTCTATGTAGTAGTAGTACGATCAGAACGGCTAGATAGTTAGCACGTAACGTACGTATACTAGATAGTTAGCACGTAAAATGAATATAGCCCCGAACTGCTATAGCTCTAAAGAGTTTAGGCATCCTATACCTATATAAACTTAAGGAGTGGAACCTTTAACCTTCTAATGCTAATGCAGCAAGAGTGGTTCATGGTTTTAGAAAAGAGTGAATGGCAGCCATGAACTACGAAACGTAGAAAGATCTCTTACCCTAATGGTTGAGCGTCCCAGATATTCGACTACGGTAAAGTAGCATTGTGGACTTGTTTGAGCTACTAGTACTAGCGACGTGGCGACTTAGACCCTTTTGTAGTAGGGTCGGGACTGGGAGTATACTGAATCCCATATGAGTCCGGAGCTGCTCTTTCCCGTCTCTGAGTCTCTTCCCGAGTAAGTTGCTGTTGGCTACGCTCCTTGCTTTTCTTGTCGGGTGGGAAAGGGGCTCAAGTGATTTAAGCAGCCACTAGCTTTTCATTCGGATCAGACTAAACGAGCTACGGAAGGATCAAAGCGACTCCCGGACAGCAGCGGAGGACTCGTACGTCATGAATTGTCGTGCCCTGGTGCAAGGACCCTAGTCATTCCCTTGTGTAAGAAGGAGAAAAGCCATGAACTGCTTCGATACACTTTCCGCGACGTCGACATCTCACTATAAAACTATAAAGTAAAGGTCGACATCTCACTATACTATAAAGTAAAGTGAAGCACAATCGTTCGCACTTAAGGAAGGGACTTGGCTTTTCATATTCGTTGTCCACTTTTGAGTCCAAGAACTCGGGCAGCAAGCGGGCTCAGGCACCCCATTCCACTTTCAGTGCTTATCGAACCCAAAATGCTATACGTCCACGCGGAACGTCTACACCTTTCAAGGACCTTCTCTTCATTGCAACTTCCACAAGGCTCCTTCCCAACGAGGGAAAGAATAGTGTTGTGTTCTCTCACGCATCTCACGGGCTAATTCGGCTAGATCTTGAGCCTCTGTTGACGATCACAGTCACAGTCACGCAAATGAGCATCGCGATCGACCACATGGACATTCTACATCTTAGTTTGGCAGTGCGAGATTGTGCCGATCTTGTGCGGGCTTGTGACGCATATGGCTTCGAACTCGACCAATAAGATCGCTATAGTCAGACGCAAATGGACTTCTCTTTTCAGCTGTCGTCATCTGCACATAGTGCCTTTTGGCTCGAACGATAAAAAGCACATAACTATGTATTGTATAGTAGCACATTCCTTACCCGTGCGACCCGTGCGAGAGAAAAGACAGTGAATAGAAGCAGCCGATGAGGAGTGCAAAACGAGCGAGAATCCCCTCGGAGAAAGCGATAGAAAAAGCACTGAACTCTAATCTCTCTCTTTACCGAAAGCACTGAAAAAGTGAGAACTCTTCAATTCTTCTCTTTGAACTCGCAATATGAGTTATTGGCTCCCGACTACGCCTACGCATCGGTACCATTGGCTGTCCTTCCAAAAAATGGAGTGGTGACTGGGAGTGCATTGGCTCGGAGTGCGATGGGATTGCATGGGCACCTATTTTGGAATGCATTTGCTTCGTGGACCATTGGCGTCAAACTCTTAGTATAAGGTGACCAGCCAGTGAGAGTAAGTCTGTCCGATTTCTCGCTAGTTTAAGGCCAGCATCGAAATGGCCCTCTCATCTATCCCCTAAGGGTTAGGGAGGCGGTGCCCGTGAGCACTTTTTCCCTCTCTTTCTCTTTTGCCGCGGGTCGAGCCAGAATTGAATAACCGGGCAAGGGCTGCTGCAACTATAGAAGTTTCTTGTCCCGTCCGGTTCTGCCTCTCAGTCTATCTCTTTCCTTCCCTACCTCGGAAGGGTCAGGCATGTTGATTTCTCTTTCCTAGTAGAATGTGCCTTCCGGGCTTTAGTTGTTTCCTGAACTCGGTGGGACCGAACACTGGGACCGAACGGGGAAAGAAAAAAAAGGGTATCCCGCTTAAGAAAGAGGCTCGAGCTACTTTTCTGTCATATCCTTCTTGTCGAGCTACAATAGGAGGAATGTCTTCTTTCGGCAGCAGCTCTTCTGGGCACCAGCAACTATGATAGAATTTAAGTGCATCCAGAAGCTTCTGCTGTAGTTTTTCTGGGTCTAAGTTCAAACGTTTTTTCTATATTCGGCTGCTGAGTAAATGGTGTAAAGGCGTATCTCCAAGTTCATTAGAAGTTCATTAGTTGTAGCGTAGCCGACTAAGGAAGGGTAGCCTAGTTACAAGGACTTAGCAATTGGCAAGAAGAGGAGAGTGAACTAAGCAGATAGAGTTCGAGGTAGACTCTAGGTCGAGGTGGACTCTAGGCAGACAAAGTGAAGCTTCACTTTCTGAACAAAGAATCAGATAAAAGTCCACGGAAGAACACGATTTCTTACCCTTCATCGCACAGCACCCTAATTTGCCTAATGAGAATCGAGCTATACGGCACGAGCCCAGGAGGGAGCTTGAGCCCGCTTTCTCGAGTGGCTTAGTCAGACTGATTCGTGATACTATACCGAAAGCACGGAAAGTGCCACCCGCACCCTGGTTTCTTACATTCGACAAGACCCAGATGCGTAGAGGATATGCAATAGCGTCCTCGAGAACGGATATACCAGAGCCCAAAGGACAGAAGTTCAGATCTTTCACTAAAGGAAAGACGAAGACTAGCTATAGACTACCCGAGAAGAGGGGAAGCATTTTCAGTGCGATCATGGCTGAGAGTTAAAGTGGCACGGGCTACTATGTGCTTTTGCTGAACGACTGAACGACTGCTTCTTAGAGAGTGAACCCTTAAGTTTAAGGCAGTAAGGTTACGCAGAAAGCGGAGAGACAGTCAATCTACTCGCCGCATCGATTGCGCGTGCAATATTGGATCTTATTATAGTGACTTATTCGACTCCGGTAAGCAAGTTCTTACCATGTCAATTCAACCGCCAGGGCAATCACACTCTTGTTTCACCTTCATCGATATGATCAAGATGCGCTCAAGCACCCGGCTCCTTTACCGGCCTTACTCAAGAGCAAGGTTCCTTCTTTCCATGAATTGATTATCTACAAAAGAAGCGAGGGAGCCATCGGGGAAAAAGGTGAGGAAACAGTTGAGTAAATTCCAAGAGTGAATGGACATGGAGGGGAGAGGGACGAGTAGAGTAAATGGTTAAAGCAACCGGTCGTAAATGTGACTCTCCCCATTTAGACCTGTAGCTGCAATAGTGACGTCTTATAATAGAAGGTACGAGTGAAACGACGTGACGTGGAGACGGGGAGAGGAAAGAGTAAATGCAACATACTACATGTATATGTATGACCTGAGATGCTACTGCCATGTTAGACCTCTTCTTCCAAAGCCAGAAAAGTATGAACTCTAAAGTATGAACTCTACCTATTCTCCGGTGTGAATAAGCTAATGAGAAGTAGGGTCTCCAGTTATAATATTTTATTCCGCGGAAGCAAGAAGCTTTACTAGGACCTGTGACGCAGAACTCTTATCACTACTCTTCTTTAAGGGAAGCGTTCATGCTCTTATTCTGTGGTGCCCTCCTCTATTCAGTAGGCTTTTCCACTCATCTCCATCTTCTGCTTCGGGCAAAGACTTGTAGGTTCACGATCGTACTTGCACTTATAGGAGCGGCTAAGTCTTGCTTTCTCAATCTGGCCTAGCTTCGCCATCCATTTGCTTCCCTTTCTGATCTACTTCAATGCATGAGAAAGATTGAGAGAAGAGCAATGACACTCGTAAGCGAATTCCTATTACTTAATCTCTCATCAACTCTCTGACCTCCGTCCCATTCGGACCGAAAGAGGATGGACTTGGAAGGCATGAAAGAAGGGAATGAAAGGAGAGTGGACCGGCTTATGGTTCGTAAGCCAACTTGGACAGCTGCCCTTGTATTGTAGGTTTAGGATCTCCCGGATATAGGCGAATTGATCAAAGAGTGAAGACTCCTCTTTGGCCTCAAATCTATAACTCTCGGATGCGAGATTATCCATTGAAGAAGAAAGTCCAATACTTAATTAGTCTCATTTCGCATCTTATTGTGCAATTATTGTCAACTCTATCGTTGAGTACGGTCAATCTACCTTCACTTCATCTAAGCTTAGTGGACCGGATGTCGAGGAACTTGACTTAGACCCGTGCGTCCGCTGGAATGCTAGATCAGACCTAGTCTTGGGCGGGCTAGACTCTATATTTTTGAGGACGGGAGCCAGAAGTGCAAGAATCAGTGTCAATGACTACTGTAGATAGATAAAGAACTATAAGCTGGCCAGGTGATATGGGAGCAGTGCTCGCCATACTATAATATAAGTTCATGATGGAAAAAGAGGATTAGCGAATAGCAGGCCAACTAGTCTCTCCTGCTTGGTCTGGGCGGATTCACGGGCGAGAGTGACTTCAGAAGTGCTAGTAGTAGTCAGAAGGAGGTTTGTGCATTGTTCATGGTTAGTCGACGGCTATTATTGGACTCTCTGCCCTTGATAGAGAGTAGTCTGCTACAGGCTATGGGGTAGCCAGCCAGGCTCAGTGCTTTTCGCTAGAAAGCGCATACTGCGTGGGTTCAGATCATATTCCTAGGCAGTGGTACTGGCAGTTAGTCGGATGTCGTCCCAGGATCACTTGTCCAAGTGAGAGGGCCGAGTGATAACGGAAGATCTTGAGTCGTTTTTCATGAACTTATAAGGTGGGCACGACTCTTGCTCGTGGTATAAGAACCACGTGGCCTCAACTTTTATATTAGGAAAACGGGCCTTTATGCTAGGGCCAATATGCACTTTTATTGAACTATTGATACATGAATGCTTTTAAAGAGCTTTTAAAGCCTGCAGTTAAGAATTGTTTTCAAACTTCATATTTAGAAATTGCATCCATAAATAGAGTAAACTAAAACACTACTCAAAGAAAAGACCCAACATTTCCCCTTAGGAACAAATGCAGAATATGAATCAAATTCAACCTTAGGAAAATGCTGAAAGAAGAAGCTAATTAAACCTTACCTTAGGATAAGAATCAAATGCAGAAGAAGAATCCCTCACTTTCCAAGGAGTTGGAACCTTTGGAAAACACTCAAATGCATAATCTGAAGCCCTTAGGAAAAAATTTCAAGCTAATGAGCTGCTATAAGGCACCTTAATGAAGGGATATTACAATAAGAAAGCCAGGTTCGCTTCCCGGTTCGCTTCTCCTTCTTCTGATCCACCTTTTGTCTTCTTGATCTAACCTTGTGTTGTTGAATCCAAGCTTGATCCAACTTAGTCTTGAATGAAATAGCTTAACCCAAAGAACAAGAGACGAGATCGAGAACAAAGTCGAAGAATCCAACCTCGTATCCCTAACAAGAGTGTAAGGAAGGCACGAAGTGAACCTTGCCTCCCGTAGTTGGAGCGCACTATCCGGGTATTTATCTTTCATTTAGTCAGGCGCTTAGAAGTGCTCTTTAAGCAAGAGGACAAGAGCAACAGACTCGGGGTCGGGCTCTGGAGAGAAAGCTATAGCTGGCGTTTTATACAACGCAGAAAGAGATGAGTTGCATACTTCTTTGAAAAGAACGGGTATAGGGCCCGAACTCAAACAAGTGACTCGTTCGGTCATTCTTTTCCCGAACTCTTTAAACTTCCACGTCGCTACCGCAGCAACTGGTCTAACATAACATGGCACGCATACCTGGCCCAAAGCCCATTGACTCTTTCCATTTATACTCGTACGTCCCTGTACCCCGTGCACCAGCTTTCAAATTCATTATGCAGGTATGGTATGGTGCCCCCCTATTTGAGTCTTAGGGGGTTTACAGCGTACCAGAGGTAGAAGGATATGAAGCGACTGAGGACCCTTATAGAATCCATCCGAGTGATTCATTCCTCGGCTGGGGAGCAGTTAACTACTCTCCAGGCACGTTGAGTTCAGAGCAATCTGGCTCGCGCGTCTTGCTTGGGTCGGTTGACGGGACGTCCCATACAACTCTAAACTCAATCCTAACTGCGGCAGATAGGATTTTTAGTGATCTAGGACGTTCCTAGACGCCGTCCCTTGTACTGACAAGTTCCGGTACATCGAGGAGAGTAGTCTCAGGAGGTCATGGTAACTATGTATCTTGTGATAGTTTTGTTTAGGGTTCTATTTTGTCATTAAAGCAGTGTTAATTATACAAAATAAACCATGAAATTATTTAGCAATTTTACGTCTAACTCACCAAATATATAGTAAGGGCCGCAGCAAGAGTCTAACATGGCTATTCAAAAAATACCTACTAAAGATCTGCCCGTGGGGTTTCTTGGCGGAAATAGCCTTTGGGGCTATTTACGACTAATCTTCTATAATATAAGTTCCAATAGAGCTTCGCTGTGGATTTATGTATTTACATCTCCCAGCCTAGAAATACACTTTATAGCTCCGGCAGCCTCAGATCTTTAATTCAAGCGACTTATTATTATATTAGGGGCGGAATTGATATTTATTTTAGGCAAGTACGGGATAAGAAAATGCAACTCATATACTTCCATATAAAACAAATAAGATAATCAAAAAAGCAGACAGAAGCAAATTCAGTGTTAGTAGAGTGAATGGCCATCCATTCACGCAATTATACTGGTAATAATCTGCTGCGGTTAGGGCGGAGGAGTTCGAGTTAGTTGTAGCCATGAGCGACTTAGCCGGTTCAGATAAAGAGACTGAGTCAGGTACTTCCTATATTAAAGTAGTAGCAGGTCCCCTTATGAGCTCTGGTTCCTAGCCCAAGGGCGATAGAGATTTTTGTGAGTTGCCTGAACTCGGAGTTCTAGTTGATGTTGATGAAAGAGTTTTTTCCTATTCCCCTTCAAGTGTACTAAACTACGTAGAAGCAATGTCCGCTAAAATCATTCCTCCTATCTTGTTTTCCGCCTAACCAAACAAAAAACTGAATCAATGGCACCAACAGCGGAAATTGCATGGGTTTTCCCATCCCTCAATAGGGGATTATCTGACTTGACTCTATATTCCTTGTGTGGGATGATTGATCCCTCTTAGCAGCCCTCCGCCCTGTCTCCAACCTTGAGATATGAGTGTTAACAGCTAAATCAACAGAAAGGACTAGCCTAACATCCTAATCTAAGGCCCATACCTTTACTAAACGACCAAGCCCTGTATATATATTTGGCGGATAAAAGATTATATGCTTAGTGTTAGTTAGGTAGACCCTACTCCTAGTAGTGCCCTCAGTCCCTGGAAAGCTGGGATCTTAATAACTCTTCAATGGAACTAATGGAATCCCACTAATCCGATCTCTTTCTCGAAGCACAGAAAGCATCACTCACAATATTCACTATCCGAAAGCCTACCATCCAAAGCTAACCGTGAACAGAGCGAGGGTCTCGTAAGATATGCTCGTACGAGGCGTCATTGATAGATGATAGATAATAGATGATAGATATAGATATCATTTATCATTCACGCAATTATACTGGTAATAATCCGCTGCCCCTAAGTAAAGTAAATTCGACTATTAAGGGCAGATCTTTCCCAATATATATACAGGGTTGAATCTTTAATAGATGCTACGGCGGGACAAGGATTAATGTTGAAGTATGCTATAAGCACGGGAAAAGACCCAAGAACTGCCTAAGCAGCCGGTAATTAACAAAATGAAAAGACGTACGGGTACCTCTTAGGTTAGATACGGTACCCTCCCGAGCCCGAACTTGACGTCTTGCGTTCTAAAGTGGAATATGTTCATGGCATAAACTCTATCTTAGAATTCCCTAGCAACAGGTCGAACTTAATATATAGTAGGGGTGTACCATTGACATAATTACTTACTAGGTTTTTTGGGGCCTTGTCAAAGAAAGATTCATGCCCTGGGGTAGTTTAAAGAGCAATCGACAGGGAGCTACGAACCAATACTCTACCGGAATGGATCGATCCCGCTATTTGTTCAACTTTATCGCCAACGGTCCAGTATATGAATGGCATTCCCAACTTATGGGAAGAACCCGGCTCCAAGGTCTCATTCTTTACTTCAGTCCGCCCCAGATGCTTTTCAAGTTCATCAAATCCATCAGACGAGACTGAAAGACCGGCCTCCAATCTAGCGGGTTGGAAGACTACTTTAAGCGAAACCCAATCAAGCCAGCCCAGCTCGTAGTTAACTTCAACCTCGGAAATCGGTCGGGTAATAATAGTCAAGGCAGCTTCCTTGCTTAAGGTACCATCCTATGCCTGGGGTTCTGATTCGGTTTTTTAGCTGTGTGAGCCTGCTCTTCCATTAACAATGCACAGAATGAGTGGCTCTTCCCCTGTAGAGATCCTTCACTACTTCCGATCCCTCACCCGATAAGAGTGAAAGTCAGAGCATCAGAAGAGCAAAGTAGGGGCATCGGCGGAGACTTGAATCTTTCATGCCAAGGGGTGGAGCAATTTATTATAGTAATTTCATTCCCAAAGCCAAATAATATATAAGTCCCCTTTAAGTAAGTTGCTGGGGGAAGCAGCTAAGTTAAGAAGGGAAGCAGCGACGTGAGTGAATGGCTTTGGGCCATGTTAGACTGGTGCTGAGGGTAGAGTGAGCCATACTATAATATAAGTTCTTTAGATTTAGAGCGAGCCGCGTCATTGCATTCGCGGAATTTCTTTTATTTTAGGTAAATTCGGATTAGTCGTAAATAGCCCCAAAGGCTATTTATCTACTCAGCATAGCTGAGGTCTTTATATTATAGTAAGGCTTAGTCGTAAATAGCCCCAAAGGCTATTTATATGCCTCATAGTAGCCGAGGTACTTATCTTATATTATATACAGTTAGTCTACGCCAAAGGGGCTATTTATCTCCTTAGTCTACGCCTTTGGGGCTATTTATCTCCCTTCTCTGTTAATTCAATCTCTCTCTCGCCCTTAGCCTGAGCCTCTTCTTCTTCACGTGACAATGCCCCATCTCCTATTCAGTGCTCGTGGATATCTTAACTAATAGTTTGGCATTTGCCCATCAAAGAGCTTAATCAAGAGTCAAGTACGAAGAAAGATGGTTCCTGGGCTAAAGCCCTAACATCCTATTGATCGGGAAAGAAAGTTCCAATAAAATTAAAGGGCCGAGCGGTAGCGACGGGTTAGCGATTGATAGACCGGAGTGGTTTCCATTAATATAAGCCCTCGATCGAGTCACTCGCCGAACTCCTTCAGTCATGCAAGACTGTTAGGCTGAATTGTGTGGATTCACCGGGCAGGCCCATTCTTCCTATGTCTCTCGTCCTTGGTAAGTAGAGCGCGGGGCTAAGGCGATTCGGTTGTTTAGTCATTGCCGTAGTATGTAATTAAGCCCCGTAGCGTGTAGTTGGGGACGCCTTTGCCTTGAAAGTAGGATTGTCGGTCTGTCTATCCGGTTTAGCATAAAAAAGCAAGCCCTCTTCTAAGCCCTCGAAGTAGTCGATGTATTGTTACCGGTGGTAGAAGTTGCATTTGCTTTTTCTTTTTTAGTAAGACCTCTATTGTATTTTCTTTCTTGCTTGGCCTATCATCCTGTCGGTATGTTTGGCAGTACAATCCCTAATCCATTAGCTGGCCATTAGCCTAGCGCTTAGTAAGGCAAGGAAAACCTGGATTGACTAATACAGTAGTCAATCTTAGTCATACTTCCTTCTTTTTCAATGGGTCCCCCGGAATAAAGGAAGCTTAAGCTAAGCCTTCCAAAGACCGCTAAGGCAATTTATTCTACCCCCGAGCCATTTGATTGGTCAATCCGTAGGTGGTGTAGCGCGTTAGGGATATAATTATCATCTATATCAATCAATCTGCTAGAATTGAATCTACTCCGGATCTGGGTGAAAGAACCACTGCGATTTTCTTAATAGAATCGAACAAAGAGCAAAAGCAGAATGCCAATAGACTCTGAATCTGCCTAGCCGGTTTCACTCCGGGAACTCAAAAGTCAGTCAAGACTTTACTGGTTAATCCCACCTCTAGGTGGACCGGACCCTTCCGCCTAAACCTATTTTTTCTGACCCTTTCCTCGGGCATGACCTATTATGTCAATAAGATCTGCTTTGAGTGCGCTTACTTTTTTGCTTGCTTGCCCTAACCTAATCCATTCCCGATGCCATTCAACTAGAATCCAATCTCATACCGGGATAGTAAAGGGAATCTCCTTTTCATTCATGGGGACTGCTTGCCCGAAGAGAGTACTCAATACCATTCCGTGTCTTCCACCGGACTCAAAGAAAGATGTAAAGGTGAAACCTCAAGCTAGTTTGAATAGCGCTGGAAGGGCCCAGAGTCAAGACCAGTGCCAGCTACTCCTACTGCTATTGGCAAAAGATCGTATTCGCCGCAAACCAAGGTCATCCACCTGTGCACCTTCTTATAACAGCATTCCTCCCAGATCCCTACTTTTTGGCTACCTATGCCGGTCTGTCTTGTGTCATTTAGCTGGTACTAAGACACGTCTTAGATTGATTTCCGAAAAGCGAGAAATAGCACCATCGTTCATTATAATTCCTTTGAGCTGTTGGGGGCTGCTCTACTGTGGATGGAAGGCATTCCTTCGATCGCGTAAGGGTCTTTCGGTCGAGCCAGCTTTCCTTTTCTAACCACCGCCTTTTTCTTGGTTGTTCCACCTTTCTTAGGAACTGAAGTATCCCCCGCTTCAAATTGACCACTTTTGATGGCATTTTCGATCATTTTCCCGGAGATAACCATATCCGCGAAATTCTTTGTAGCATTGCCAACCAGTTTATCATAATATGGTGCTCGTCGGCGTAGCACCTTCGGGACGGAGTGGTTCATTGAATTAGCCTGGAACTCCAGTCCTTAGCTGCTCCTTATGTTTGAGTCTTGGGTTCGAGAGAGTGAAATTATAGAAAGACTATGCTAGTGAGACTCTAGGCTGATTCGCAGTCGTTCATGGCATATAATAATGAACCCCACAGAGCGGTACGCACAGCAAAGGATAGCTCACAAGAGGTGCAGAGCCGTCTTATCCGACCAACATCAAACTCTGATTAGTACGTAGCTCCTACCTCGGACTGCAGCTGAGCAAAGAAGTCCCGACCTCAGACACCTATGAAAGAACTTATGAAGCAAGAAGAGCAAGCGTAAGAGCGTACTCTTTGCAACCTACTCGGACTGAAGAGTGGAGCTTCCATTCTCTGTTCGGAAGACTCGTACGGGGGAAATGTTACTCTAAGTGCCGAACCCTCCGGAACTCGGGCCTAAAATCAATATAAATTCAGCAGGTAGTCGCAAATAGTGCTTTTTGCCTTTCGCGAACTGTCTCCAGTTCTTGGGTATCCTCTTCTTCTGATTCTTCTCCTTGAATGGGAGCTCTTATCAGTCTTTCCTGTCTTTTGTTAGCTGTCGCTTTCTGAACCGGCTCATCAGGGCATGAAAAGTGCAGGGAATTGAGTTAGAAGCGTGGTGGGGTCGACCGAAATAGAGAGAGAGGGGTAGAGTTCATGTGGGGTAGAGTTCATGGAAGGGCCGAGTGAGAACGACGTGAAGATGTTTGTAAATGCAATAAATGCATTCCAAAACTCATCGATGACATCACTATGATAGTAACGATTCCTGTGAAACCTTTTTGGGATAACTATAAGATGGAAAAGAGCACTTTTAATTAAGTTATTTTCCTAAGCAAATAAAACGAACCGAAGCCCCGGTCCATTAAGGGAATTAAGGAGTTGTTCATTGGTTGCGTTTGCTTCGGCTTCGCACCTGTAGTTAAGTTTATGCATGTGTTGCCTTGAAGTCTCTTAAGTCTCTTAGTTTGGGGTTCCGGAAAGCTCATTTATCTTTATATGGGATGGGAATGAACAACTAATAGGTGCGCTTCTGTAGCTCCTATTGAGTGATAGGTGCGTGATAGGTGCAGGGGAGAAGAGGGAAATGAATAAGTCAAGTAGATTTGCTCCGACCGCAAATTAAGTAAGTTAGGGACTTACTCATTTTGTCAGGGTAGTCTTCCAATAGAAAGAGTGAATGGATATAGAGCTATTTGAGGGGTGACGGTTTAGGGAAATCAGTCGCACTTGTCTTCCCAGCTGTATGTGATATGATTTTGCCTTCGTTTAGGTTAGTGGTGCAAGGTACGCCGGAATAGATAGATTCAAATAGATAGATTCAAGGTGCGAACGGAAGCATTCTATGAAACCAAGGGAAGTACAAGAGTGTGTTTGATATGGAAAGGCACCTAAACTACTATAATTATAATTGAGTTCATCATTACACTTGACACTTTCTTTATCCAAGCGAAGTCAACCATTAAGAAGCAGGTGACCGTAAAGCTTCAAGTTCAGGAGATGGAGAGGTACGAGACGCACAAGCACAACTACTAGGGAAGTCGACGGATACCCTTGCAGTCTCTTCTTAACCCTGGGATAAACCGGACAACCGCAACCGAAGCTCATACATTAACCGAAGGGAAAACAAAACCTTACACAAGCGAGAAAACAGATGAATAAAGTTCTCCATTCCGGTGAGAGATATTGATTCCAGTTCCCTTAAACACCTTAGATGGACTCCTCTCGTTCACAGAGAGATTGATTTAAGGAAGCCCGAGTAGGAGGTCTGGTAAACCTATCTGAAGAGCAGCAGTAGCAATTCCGACGCTTCAAATCTGTTTTCTCGCTTCACCCTTAGCTTTCAATGGAACGACTTCCCTTGCACTTGCGGAAGAGCCGAAGAGTGTGATTCGTATGGTTTAGGGCGATTGAGCTACTTACCGGAGCCTCAACTACTTATATATATATATATATATATATATATATAAAGTAAGGTGCCATGAACTGAACTCACAGAAGGATAAGGAGTCCCGACCGCTTAGGTGAGCCGCTACTATAAAGCTTTATCTGAAAGGGTCGGGGTGCCTAGAACCACTAAAGCAATCCTAAGGGACATACATTTAAGCCAACCGAAGTGCCCTTTAATCTTATCTTCAGGGTCCGGACATATGATCTTAACTTCCCTTTAACTTCGCCAGCACCAGTCGTCCAGCACCAGGTCGAACTAATATGGCTTTGTACCATTGACTCTTTCAGCAACTTACTTAAATAGAAATGGAATGTACAGGGGAAAAATGCATACGTATTTTTTTCCCTAAAGGTGGAACATAATTTGTATTGCATTTTCACGATATTGAATCTTATCTTGTCCCTTCCTAGTCCGTATAAGCCGTGTTCTTATGTAATATATAAGTGTCAATTGAGGCCAAGCCATAATAAATTGAAGATTCAAATCCGTCTCAGCCGGTATAGTACTACGCACAGCCGGTATAGTCAGAGTCCTATATATACTATTAGCATTATTAGTCCCTTTATTATCTTCCTAAAATCAAGAGTAAGCCACCAAGGAGATAAATAGCCCCAAGAAGTAAATAGCACCAAAGGCGTAGAATAAACCATCTTACTATAATATAAAGACCTCAGCTATGCTGAGTAGAAGAAATAGCCTTTGGGGCTATTTACGACTAAGTAGATTAATCCGTCTGTATATAATATAAAGACCTCAGCTATGCCTCTTTTGAGTCGAAAATAGACCCAAAGGCTAAGGAGATAAATAGCCCAAAAGGCCCCCTATAATATTAAGTTAAGTTCTAACTGTATATAATATAAGATAAGTACCTCTGCTACGCAGAGGCATATAAATAGCCAAAGGGGCTATTTACGACTAATCCGAATTTACCTAAAAGAAATATAAATTCCGACTAAGAAGCTTGCTTTCAGCGATAGAAAAAAAGTAACTTGAGGCTGCTGATCTTCCGAGCCGTGGTATGGGCATCCTTGCTAGGCTGATCTGAATCTCTGCCCTAGGGAAGCAATTCCTTTCAAAGATGAAAAAGAAAAGAAGGAAAGGCCGAATTGTCAAGTACCGTGACCTGTATATATATTTGGCGGAATTTATATTGATTTTAGGTGCGCTCTCTTCTAGACGAAATTGGTGGCTTAGCTTAGAGCTTAGATATGATAGTTGATCTATGCCCTAAAATCAATATCAATTCTGCGCTTTCTAGAAAGACTCAATGAGATTCTACGGATCACTGTCCAGTTGGTGTCAATCTTCCTACTGCTTGCCTCCTTATCACTTTCATTTCTTCTCCTGTTCGGGATGCTCCGATGCTGCCATTCACTCTCTTATGAAGAAGGGATCTCCGCCCTGCAGACTGAAAACTCTGATCTATGAATCCATGAGACTCCGCCCAACTCCTCCATTTCTCACTTTTGGCCTACTCCCCCATCGAGCACTGCCTGATCACTTCCCTATACTAGTCCTAGACCCATTCCTGACGGACAGCTATAATTAGACAGACGCGTGAAGACGCATGCCTAAAATAAATATAAATTCCACATTTCTTTTATTTAGAGGAAGGATGATAGTTATTTAATAGGATTGATAGGAAGGATGAGAGGATAGGAGATAGGAGGGAAAGCCAAGTCAAGCTTTCCAAGATCCGTAACCGACCGCGCTTCCTCAACAGAAGCTCTGATGGCTAGCCCAAGGGAAGATGCGAATAGTTACTAGCGCGAATAGTTACTAGCTTAGCTACGCTATACCATACTAGTTTCCTCAGTTCTAGCTCCCGTCTTGAAGTCTCGCTCCCGTGGTCTCTTTCTCAGTTCTCGCTCCTGACAGAGACAGAACTAGTCCTACCCATCTTATATCGCTCCCCGAAGAATCTTCTATCCCTGCCTTTGCCCAAGCTCCTAAAGGGCTGACATGCGATCTTGAATTCACAACTTCCTAGTATTCTTCTTATACCACTTGCCCTTCTTTGCTTGAGTTCTACCGTCCGCTCAGCTCTTGAACTAGTCCAGGCTATTTGATTGAGTACGCTCATCTCTTTCAATGCCCACTGGTCCCCGAACTCGTCTCACGCTTCACCTGGTTCACTCGTATGAGAGGTCAGTTCCCGCTCTGCGAAAGAAAGAGGAGCCCAGATTCATTACAAGTTATCTACCGCAATTTAACTGTAATTTTAGGCTCATTGCGAAAGAGAAAGAGAGCGCAGAGAACCCTTTCTCTCTTGACTCTAACTCACTACAGGCAAGAGTGAACTACGCCCTCTGACTCTGACCTCGGCTCATTCGGCTACCGAAGCCCCTTCTCTCTCTCCCCTTCCAAAGCTCTCTCGTTCGCTGCCTCTGTGTTCTAGCTTCGTAGCACAGAAGAGGGGCAGGAGAGGAGCGAGCCTGATGAGACCATTCCCTTTTATGGGTACGAGAGGAGCCTGAGACCATTGCCCACGTCGCTATCGCAGGTCGTGCCCAAAAATATAGTACGATAGAAAATGACAAATCGGATCAGATATAATACGAATACTTAATGTAATTAGCCTATTTCCATGTTATTAGTAGTACAAGTAATATAAAAAAACTTAGATCTCCGCGTTATTAGTAGTACAAGAACGGAGCATCTCGCTCTGCACCGGGGGATGAATTAGCTTTCGGATCGGCTCTAGCTCTTTATATAAAAGTAAATTGTAGCTCGTGATGGGTATCTATGGGTCGGGGACCCCCGCCCAGCCCATCACCGAGCGGCTGGGCATATATCTCGTGCGCTGTCGGTAGGTTGCTAATAGGTTGCTAATGCGCAGTCGGTAGGTTGCTAATGCGGTCGGTAGATAGAGCAGTAGTCGGAGGTATATACTCTGACAGCAGTAGTCGGTAGATAGAGCAGATGCAGTAGTCGGAGTAAGCTCGGGGAGGTTACTCTGACTACGGATATACTATAGGCTGTAAAGGGGATACTCTAAATACGTATAGGCTGTAAAGGTCTAAATACGTATAAGGCTGTTAATAAAAAAGAGGGTGTAGGCTGTAAAGGTCTAAATACGTATAGGCTGTAAAGGTCTAAATACGTATAAGGCTGTTAAGAAAAACTAGGCTGTAAAGCGTATACTCTAAATACGTCTAAGGCAGTCGGTAGGTTGCTAATGCAAGCAGGAGTTAGCTCGGGGAGCTGACTACTGCGACTCTATAATGGCAATATATGCGAGGCCATATATACTTAATTCCAGACTTAGCGACATAGATTGCTTATTTATTTTCCAGTCTGAAGAAGTTGGATCAGCCTACACGGTCGACTGCATAAGTAGGAGATGCAGGAACGGTCTACTAATATGTAGTCTAATCTACAGGACAAGAACTAGGGGACGAATCTCTTTCTTAATTTCTGAATCAAATAGCAATCATGCATAGAATGGTTTCTTTTGGAGGGCTAACAAAAAAGTTGTTTATTGCTCCATTGTTTATTGCTATTATTAAAGAAGGGAAGGAGATTAACTCAAATTTGGTGGAAGTTGTATACCCATTTCGCCCTCTCCTCTTGAAAACTGATAGAGGAATTTCATGCACGTTCAAAAACATTATCGCGGGAACTGATAGAGGAATCTTTAGCTTTTTTCAAAATGAAAGCACTCACTTCATGGTCCTATGAAAGGAATGGCTACTCTCTCTTTCCATGGGTCCCTACGGTCCCTCCAGTACTGGCATGTCCCGGCCAGATCAGGGACAGAGTGTGGAAAGCTGGACAGTCAGGGAAAAGCCCAACCCTCGATAAAGGAGCGAGAACGTCAGTCAGAGGATAGGGGCTTACGATCATTTGTCCCTCTCCCCGTTTGAGCGATGATAGAGACTATCCATACGTGGCTGATGCACTAGGTCAGGCCAGAAAGAATAATAATTAGGCCATCTGGTCGATCTCTCTCTCCAATGAGAATCAAAGGCAATCGGGATTCATCTCCCTTTTTTCTTTGCTTCTAAGCAGTCGGCCCAGTCTCGTAGGTAGGAGGCCTGTGAGCTATCTATGGATGATTAAAAGTTTCACTAGAATCAATCCTCTGGTACTACTTCCTTTCTCTCTCTCTGATGGATAGCAATTCATCTCTCTGATAGGAAAGGCAGGTAAGCCAAGCGCTAGCAAGCTGAAGTGAAGAAAGTTCATCATAGAAGGGAGAAGAAGCCCGGGAAGAGATCTTCCTTTGAGTCCTACTCTGAGTTGATTCTTCTTGGGAGCTTTTGTCCTTTATCGATCAAACTCAATCAAGGCAGGAGCCTGTTAGCCCGTTAGCAGTCAAAGGCTTTCAAGCATGCCCTGCGAGTTCCGAGTTCCTCCTTTGGATTAGCGGTTGAGTGTGCCAAGCCGGGCAGGAGTTATTGCATTGATGCCGAGAATTCAAGCTTTGGAAGACGGTCAAGGAAGCAAGGCAGTGGCTGCTATGGATGAGTGAAAGCTTCTTCGATTAGTTGGCTGTAAGGTGTAACCTATTTTTAACCGACGGGTCCTTCCAAAGCTTCTTCGATTAGTTGACTGGCTCGATTTGAGGCTATGATAGGTAGGGGAAAAGAAAATAAGAACTTTTGAAGCGAGAATTAGAACTGATGATGCGAGTGAGTGCGGCTCTCTTGCTCTTCCGAAGCTACAGCTACATGCGTTACATTATATAAAGGAAAGGAGCTCGGCTGCGTCTAACACTATCTGATAAAGAGGCACTGAAAAGAGGCTAGAGGCTTGAATCTTGGGCTATCCTTGGAGGGTTCAGAGTCTTGGCCAGAAGCGATCACACTGTCGCAATCGCTCTATGCATAGTGATAGAGAGTCTTCGCACAAACCTCTCTCTCCCATCATACTCTCCAACCTGAGTTCATGAGCCAACTAGACTTCTTGCTTCGTCTTCTCAGTGCTCTTTCTCTCGGTATGCTTCACAAAATCCCTTGCTTTCCAGTCTATTCCGTAGTAATTTTGTCCGTCCCGTAGAGGTAGTGAATGTTGTTGCGGCTGCTGGTGGCTCACCCTTCCCATACTCTTTTATGAAGTCAATCCTTCAGTAAGATCTGCGACTCGGAGTAAGGGCTTCCGCTCGAGGTTCTGAGGTTGCAGGCCTAGGCACCATACCCATTGCCCCATTCTTCTTTTTATAAACCTTTTCTATGTATTGCTACGAGTCGTGTAATGGGCATTTTGTTCTTCTTTGACTTCTTCTAAACCATTCAGTCTTGGTACCCCTTTAAGTCAGTCTTATATTGAGTGAATGTGTATGAGGGCTCATTGCCGTCTGTCTTAGTAAGCCGTATGCTTCTTTCTTGCTTCCGTGAGCGAGTGCTTTTTTTCTCATTATAAGCCGTCGAAGTCTTACAATCGGTGACTACCTTACTTCTCTCTCCGGCTATTCCGTAGTCAAAGTAGTCAAGATTCTATGTCCGTTCACGTTCATCCATGAGAAACCTGAAATGTAAGCTCAAAATTAACTCTCAAAACGGATTCAATTAGCTTGGCGAATTGCTTTCATTTAGCCTGAAAGGAAGGGTCTCAGATCGAGCCCGGGTCTAGCACTACATATTCTTGCTGCTTGGCCCAATGCCTTAGAGTCATTCCGCTATCATTTGAAATGGTCTATGTCAGAGAAGGTGAAATACCCTATGAGATTTGTTAGTCCAGTCTTTAGAATTTGTGCATTTCTTTATGAGGGAAACTTGCCTATAGCCCTCTCATCTAAGGACTCAAACTTAGGAATATCTCGTCTATCCAGCTGCCTAATCCGATAAGCCTTCAAATGGTCAAAGGTGTTATCATAATCGTGGAAGCCTTTGCCCTTGCTTTAGTGAATTTCCCTCCTTACCCGACCCGAAGGGAGTTCTGTTCCTGGCCTCGGCTTAAGTGTTTAAGTGAAAGCGCGGTTACGGGTTTCCCTTTGTATCAGCATTGGCGATTGATTCTTCATCTTCTTCCTTCGCTCATCTCCCGTTGGTCGAGTGGCTTTCGCTCCTGGTGCTGCGACTATCACCGGTAAGTTGCGTCGGATCAACATCGGGATTAGAATCCACTGCAAAAGCAACTAAGTCAACGCCTATTTGCTCTGGATCTACTGGCCCGGACGCTTGAATCTATTCCACCGCAAACAACCTCATATACTACTGCAGGATCTTCCGCTGCTTCTGTTGTTATTGCTCCCGCCTGTCACTACGCCACCTCAGCAGCTGGGACTGGAACTGCGTCCGCATCTGGCACTCCCCAACCTTTTCTATCTATCTTTAGAAGTAGGGTAGGGCGAGTGTCTAAAGACCGGGTTCTCTCTCAGAATCAGGTTACAGGGCTGTTAAGCCATCGAGTCTTCTAGGGTTGATCGACCCCGTTTCAATAGGATTGGAACCTATACCAAAGGTTTAGAAGACCTCTGTCCTATGTATTCTTAAAGCATATTTTAGATTATTATAAAGAAGTATTAATAAATGGCATACTTGATTGTATAATCAGTGTTATAACATAGGTCCCTGTTCAGTGAAACCTCAAAATTATTAAATTGGTCCTTGGCAAAGATAGGCCTTATCGAGCCTTTTGGGGACAGAATAAAGGCTGGTAGAATAGGCTGCTAGCCTTCTGACTTTCCTGACCCACGGACAGAGAACAAGCTTAGTAAATAAGGCAAGGAGCACTTCCTTCTGTGGCATTTGTAACCTATTCAGATTTCCTTGCAGAAGCCCTTTTTTTCAACTTTCTTTCAGCTCTGTCAAAGAACCTAGGCTTCTTTCTCAAGGCGGGGTTCTTGCTTTAACTTGCTTTAATAAGTGACATCGAAATCAGCCCTAGAATTATAAATCCTTGGGAAAATTGTCCTAAATGCTACGCACCTTTATTAGGGTGCTTTGTTCGGGTTAGCCAATCAAGCCTTAAGGCACGATGTCAGTTCCTTCTGTCCATTCTTCCTATTCAAGATATCCAATGGCTAGTGAATCATTATACTTGTCATTTGCTAACGCTCAAGGTCGGAATTCCATTCACGAATTTATATTTATTTTAGGCCATGAACTTTAAGAATGAACTCTCGGAATGAACCCTAGCACCTATGTTTGAGGTCGGTACAGGTAGAACTGCTGTCGTTCGCAGCATTGCCAAAAGTGCATTCCTATAAGTATTCGTTCGGGACTCAACAAGACCAAAGAAAGCCTATATTAATGAAGCTCCGAACAGCTGCAGCAGCCGTGCTTAAATTCCCTTGAACCATGAGCTCTCTTTTTCTTTGACCTTCGTTTGCTTGGAAAGGACTGCTAACAAATTCATTCCAAGAGACGTGCTACTTAAAATAAAAAGGTTCGGAAAGGAACGAAGAGTACTTATTATGAGAAGATATTTCTTTAGAAAGGAGTTGCTCTACAAGAAGTGGAGGCACTTTTACTCAAAGGAGAAGAGTTCTTAAGAGTGGTTAAATAGTAGTACCTATCCCCTAACAGGAGTTTTAGCAGCCCTTGCCCTAGTGAGTGAAGGAGAGGGAATAAAGAGAGGTGCACTATGACTTCCGAGTTCAGGAGAAGAAAGAAGGAACGAAAGACCAACGGGAGAGAAGGTCTTTTTGACTTTG
Organism: Curcuma longa; assembly: GCF_044706935.1. Classification (NCBI taxonomy): domain Eukaryota; kingdom Viridiplantae; phylum Streptophyta; class Magnoliopsida; order Zingiberales; family Zingiberaceae; genus Curcuma; species Curcuma longa. The sequence goes on from NC_133861.1 coordinate 2,286,059, forward strand.
TACGGGTTCGGGACATTCCTTAAGTGATTTAAGGGAACTCGGGCCTTACTATATATTTGGCGAGGAGAGAGACGAAATATTGACTACTGAAAGAATAAAGCTGAGTTCGGATGCTGCTATTGTTGAATTCTGTACCGCCCTAATAATATAGTCAATTCTGCTCTGATTCTTTCTTTAGTTTAGGAGCTACACCGCTCCGTGGGGTTCATGGTTGGATTCAATGTTAAATAGTGAATTCCTATAGTGAAGAGAAAGGGGCGAATGATAATGACGCGCTTTCCGTTGCTGCTGACGCTTCTGCTACTGTTTATCCGGAGTTATCGGGTTTGTGTTCAGTCGGGACTCTCCCCTAACCGCTCCGTGGGCTAACTCGTTAGGGATCCTAAGGTCTGGGGTTGCTGCTGGTGTATAAGCTTTGATCCTTCTTTTGAATTCGGGTCATAGTTCTTTTTATTATATGCCATTCAGATAAGAGACTCAAATAGCCTAGAAACAGTTCTATGAGCAACGGAATCAACATGGGCAGAAGCTGGTGAAGCATTAGAAGGCGATCAAGCCGGAGATAGCGTGTTGAAGGGAGCGGAGGGGACAGAATCCAACCTTTCTACTGCTGCCGGTTCGGGGGTTCCAGGCTACGCGTACGAGTCAGTTACAGTTGCTCCAGTAGTTGTCCCTGTCATCGGTAGGGAAAGACTCTTCGGCAACGGCAAAAAGATATGAAGCAGCTGCTTCTGTTTCATAGGTGTTTTAGGGTGTCATTGAATTATCCGAAGCCCTTTTCGGCTCTTTGGTGAGGTCGGCACTATATACAAATAGTTGCTTTTGCCCGTGCCCAGAGAATATCACCTAGAACGACTAAAAGTTGAGGAGCGAGTGATAATGACGCCTGCCCTAAATTATTACCAGTATAATTGCGAGACGTCGTTATCACTCGTACCTTCGTTCTTTCCTTCCTCTTATGGCTCGGAAGGGGGGTCGAAAGGCGGGATCATAATCTTATATTTATTGCAAATCCTCGGACTGCAGGGGGAGTCGGCACTCTTGGACTTCCGCTCAACTTAGCTCAAACTCCAATTTGAATTCATTCTATCGTCTGACTTATAGTTTAAGGTTTGATCCCGAGTCCGAATCCGGTTCTGATCTTTGAGTCCGCTCCCTTTTCACCCTAATTGAATTGAACCGACCCCCTCTCAGAACTCAAATGGAAGAGGAGCAGCAGAACAACAACCATTCCCATTCACTTACGCAGCATCCTTTGATCTGAATGGCGTAGCGCATTCTTCTTTTCTCATCTAATGAAAAGGGAGGCTCGGCACATTGCATACACAGATCCCTCCATCTCCTAATGAAATCAAGGGCCTAGCTTGGAAGGAACTATTCGATTAACCATTCACTCCTAAAAGGGAGTTAATAATGGTACTTGATGCAGCCTACGTGCGATAGTGAAAATCGTGTGAGTGCCTCCAGCCGGAGGCTCTTGAACTCTCTTTCAAGGCCTTGATAGTCCTGGACTCAATATATGTTCCGGGTTACTTATTAGGAACTTTCTAGGAGAGATTCTGTAGCCTTTTTTTCAGAGAGGTTAGAAAATCTTCCTACTTATCGGAGGTTGACTCATACGCTGATCAAAGACAGCTGCTGGGTGCCTACCTGAGTTGATTGATGAGCGGGCGGATAGTCTTAGAGAGAGTCGACTGGCTCGAAAGCGTGTCGGCGCCAGCCTGTGCCGGCCTCGCCGACACCAGCCCTGCCAAAGACGAAGACAACACTGGTTGTCTTGCCGACGCCGGACTTCAGCAGGCCGGCTCCTTTCTTCTTCCTGTGCACGAAGCACAGTGTCGCCTGCCCCTTTTATTCTTCTCCGGCGCGCCTCCCGGCCACTTCTCGCCGGCGCCATCCCCACCAATGCCAGCTTCCCGAAGGCAAAGCTTCCCGCGTCAAAACCCAAACCGATCGACCCGCATAGCTCGAAGCGCGGAAACCGAAAGAAGAAAAAAAACAAACAGCGCCTCTGCGCTGTTCTTCCGACGGCCGAACAGAACAGGTATTTTTCTAACATTTTGCTCTGATACCAAAGTTGTTTAGTACCTGTTGAAGCGTGCCTCGACTTTGGCTCCAGCGGCGGCTCCGACGGCAGAGATTGCTTCTGTCGGAAGAACAATCACGAGGAAAGCACTTCACAGTTCCACAAACCAAATCCTCCGATTTGGTGTTCTTCTCCGGCCACCTCTTCTCCCTTCGTGCGCTGCCTTCTGGACGCAACCACACGGAGCACAGAACCTCTGCTCACCGCTTCTCTTGGACGCACACCACACGGCACACAGCCTTTGGAACCTTTGCCCCATCCTCTCCTCTCCCTTTAATAGGGAGAGGCTCTCTGCTCCACGGAGTGCAGATCGTGCGCTCCGTGGGCAATAGTGGGGTGGTGGACGGGCAGTTACAAAAACTGCCAACATCTCCCACTCGTCCAAGTGAAGCCACAAAGGTAAATGCAAATGGTCACAAAGACCATTAAGAGGTATCTAGTCACGTAGACTACCGGAATGCACGGTCACATAGACTGCAAGAACAACCAATTCATACTTAGGAAAATGGTTCGTGCGACAGCAAGCACATTGAGCATTCATTGCTAAGAAAGTTGTTACACTTTACATAGCTGCTCATAGAGCGATCAACACTAAGAAAGTTGTTACACCTAACTTAGCCGCTCTCCAAATAGTACATAACCATTTTCTGAATGACACACAGTCATTTATCTGATGGCTCACAACCATCATCCAGGTGGCACCTAGCCGTTCTCCAGTGATACATAAATCACTCTTCTTGTGGTACATAACCATTTCCTGGACTCATTATGTCTTGCTATTTACCCAGATTAAATAATTTGTATTTACATCAATATGAACATCTCTAATCCCTCAATTTGACTATTATGTCAAGAGCATGTTCCATATTCAATATTCACAAACATTTCTATACATAACAGAAATGGGTCGACCAGTGAATAACATCATAAGATGTAAATATATTTAATCTTCCTTTTTAGCTAGAATCTATTCATTCTAATCAGTCGCTTTCCTAGTTATGTTCCATAGACCGAATCATCCATAGCCATAGGATACACGCTAAAGTAGCAGACACTGATTAAAATTTCAAGTAGACAGCCAAATAGTCACTTAGGGCAAATACTGAGATTAACATATAATCTCAAAGGACTCACATAGTAGAGAAGCAGGGATTCATTCTCCTACTATCCTTATTGTCACATTAGCACATGTGGTATGAATCACATGCTACGATGTTATTCTCTTTACCAAAAAGAGTGCATTTATATTGCAGGTGAGAGGAGATCTTACTCACAAAATCCATCGTTACATAAAACATAACCTTAAAGCATACAAGCATGTCAACATTTCCTAAACAGGCATAATCAGTCATTTGACATTTACATCATATACATGAAACATAGTAATCATTTTGCCATTTTGAAAGTATTATCTTAATAGATAAACATAATATCATCATCATCTTTGGGGATCCCTGGCTTGTACACATTCATTTCTTTTGCGCGCATGCATACCAAGTAGTACGAGGTAGCTAATCCGGACTACATGGTTACAAGGTCTTCTCAGATGTCCTTCGACCTAGGGGCGTTTGACTGCCTTAGGGTGCCCTTCCCTTTTTGGATTCCTTTTCAGGTTCCGGTACAAGCCATTTATTCAAAGTAAAATACTTTTTATACTTTCCTTTTTCCATCATAGCACGAATGTTCCATAACATCTTTCTTTCATTCATACTGAACATTCATGTCATACACATTCATCATAAGGTATAACATAACATCTTATGTTTAACCACATTTAAACCTTAATTTAGGTTTGGTTGTACTTTCTCCATACATACAAACACTTATCCTAACATCAGATACATACATCACATAATAGATAACAATGATAAACACTTATGTTGTAGGTGAGGGAGATCATCTTGCTATCTATCAATTTATACTCGTACAACAATCAAACGATAGAACATTCGATTACACCATCTAAGTAATCGACCCACCATTTCAAAGAGAGCTGGTGTCGATACTTGTGTTTAGCAGAATTCGCTTATAACAATAGTTATCAAGCTACTATCGGCATGGCACCTTATGAAGCCTTATATGGAAGGAAATGTAGATCTCCTATCTGTTGGTTCGAAGGTGGTGAAAAGAAGGAAATGGAATCCAGACGGATTTCATCAAGGACACCACCC
>NC_133861.1:2290415-2305766 GCF_044706935.1 Curcuma longa
TTTGTTAAAAGGAATGAGCTCTGATACCATTATGTAATGCCCGCCCTTACGTGGGCCCTTGACGGATGCTACAGTTCTACTATCCATTCATACCAACATCTTCTATCATATATGGAAAAGTCATTTTTCATATCCAAGCAAGCATAGATATAATCTAAAAGCATGGTCCTAAGTTTTATACAACCTCAAGCATGAATAGCATCATAGTAACTTCACATAACATATCCCCATAAAATTCTTTACCTATGATCCTGCTGGGTGTACTATACCAATTCATTCCATAACTTCTTCTAGCCATGTTTTCCAGTAGGCTAACATAAGTTCATTATCATTTTTCTTAATTCATATGCATTAAAGGTAAGAGTTAAGTATCTTCCTATATATCTTATCCCTTTCTAAGATAAGAACATGTTTCCATCTTGTATATTTTATCCAAACATATCATTATTAATCTAATCATCAAATACAGTAAGCTATTCACCTCCCTCTAGCGCGTACATCGATCCTACATGACCATCTCGGGCAAGAAACATTAATAGCATCAAAGAATACCCACATCCAAGATTAAAGAAAAAATGAACCGAAATTAAGGTGAAAAAGATTTAAAGGAAAGTGATGTGAAGTATAGGTATAGCATGAAATGTATGTATCAAGGAAATGTGTGGTTGATGAAACAAGTTATTAGCCTTCATAAATGTGGATCCATCATAGAAAATATAGCCTTGAAAGAACACAAGCAAGTTCTAGAGTAACAATCATAAAAGTGCATCACACAAATAGAGTATAAACCTCACTAGGTAGAAAATATACACTATCTCAATTTCATCACTCTAAACTCCATTACTAAGGGTAACTCAAGTGTTCAAAAGTTTTCATCCATGAACTTAATTCCAAGAATGATCAATCAAATTTAACTCACTTTTAAAGGCTTCTAAAATGATGTAAAGACTTTCTAGGGGGGGTACATTTATTCCTTAAACCAAGCTATGCATGAAGTGAACTTCAAGAATTTATTTCAAACCAAAATGTTCATGAAAATGGCGTGTTATTACTGATATAAAACTGAAAATGAAAAAGAAAAATAAAAGATGGTATTAACAATGAAAAGAAAGTGTAGAATAGAAAAACTCCCCTTCAAGTTGGGTAGATGGCATCAATGAAGTCCAAACCATCCACCTCTAGCTCCTTTAGTTCTTCAAAATATTTCTTGAGCCGGTGGACATAATCCTTTTATCAATTTATGTCTTACTTTGTATCGAAGAATCTTGTAAATCCATACATTTCTTATTCTTGTAGGCACCAATTCATCTTTCTTCACCACACTCAGATCCAACGATTTTAGCCTTTTTTGTGGTTGTGTTGATTTCACATTTTCCTCCCAATGAATTCTCTTCATGCCAATAACAGGACTAATCCCAATCATATCAATCCATGTCCACCCAATAGCTTCCTTTTGCTGCCTCAGATCTTGCAATAATTTTTCCTCCTGCTTTAAGATTAAATCCTGGGCAATACTAATTGGTGGACTCTGATTTTCTTTCAAATAGACATACTTCAAATTATCTCGCAAAGATTTCAACTCCAATTGTGATTGCTTAATAGGTATGGGTGGTCCTTGGGGCTCAGTGGAATCCCCTACACTCACATATCTATTTTCTGAATCCTCTGATACGTCAATCAATAATGGTGTTCCTTGGGGTTCAGTAAAATCCTCTACACTCATGTGATCATCCTCAACTGCAAGTAAATTAGAAATAGACTCCATATTAGCTTCCTCAATAGCAAATGCATCCTCTGCATCATCCAAGTTTAAATCAACCTGTGCACTGTATCTCCTATCAAGTCCTCAAAATTGCTATTTGTCTCTTGTTCTTCAACCAAATTTATAAAATCAATTGATGAAAAAAATTTGACTTTGACTTGGTTCGGAATTAACTGTTGTAAAATCCATTTCAGGGTTGATTTGGTATGGAAATTTAGTTGCTGGAATTTCTTCATGAGAATCTGATTCTTGAATGCTTGGACTTGAAATAGACACCCCACTCTCCAAAATTAATTCACTCAAATTTTCTTCAGGATTTGGAATTGCTTTAGAAGGCAATTGACTTGACACTTGATCATGCATTTAATTCATGCTACTTGCAAGTTGTCCAAGTTGTCTTTCAATGTTTTGTAGAGTGGAATCATTTTGTTGTAGTAAGATTTGTTGTTCTTGAATAATTCGTTGCATTATCTCCTCAAGCTCTTGTTGTTGTTGAATAAGCTCACTAGAATTTCCATAGTCTTCTTGATTTGAATTTGAATGTTGTTGATCTTGAAAATAGGTGGACTGCTGAAAATTTTCTGAAATCTGTCCACTTGGAAATGATTGATGTTCGAATTGATTTGGGGGTTGAAATTATTGATTTTGATGCTAAAAATTTGCTTGAAAGTTTGATGTAGAATGCTGAAAATTGTTGCCTTGTAAATTCTGATATTGGGGCTGCTGAAAATTGCTTGAAAATTGCTAAAAAAATCTGATTTAAAGGTTGAAATTGTGGTGGTTGGAAGTTTTGAAATGATTGCTGAAATTGTTGTTGGAATGGATGGAATTGAGGTTGTGAATACTGAAGTTGTTGAAAATTCTGATTTTGCTGTTGAAATTGTTGATCCACTTGTTGAAAACCTTGATAAGATTATTGGAATTGATATTGAGGCTGTAAACCTTAATAAGGCTCCTGCAAATAAAAATTTTGTTGTTCAAATTTTTGAAAAGATGATGGTTGATAAAATGAATTTCTATATATTTTAGAAACCAACAATGATCAAAGCAATAAAGAAAAATGAAAATAACTCAATTCAAACAATCTCTACTAGTTAATTCCCTAGCAACGGCGCCAAAATTTTGATAGACCCACAAATTAGAATTTATAATTGAAACTCACAAGTAAATGTAATACAGGGGTCACGAGTCGTATTTTTCCAAGGACTAGTAGAGAATTTATCTAGATCAAGCTAAGATGTCATTATTTTTGGGTTTTTCTATGTAAATGGGGGTTTTAGTATTTTTCAAATAAAACGTAATGAGAATTCAATGTATTAATGAACAATGCATGAAACCAAGCAATAAAACCTAAGTACCAATCTAACCTAAATATGCAAATCAATTGAAATTAAGCAATAAAACCTAAACTAGCTAACATTGAAACTTATCATCCTTAGTCATGAAATGCAAGAATCAAAGTCCTCAGATTGTATGAAATTACAAGCAAAAACTATGGGACCGAATGCAAGCTAGGCTCTAAAGCTTAACTCAACACTAAAATCAGCAATTTGAAATTGTTCTTGAACAACAATACTTGAATTCTGAAAGACTCAATTCCACTTGCAAGACACAATGTAATTGGCATGACAATAATGCAATCTATCTAACAAAAGTACATTTAACTAACAGCAAAATATAGATTTATCAATTCATCCATCTGATACATAAGCTAAAGATGTAATACCCGAAATTTCAGGAGGATTTGAATATTTTTATTATTAATTTTGATAGAGTTTGGTATTTAGAGTAGTTTTGATGTGAAGATTGTCATATATATATAAACATCTTATAAGTTGATGTTTAAGAGACAGTTTGGTTGATTAATAAAATTTCTCTTTTTTGGTAAAAAACTTAGAAGCAGCGTCGTCGTGGCCTTCTACGCATTTTTCTAATTTCTCGAACTTGTTCTCTCCTCAATTCTCCTCCAAGCTTCCGCCTCCAGAATAACCACTATTATGTCCAACGTTAGTTGGTATCAGAGCGCATCAGATCTGATGGAAGGTCATCATGGTCATGGCAATTGTGGTCGCAATAATCAAATTCCGATGGAGGAAGCCCAATACTGTGATCGACCGTTCAAGATGTGAAGATTGAGGATTTATGGAGGCAAGTCGCAGAACTAACCCAGCGTTTGACAACACAGGATTTTGAAGACGAAGAAGCTATGACCGTGATTCTACATCCACCTTCGACAACCCTTACCACCACTCTGATAGGGTCTCGGGGCATCAAAATCGAGAGAAACGGTATGTAGACTTCGGTTTTCGAATTGATCTACCTGAGTTTTCAAGAACCTTTCAAGCAAAAGAATTCATTGATTGGCTCAACAAAATAAAAAGTATTTTTTATTACAAGGAGGTGTCCGATCGGATGAAAGTAAAGTTGGTTGCCATCCAACTCAAGGGCCGAGCATCCGCCTGGTGGAAACAACTACGACGCTCACGAGAGAAACAAGGCACGACCAAGATCACCGACTGGGAGAAGATGAAGAAGAAGATGCAAAGTTACTTTCTTCCTTTCGACTATACTCAGACTGTGTTTCAACGATATCAGACGTTGAGGCAGGATGCAAGATCAGTCAATAATCACACGAAGAAGTTTTATCAGTTGATTGAGGGATTTGGGATCAACTACCCCACCACCTACAACTTCAAGAGAACGCAAGCTCCACAAAGCTTCTACGTCCCCCCTTCCTCCTACGACGGCGAGGACAACCATGAAGATGCGAACCTCAACAATATTGAGTACGATCAATCCTACTCTCTCGATCGTCTGATCACAGGAGGTGACGAAGATGACGACAAGATCGACATATTTGGTGATCCAGTTTATGACGATATTGATGAAGAGGAGATAGATCTAGATGAAGAGCTGATCGAAAACCAGAAGCCCACTTTGTCCGATGGCAATCAACAATATGGTTCATCTATCAACGAAGTCCAAATCTTCATCGTCTCACCTTGCATTGATTCGGCGTCCCAATTCATTCAACATGAAAAAAACAAGACCGAGTTAATTGGCGATCCAATATATGGTGAGGTACTTTATGATGATGAATTTGTCAATGAAGATGGTGACTATGTGTTGCAGGTTTTGAACACTGAGAATTCCCTTGATGGAGGCACCGTTGGCGGAAAAGCGCTTCCATGTTCAAGTTCCACTCAAAACGATGATGAGTAGTATGTTTGGGAGTCGCAGGTAGGGGAACCTTTTACGGTTACCCAAGATAAAGTGACACAAAACTTACTTGCTAATTATGTCAATGAGGTCCCAATTATGGTGAATAAAGATAAGACGGAGGAAAAACATGTGGAGATTGTAGCGATGAAAGATGAGCATCACATCTTGAAGTATGGCGAGAAAGATCTTGACTTGAAGGAGCAAGCAGTCATCAAGCAAACCTTCGATCATCAACTTGAAAAGGATAAAGAACAATTACAAACTTCACAGGATACGGATCTTAACATAGATCTTTACAAGATAATTAATTGGGTCAAAACTATCTCCATAGCTCTGAAAAATAATACAAATTTCGTAGACTTCTCTAACATTTTTTATCATAGTCAATTTAGAGCTTCTCTTGCAACAGATTTAAGTTTACAGGAATGTCATTTCAGCATATGTGAAGTTTTTCCAGAATGGTCATTTTCTTATAGCAGCACCAAGATTATCATCATGAGGGAGTTTCTTTGTGATCCACTGGAGCCTTCTTGTACAATCATGTTTGGGGACATTGCAGATCCCATTAAAATTAAAAAGAACAAGTTGGTGTCATCACCGTTAGATGCAATTTGTAAGAAAAAGAAGTGCTTAGAAAATGCGAAGATGGACAAGAGCAGCCTCCATGATGTCATGCTTGTTAGCGGATCGATGAAGATTTCTAAAGTTCAACAACTATTAAAAGATTTTACCGAATTGATGTCAGATGATTTTCTTCTTGGGCGACCACCTTACACTACTCTAAACTCGAGGATGAGTTATTTCAACCTAGGGTGACTGATGCAGGAAGATCTAAAGATTGGGTCATGTGAGATACTACAGAAAATCAATGTCAATATATACAGGTTGTGCCTTCCAAGTCACTTGAAGACTTTCGACATTTTTAATGTGAAGCATTTGAGTCCGTGTTCGAGGGATGCTGATGATACTTCTATTAACTCGAGGACGAGTTCTTTTCAACTTGGGGCGACTGATGCAAGAGGATTTAAAGATTTTTATTATTAATTTTGATAATTTTTTATTTTTAGTAATTTTTAGAGTTTTTGGTATTTAGAGTAGTTTTGAAAAGTTCTATTTTTTATTTTTAGGATTTTATAATTTAAATCCGTTTAGTATTTCAAGTTTGTTAAGAAATTTTTTTATTAGGAATCTTTATTTTCGAGTTTGTTAAGAAATTTTTCTTTTTATCAGGAATCTTTCTTTTCGAGTTTGTTAAGAAATTTTCCTTTTTATTAGGAATCTTTCTTAGAGTCTGAGTCTATATAAACATCTTATAAGTTGATGTTTAAGAGACAGTTTGGTTGATTAATAAAATTTTTCTTTTTTGGTAAAAATCCTAGAAGCAGCGTCGTCGCGGCCTTCTACCCGTTTTTCCAATTTCTCGAACTTGTTCTCTCCTCAATTCTCCTCCAATCTTCCACCTCCAAAATAACCACTATTCTGTCCGGCGTCACTTAGCCTCCAACCAGGGCTTGCCTTTCTTAGCCTTCAACTAGGCTACTTGCACACTTAGATTAGTTCATCATTTCACAACACACTCTTAACTTGAATCCTTTGCCATGATCAAAACACAGGTTCAATTATTTGATACTCCCTGCATCAACAATCTTCCCCTTTTTGATTATGACAACCTATTCAAAGTTAAGTATCATTTATTTTTGATAAATCATTTCTAAAACTTTTCAAAGAAAAAATTACACTCTCTTAATTCAGTCTCTCCCACTAAAATTAAAATGGTCTTTTAAAAATTACATAACTTTTCGCTCCCCGTGAATTTGACATAGTCCTTTTGCTTTTTAGCTTTAAGTTTTGAAAACCACTCAAAAAAACTTAGTTTTAAAAAATTTAGTTTTGTATTTTGGATAAGTAACTTTCTCTCCCCTTGATTTGACATGATCCTTTTGCTTTTTAGCTTTAAGTTTTGAAAACCACTCAAAAAAACTTAGTTTTAAAAAATTTAGTTTTGTATTTTGGATAAGTGGTAGTTAAAAAATTATTTTACTTTGAAAGACACTTTATGAAACATATTTTAAAAAATCACTTATCCTTAACTTTGAAATTACTCTTCCCTTTTGACATAATCAAAAATAAGTTTAATAGGGGTTTTGAAAGTGTTAGGAAGAAAGTTTTTAAAAAATATTTTAAGGTTTTAAGTATTATATTTGAGAGGTATCCTAAGACAATCGCCTAACGGTTATACTATTTATTAGATAAATAATAATTCACTATTTGAGTGCACATTTTCTATGTGTTTAATTAGATCTTAAACTCAATTACTATGTCTGCAATACGATTCATAGTATGAGAGAATTTATGATTAAATCACAACTAGTGAGCATCTCTATATGTGTAATTATGAATGTATTGAAACAATCCCTAGTCAAGAAATTAATGAGCACGGACATCATCGATTCTGTTGAGACTAGCACGTTTTAAACTCCTTGGTTTGCCAAGCAGCCATTCTCACTGCTGGAGACATTAGATGTTGAGAGTTAAATGTGAATGCTAGTTAAAGGTAACTAGTTAATTGGAGTGACTTGCCGTGAGACTTCATATGGTTCTATATATATGTCGATGAAGATCTCAATGCAGCTTAAGTGCGAGTTTTCTTTGACTTACGGTATTCTAGTCATCTTAGTCATAGAGGCTTATACTTTGGCATCTTTGTTGGGATTATCCAGGTGCAATGTGCATGTTTTCATATTTCAAAAACGTGTGCAGCGAAAATAAAATAACAATAATTATTTAAATTATTGCAACACACACATGCATATTTAGGAAACAGTAAGTACAAGACATAGTAGGAATTTAAAATTTTTATAAAATTAATTATTCTACGCGTACCTGGCGTATGCTAAGTGAAAAAGACATCAATCGCACGATCCTCGTTGGTGTCCCACCTCTATTGGTGATCCACATGAAGTGATCTTCAGAATGACTTTCAAAGCCTCAAGTTGCATCATAATCTTCGGTACTAGTCGATGAGTATTAACGACCGATACGAGAGAAAATCCTAATATCGAAAACATGCAACAACATGTAGGATCGAGATACGCGCTAGAGGGGAGGGTGAATAGCGCGTTGCACGCTTTTTGATTTTCATAAAACTTCGAACGCTTATAAAAACTAAAACAGAGAACGATGCGGAAACGTAAAGAAAGTAAGCAGGTGACACTTTTTGTTTTTACTTGGTTTACAGCGCAACGCTGCTACTCCAAGGCCCACGGTCCTTGACCATTTACTCTGGGCAATCCACTAAGACACTTGCCCCTTTCTGGCAGCAAGTGTATCGAGAAAATAATACAAAAACCCGATTACAAGATGTGAAATAATTGAAGTACAGGGTTTGCTTTGTTACCGAACTTCTGGCTTTCTCGGTTGCTCCCCGGAAGTAGAATTCGGCGCCTCGGTGTGAAGTTGAGTAGCTTAGAGCAGGTACAGCATCGACGTCGAAAATGCAAGGCTCGGGAGTCGCGAGAATAGAGTTCGAAGGCGTTAGAAGTTGATGTCTCGGCTGCTGGTCGCGGGGTGCTTATATAGCCTTGTTGAGTCGACTCAGATGCAGATCTGGGTCGACTCCAGCTTGCGTGGCAGATTAACTTTTATCTTCTTCGCCCGTTATCCTTCCTGAGTCGACTCCGATTGACTTTTGGGTCGACTGCAGTCGCGGTGGCATCAGCAGCGATAACTTTTGACCCTGAGTCGACTCAAAACCTTACCTGAGTCAACTCCAGGCTGAGTTGGCGGAAAGTCGATGCGCAGACTTCCGGATTCCAGCTGACTCGGCTGGAGTCGACTCCAGAACCCATTTGAGTCGACTCCAGACCCGAAAATTCAGCTTTTTGTCCGGAGTTCGCATTCGTCTGACTTTTCCTTCCTGCAAAAGATGTTAGCCAGAATAGTAACATGCAAAGGATTAAGTTGGTTCATCGAACCAACTACGAGTCTTAACTTCGGATCTCCAGTGAGACCCTGGGTTAGACTGACGCCTAATGTTCCTCTTGGGAATGCGTCCTGACCCACTCCCCTCGGGAGAATTTACCTGATTGCCAACTGAGTCCTCCTGACTCATTGGACTTTGTGCTCGGCTCTATCTTTGTCCTTCAGGATTTGCACTGCAACTGATCCTCCTATAATTTAATCTTCACATATTATTTTCTACCATAATAGAAAATTAAATAAAATAATTTAATCTCTTGCACAGTTGCTGAAAACTCATGGTAGCAAAAAAGGTGGAACCGCCACCTTAGCAGCCCCTGGTCCGGCCCCACAAGTGTCAGGGAGTAAATCTCACGGACGATTATTTTGACCTTTTCTCATCATGGCTAGCGCAAGGGAGGACGTTTAATTCACGTAGGAATCGAACCCAAAGCCTCATGGTAGCAACTGCCCTGCGCTAACCATGCGAGAACCATGAAAACTCAACAACTGTATAACCTTTAATTGCTTATAATGAATAAACAAATAGATATAGTCATGATATATAATTAAATTAATACATATAAATCCATTTATTTAATAATTTTCTTACCCGAAACATGATATATGTTGAAAATTATGTAAATTTCACTTATATCTTTTCCTTCCTTCAAAGTAAACACTTCACTCATATTTTTTACGTTAAAAAAGAGTAATATGCATTTCGAGGACTGATTCAACAGGCAGCTGGTCATGGTAGAGAGATAGATAATATCTATTATTCACATGGGCCCACATTGGGTCCCAATAATTAATTTGCATTATTGTAGCATTGATGCGTATTTACGTGGCTGAGTCATAAGGACCCCACGATGGCGAGGATTTTTATTTGTGATGATTCATCTTTTTATTATCCATATTTTTTTATCATCCATATTTTTTCAATTCAATAGGCTGCTTGTCATGGGGCCCATATAGATAAATAGTACCTCTTTTTCATATGGGCCCACATTGATTGCCAAATAATTAGCTTGTATTATTAATTTTTTATATATATTTTAGATATCTAATTCCTACCATCTAATTAATCTAATCAATTTGGTAGGTTATCGATCCTTTTTTTTTTATAATCTAATTAATTATGGTTCCCATGGCCATTTGAAAGTAGTAATTAACTTGCATATTGATGCTTATTTCAGATGGACCCTACCATGAAAAGGATTTTTTTTTAAAAATAAATTTGACTTTTTTTTAGACAACAAATTCTTATCCCATTATTTTGCGGCGGCGGTCTGGATTACTTATTGATTGAATCCATCTTAAGTATGAGATGCAGTAAAATGTCTCTCTAGAAGACTAGAACACATCTTACTTGTTATGCAAAATATGAAATTCGTCATTTTAGCGGTTCTACGACCATCTATGAGGAGGTAAATAAAAAAACTACAGTTGATTATGACGTAGGAGAGTATTACCTGGCTTCGCCAATTCGAACCCTTATCCTCTTCTACAACTCTGCTACGTCATAACCAAGTCAGCTATACCTCAAGGGTGAACACATCTTACTTAGCTTGTGCTCCTTGACTTAATATTCATGTTAAGATTGATTAAATGATTATTTATCTCCAAAATTCACTTCTATTCTTTTCTTGATATCTAGATTCATTTGTTGATATTAATAAAAAAAATAAATATTTGGATTTGTTTAAAGTATTCAAAATAATATTATTTGAATCATGTTCATCAATAAAATTTTTATTAACGTATCAAATAAACAAAAAAAACATTTAATTAAATAAGTTTTAAATAATCAAAACAAGTTTGAGTTTAGAGCTTGATAATATCTAGATAAATCAAGTTCAAGTAAAGTTGAAATAAAATTTAAGTCAAATTTGAATTAAATTTAAATTTATTAAAAAAAATAATCAAGTTAAATTTGAATAATTATTTCAATAATATAATTTATTTTAAGTTTAGGTTGATTTGATTTGACTTAATTGTCTTATCAAATGAACTTGAATACATGAATAACGTAAAGTTGAACTCCACTTGCATTATTGATGCTTATTTATAAATGGCTGTGGATCACAAGGACCCCACAATGACGACAATTTTTACGAGAGTTGACTATTAAAGTGAATTGTCAAGTATTTGTTTTTTATAGAGAATGAATTTTTATCCTCGTGATTCATCTTTTTATTATCCATATTTGAGAGTAATTACGAGTAAAATTCTTCAAAAATACAATATAAACATTCTTTAAAATCTTTTAACACGTTAACAAATAAATAAAATTGACTAATTTAACATAATAAATAGATTCGGAGTGATACAAGAAATTAATATTTAAAAATTTGTGAGTGTATTTGAGTTGGGCCTAATACAATAGCATTGGAATTTGAAGTCCATTAGCTCATATGAAATCCATCATTTTGGATCTATAAAATAGAAAATTTTAAGAATTAATAAATTTAATTTATTAATATTCATAGAAAAAATGAATAAATTTACTTAACAATTTATGATAAAAGTCCAAAGGACTTTTTTTTATTGTATCTTCAATGGGGCCTCCTATGCTAATTTTTTCTTAAAAAAATGCATCATTCCTATATAAAATGATATAATTGTCCTTTAGTACTATTCTGCCTCCTTCTTCTGTAAAGGTGAAATCCACCACCTTAGCGGCCTCACACGATTAGTCCCACGACCATTTGTGAGGAGGTAAATCGAGAAACTGCAGTTGATCACGATACAGGAGGGTATTGTCTGACTTCGCGCAGGATTCAAACTCTTGTCCTCTTCTACAACTCTGTTGTGTCGTAACTAACTCAGCTATATCCCGAAAGACCTCCTTCACTCCTTGGCTCTCGAGAGCTAGCTTGCATAGCACGACTACTAATTTATTATTGACAATCATTGTTTGAAATATTAACTTTAATTATTTTGAGTAGACTTTTATAACAGGATTAACTAGATATTATATTTTGATTTATTAATTTTTTTATATATATCCCCAACACATTAATTTCTTTATGAAATATTATTAGATAAATACAAGAAAAAAGATTTAAATTTTTTTTTGTAAAGTTCGCACAAATGATTTTAAAATTCAGCAGCTTGCAAATTAACTTACAGGATATAATAATTTAAAAATAATCTACACTAATTATTTTCTTATTTTATTCATTTAAATTAATAAATAAATCATATTTAAAAATTTAATTAGATTGTGTAATTATTTTTAGGAGATAGAATGAATAAGTAATTATTTTTATTTAGAAATAATTTTTTTATTAGTACTCCACATATATAATATTTTATTTGATAGTTTGATAAAGAAAAGTCAATGAAATATGAGACTATATTTTTTTTAAAGAAACATCATGAATAAATAATTCAATGACGATTAACTTTATAATTTTACAAAATACACATACAATACAATGATTTTATGAACAATTTGTTTTCCACATAACATTTAAAATAAGTCTAATCTTCTTCATTGACATCAACATTTAAGATGTGTCTAATTCTTTCTTCCTGCAAAAGATGTTAGCCAGAATAGTAACATGCAAAGGATTAAGTTGGTTCATTGAACCAACTACGAGTCTTAACTTCGGATCTCCAGTGAGACCCTGGGGTTAGATTGACGCCTAATGTTCCTCTTGGGAACGCGTCCTCACCCACTCCCCTCGGGAGAATTTACCTGATTGCCAACTGAGTCCTCCTGACTCGTTGGACTTTGTGCTCGGCTCTGCCTTTGCCCCCCAGGATTTGCACTGCAACTGATTCTCCTGATCAGTCCAGTCTTCTGTTGCAACTTGGTCCTCCTGACCAAGTCCAGACTTCTGCTGCAACTTGGTCCTCCTGACCAAGTCCAGACTTTACCTGGTGCACTTTGACTCTGCCAAGACTTCATGCCTAGCAGCACTAGGACTTAACCTGTCTCCTGTAAGCTCAATTCAACTTGGTTAGCCAAACCACATACTTAACTTGATCCTAGTTCCATAATCAAAACTCTGGTTGGATGTACTAGTGCTTCCTGCACTAACACAACACACATCGTGATCATTTCCGAGGCTTTCTTTCTATCGCCGGGAATCAAAATTCTGACAATACAGAAACCAGAAAAATGACCGAAATAATTTTCAAAAAATGAAAATATCGTAGACACAGTAAAAACTCTAAGAACTACCAACAATCTTGGAAAACCGCAACTTCTTCATCCAACAAAGAATTCCACAAAAACTTCTCCAGCGAATGATTCAGCGACAGCAATGGGAGGTTTAAGGACTCCAAATTGGCAGTACCTCAACCCTTCACCGAAACCCTAGCTTGTCGGCGGCGAACTGCGTTCCAATGGTGGTGGAGATGGAAACAAAGTAGCGGTGGAAGTGGTAGAGCTCGGGGTTCAATGGGAGAAAAGGGGAAAG
The DNA here is from genome assembly GCF_044706935.1 of Curcuma longa. Taxonomy (NCBI): domain Eukaryota; kingdom Viridiplantae; phylum Streptophyta; class Magnoliopsida; order Zingiberales; family Zingiberaceae; genus Curcuma; species Curcuma longa. The sequence goes on from NC_133861.1 coordinate 2,303,790, forward strand.
GAAAAACTACCGGCCTCTTCTTCGACAGATGGCTCCTCCAGCGATCGGTAGAAGGCGTACGAGCCCGACGATCATGGCGGCGGTGAGAAACAGAGGAACGGAAGGATTTAGCAAACTAGGGTGTCCTTCTCTTTTTCTTATATGATTCCCTCAGGTCTCCTCTCTTCTTATACCTGAGGCCGGTGCAAAGAAAATGGTGAGGAAATCAAAACTACGACGGCGTCGTTCACCCATTCTGCCGGATGCAATCGTCGCGCGAGAAGAAAGGATCACGATTGAGAAATCGCGCGCTCATGTGGGCCAGGCCGGGAGGAAAGGAATAAACTGGGCTTGACATTGAACCGGGTTTGGGTCTGGCTACTGTAGCAGATTGATTCATGTTTGGTTTGCTTAGTTCAATAACCAAACGACCTCCGATTTGACCCAAACAAGTTTTGTTTGATTCATCTTCTCAAGACAAATCTTCTCATCCCTTTTATTTTGCCAAAATAGTTTCCATTATAAACCAAACTAAGTTGGTTCAATTTTGGTTCAATATCAAATCATTTGGTTCAACAACCAAGCTTCTTCTAATTTGAATCAAACTAATTTTTCTCATTGTTTAGTCCAACCAAATCAACATTCTCTCAATCTGAGAATCCAATTTTTAAACTTGTTTTATGTCATTTAGAAAACTTCTTATTTGTGTGACCCAATAGGTTCCCAGTTATGTTGGTTGTCCATAATTAATCATTAATTACGGAATGATCATGAGTGACACCTAGTAATACATCATGATCCCTAATTGATCAAAAAATCAACGATTAATTTCAAAATGATTTCTAAACTTTTAGTAGCTTTAATAAACGTGTCTCGTTTCTTTCACCGTCTTATAATCGCTTGGTTTAGGACATGGTCTGTCTATGTCAGTCCACACTAGACTGACTACATCATATCTAGCCCAAGTTCCTTTCTTATCTTGTGGATTCAAGTTACTTGTACATGTGTCCAAGAGTATCATACTATTGACATGTGTTGCTTTTGTTAGAGACTTTCAGTAACAATTCCAACAAGAGATCATAGCGTATACGTCTCTCTTTACAGAGAGCGGTGAATCCTCTGTGGGCTATTCAAACACCTTCGGGTAATTCGACTTATACCCAATCATCTCGGGTCCACACCTCATCAGAGATGTCTGCTTAAGATGTCAAAGTATAAGCCTTCATAACTAAGGTGACTTAAATACCACAAATCCAAGGAAACTCGCACTTAAACTACATTGAGATATTCATTGATATATGCATAAAAATCATATGAAGTCTTAAGGCAGGTCACTCGAATGAACTAATTACCTTTAACTAGTATCCACTTTTAACTCTCAACATCCAATGTCTCCAGTTAGTGAGATCAGCTACTTGTCGAACCAAGGAGTTTAAATGTGTTAATCTTAACCGAATCGATGATGTCCGTAATCGTCAATTCATCGACTAGGGATAATTTCAATACATTTATAATTACACATGTAGAGATATTCACAAGTTGTGATCCGATCACAAATTCTCTCATGTTATGAATCATATTGCAGACATTCAATAATTAAGTTTAAGATCCAATCAAACGTAAGAAATTACGCACTTAAAAAGTAAACTTTATTTATTATTAAACAATTTAACAATACAACCATATGGTGATTGCCTTAGGACACCTCTCAAACATAACAGACTCCCACTTGGTCTAATGCCAATTGCAATGATATCTAATACCATACGCCTCTATATGTTCCTCAAATTTACTTTGAGGTAAAGGTTTTGTCAAAGGATCTGCTAAGTTCCTTTCATTGGGAATCTTCTCAACTTAAATTTCTCTTCTACTAATGATTTCTCTGATCAAATGATAACACTGCAGGATATATTTGGATCGATGATGAGACCTGAGTTTCTTTGCTTGTGCAATTGCTCCATTGTTGTTGCAGTAATAGGTAATGTTTCAACAATGGTT
>NC_133861.1:2305799-2306702 GCF_044706935.1 Curcuma longa
ATGTAACCTTTCTTAGATTCAAGCATGGATTTTCTTTTTCTTTTTCCCTTTCTTTTCATAGCCAAGCCTTTAACCCATCAATCAACATTCTTAAAACATAGTTATCCATTTCTTTTTATCATAATCAATTTATCATTTATGCTTAATTATCCAGACATTATCGAAGGAAATTTCGGGTGTTACAATGTAACCTTTCTTAGATTCACGCCAAACTATTTTAGCCCCTTGTCTATATATGTAGACTGTGAAAGACCAAGCAACCTTGTCGATCTATCTCTATAGATTTTAATACCAAGGATATAGGTTGTTTCTCCCATGTCTTTCATGGAGAACCTTTTGGATAACCATAATTTAACTGATTATAGGATAGGCACATCATTTCCTATTAATAGTATGTCATCGACATATAACACAAGGAATACGATTGCACTCCACTGACCTTCTTGTACACACAGGGTTTGTTGGGATTTTATGAGAAATCAAACTCTTTGATTACCTCATCAAATCAGATATTCCAACTCCTAGATGCTTGTTTCAATCCATAAATGGATCGTTGTAGCTTGCATACTTTGTTTTTATCGACGGATATGAAACCTTTGGGTTGTATCATATATACATCCTCAGATAGATTCCCATTATGAAAGGCTTTTTTCACGTCCATCTGTCATACCTCATAGTCATAATGAGCGGGTATGGCAAGGAGTATCCGAATGGATTTAAGCATAGCGATTGGTGAAAAGGTCTCATCATAGTCAATTCCTTGCTTTTGACAATATCCCTTTACCACTAATCTAGTTTTATAGGTAATCACGTTACCGTACATGTCAGTTTTCTTCTTGAAAACCTATTTGCACCCAATGGGCTTGATGCCCTTAGGTGGGTCCACCAAATTTCAAACTTGGT
>NC_133861.1:2309266-2325794 GCF_044706935.1 Curcuma longa
TGGCGATGAATCAACAATTCGCAGTACTTTTCTTGCCTATTCCCGATGAACCAGCGTGTATACATAGATGTAGGAGAATCCGTTTGGGAAGTAATAAGCACCTTTGACATCTCTTCATATGCAAAGAATTCTCGACGTGAAAACACAGAGACAAAGGACTGATCTTTGAATAGGAAAAAGAATGGATCTGCAGGGTCCCAAATGAATTGGCTTATTCGAAAAAAGCCTTGTTCTTTGGAAAATCTATCTGGTGTCCGGTACTGCATGGTTCCCCTCTGCAAGAACTCCTCCTCATGCTCTTGAAGCTCATCCTCTTCATGATAAATGCTCCGCTTGCCCCGAAATGATCCGGCCCGATAGGGAAATCCCAATTCAGTGGGCCTTTCAATACAATCAAATAGATTGGTCCAAGGGCGCCATATTCTAGGAGCCCAAACTATGTGATCGAATAAATCCTCCTCCATTTGTTGCGGGTCGATGTCCTCTTCCTCTTCTTCAAACTCCGATTCGTATTTTTCATAGTTTTGAATCATATCTAACTGATTCCTTGGTTCGGACCGAAGAAGTAATGTCACTCGATTATTATCAAACTGACTGCAATCTTTTTCTGTCCGTGAGGATCCCAACAGAGCGCCTTCTAGTTCTAATAGGCCATGAACTAGATCAGAATCATTCTCAGCGAATCTATAAGAAGCGATCCAATTATTTTCATCAGGTCCGGGTGAAGACCAAAGATCTTGAGCGACCAATCCGGCAGAACAATTCAAAAGATAAAGAAGTATCGTTAATTTCTTCATGCTCGTTCCAAGTTCGAAGTACCATTTGTACAAATAAGAATCCCCTTCTTTACATGATTTCTTCTTCATATAGATAGATATAGGATCTACGGGGCAATTACTTAGAAGTACATTTTGTGCAACAGCCCTTCCTATCTGATAGAAAAGGATCCCATGATCCTGAACCGATATTACCTGGGATCGCAAATCCCAAGTTTGTCTATGAAGAGCTGATCTAATTGTATTAGTTTCTATAATTGATTTCTTCTGTGTAATACTAATGGATAGGGCCTCATTGATAAGTGCTGCAAGATCTCGTGCATTGGAACCCATGGTTATGGACCCGAATCCGTTAGTATGGAACATTTTCTTTTCCAAGTGAAACCCTTTAGTATATGAAAGAATGAAAAAGTGCTTTCGTTGTTGTTGAATAAGAAGCCTTCGTATCTTAATGCATGTATTTAATTTATTCGGAGCTATTAGAGCGGGATCCACTTTTTGGGGAATATGAGTCGAACCAATAACAAGAATATTTCTAGTGGAATATCTTTCACAATCTCTGGAGAGATAGTTCTGTAATAGACCGAAGGATCTGTAATTCACATACAGATCATGAATGTTTGGAATCCATATTATGCAAGGAGACATTGCTCTTGCTAATGCGAATCGAAAGGTGATATCGATATAAAATCCGTATATACTCGGCGGCATATCCATAGTTAGCACATTCGTCATATCTAGCAGCTCCGTATCAAGATCAAGGTCATCATCAATATCGTCACTATCATCAATATCGATATCGTCACGATAATCACTATCGTCACTATCACTATCATCAATAAAAAAACCTTCAGGCTTGTAATACGAATACGGAAAGTTGTTCGGAAATATCGTAATGAAAGGAACATGGGAGTTTGTCGCTAGGTATTTGACCAAATAGGATCGTCCAGTTCCTATAGAACCTATCACTAAAATACCCCTAGAAGGGGATAGGGCTAAACGGAGCGAGAAGGGTTTTCCATGAGATGGGAAATGAAAACTATTAGCCCCACACGGGGTTTGTGAATAAGTGATTGTCTGATAATGAGCAAGGAATATCCGTCTTTCTGCTAAACAGGATCTATTGAACTCATAATTCATTAGATACTTTTTATGAATGTCAACTAAGTATCGTAAGTAAATTGATCCCGGTTGTTCAATCATTTGATAACCAGAGTCATTCTTTGATAAATGATCACTATGAGTCAGACTCAATAGAATTTGATCAATCCTTTTTTCTTTTTCGGTCGTTAAGGTGGAGAACTGAACCAAGAATTCTCTTTCTTCATCATCAACCAAATCACTGTTCGCGACCCAGGATTCTATTTTCTCATCAATCCAATCACCGTTCACCCCTTTTCTTTTTCTTATCAATGAATAGATCTCTTTACTTGTACGACTTAGATGTCTCGTATTTCTCGAAAAAGCGATTCGATTGATGGGATTTTGTATGATACTTCTGAGATCGATGAGATTGATATTCAAATATTTCTTCTTAGAACGTATTGATTTGACCCCATAAGCGGAACCACCAACCAATAGCATGTTGCCACCAGAAGCAGAAACCCGTATTTCTTCCAGAAAATCTCCTAATTGTTCCAGAGCAACTAGAAAGAGATTCTTTAACCAGAAAGAATTCAGTTCAGATTCAGATGTAGGATACCTATCCAAAAGTTTTCGCAACTCAATCATGTATGATGGAATCATCAAAGATTTGATCTTTTCTAACTCTGTCTGTAACTCACTAGAGGCTCGGGAAACAAAGAGAAGATGTATGCGAACGAGATATCCAGCAACAAGAAGAAGGAAAAGGATTGAATAGAGGAACTCCCGAGCATTTGTTAATCTCAGATGTGTCCATATCAATGGAACGGGTGACTCATTATTTCGATGAATCGTTTCTTCGGACAGAAGGAGATTCTGTAAACACTTACTCGAAATCTCACTTATCAGACTCGAAATCTTACTTTTCAGAGTCAGAGTCCATTGTGGAAGAATCTTCTGAGGAATTGGCCATGATATATCTGATACATGCATAATATCTCTCAAAACGGATACAAATTTGTGCCTGCTACTTAGTATCCTTAGTATCGGCAATGGTTCTGAAAAAATCTCTAAAAGGGTGGTGAAATTTAGATATTTCCACCCTGTCGAAGTAAGGAACCATGGCATATATGTTTGGAAGAGATTCCATTTTGAGAGATTGAAAAGAGCACTATCTCGTTGAAAGGTTCTATACATCTGCCCTTTCTCAACGCATTTCTTTAGAGAAAGACTCCGTTTTTTTTTCCTCTTTCCAGATGGGAAATCCTTCTCAGAACATGGAGTGTGAATCAAATCCATGTTTGAATTGAAACTGAGATACTCATGCAAGTTCTTCCCTTCTGAATCAGATAGATTCATATCTGAAAGAGGCTGACAATAAGTTCTTTCAAAATTAACTATTTGTTCCTCTGTTAGAGGTGTTGTAGAAATGTCTGCGATCGAGTAAATAGCTCTACGAACGAATGGCTCGGATCGAATTGGAAAATGGAAAAATTTGTACAAGTTATACCTTTTTTTTTTTTACCGACGCACGAAGAAAATATTTTGTTGCGAATGAACAAGATAGTGAGGAATTGTCCATATGTAGGATCATAATTATTGATACGGGTCTTTTTTATCAACTCGTAAGCTTGAATCTCCTTTGACGAGTCTTCTATTTTTCTTTAGCCCCTGTATGTCATTGTTGGTGCAAGAAGCATTAGATCTTGCCTAGAGTTTCGATGTTTGACAAAACACTTAGGTCTGATCAGTTTGATCAAGGGTTGATCCAAACAGGACATGATGTTTGGATGTGAGTGAGTGAAGTCTAGTGAGACCGAATGACTAGCGAGAAGTCCTAGTCGGTTAGATTATATTAGGCAGTGGAAGTCCTGATCTGGAAGATTGGGCAAGGGAAAGTCCTAGTTGTAGGCTAGGCAAGGGAAAGCCCAAGTTGTAGGCTAGACAAAGGTAAGTCCTGATTTAGAGGATCAGACAGAAGTCTTAGCAAGGTCAAGTGCACCATGTGCAAGTCCATGCAGTGTCGGAGGATCGGGAAGCATGGCTAAAGTCCAATCGGGCATGATCAAGAGGACCAGAGGGTTGGTGAAGTCTGGGAGGTCTGGAGGACCAAGTCACAACAGTAAATTCCTGGGGACCGAGGACTATGGCTAAACGGGACGTCCAACAAGTCTGGAGGACTTGTTAGCAAAACTTCTCCCGAGTGGAGTGGGTAAGGGTGCATTTTCGGAATGGAATAGTAGACGTCAGACTAACCCAGGATTTTGGTATAAATCTAAAGTTAGATCCACAGGATAAGGTTTAGGTTATTTTATTTGTTTATATGCTTGTCTTGCAGGAACCAGAAGCTGGAAGCAAGATGGAGAAAGTAGAGGTGAAGCAAACAAAGACAGCTGAACCAAGTCCGGGGTCAACTCAAGTTAAACTTGAGTCAACTGGTTCTAGTCGACCTGAATAGTGATTCCAATCGACCTGAATGGATAAATGCTGCGAAAGCCAAAGTCTATCTAGATCCTCCACGACAGCTTGGAGTCGAGTTGAATGGAGATTCCAGTCGACCTGAAGGCCAAGTCAACCATGGAGAAAGAGGATCGCGGTCTACGTGGGGTCGGCCTGAGATGCATTCCAGTCTACCAAAGGGTGTTATAAAAGAAGGGTGAACGTGCACAACCAAAACAATCAATTACAAGCCATCTTCTTTTCCTAGTGGTGATTCGAAACGCGAACGAGGCTAGATTCTTACAACCGGGGAAGATCCAGGAGGAGTGTGCGACGCTCAGGACTTCCGAATCGGCAACAAGTGTTTGGTTCTTTCTTTACTTTATAGTTTTACTTTCTGTATTTCAGTTATTGTATTATTGGACTATAAGACGTGTTTCTTCACCGTCGAACAACGTTCGAAAAGGAGACTACTAGCGGATGGGCACCTTCCGTACAAAGACCTTGAACGTACTAACCATGGGGGGTTAGGAACCAAGTAAATCTGTGTGTCCCTGCATCTTTATCTAATTTCGCTGCTTAGTTTTTTGATAGAATGAGCATACGAAAAAGAAACGACCGTGCTATTCACCCCCCTCTAGCGCATTACAAGATCCTACAATTGGTATCAGAGCAGGCGTGCTCTTGATTAGACTCATTGCCAAGGGAGCAAGAAGACAAAGATGGAGGGGGAGCGAGGTAAATTTTTTAAAGTTTGTTTTAAATTTTATATAATTTATTTTAAGTGTAGAGAGAGATGACGCTATAAAAATAAGTACTGTACTCATAAGAATCGGACGACACCACCGATGTCAAAGGAGCAACCGATGCCAGGAGCCCGGAGGAACAACTTATCAAATTCTTCAAGCGCCAAAAACGCGGATACTACAAGAATCGGTGCTCGGAGAGGAAGACGGCGAAGAAGAAACCAGAATTAGGGGAAGCGATTCCGGAAAGTACCTTAAATTACGAAAATGCCCCTAGGTTGCATGCTAGATTTACTATTTTTGAAATTTAGATTTTTTAAAAAATTTAGATAAGGTAGAAAAAGTCAATTTGACTAATTCAACAATTAATAACTTAGAAAATTTAAATAATAAGAAAAATTCAAATTTAGATAAATTATAAAATTCAAATTTAGATAATTTAAAAAATTCAAATTTAGATAACTTAGAAAATTTAAATAATAAGAAAAATTTAAATCAAGATAAATTACAAAATTTAAATTACGATAATGTGAAAAATTCAAATCTAAATAAATTGTAAAATTTAAATTTAGATAATTTAAAAAATTCAAATTTAGATAACTTAAAAAATTCAAATTTTGATAACTTAGAAAATTTAGATAATTTGAAAAATTCAAATTTAGAAAATTTAAATAATTTGACCAATTCAAATTTGAGCAATTTAAATTTAAAAAATTCAAATAAATCTGAAATCTTATTAAATAATTCAAAATTAAATCAATTAAAAAATTTAAACTTATGTCATGACCCACCCTCCTTACTACTCTTTAAGGGCGGCGCTACTTAATTACTAACTTTACTTACTAATGTTAGTTATGTTAATAATGACAGTACTTAAAGTTTTCAAGGTGTGAATAAAATCCAAACATGCAACTAAGTAGTAGCTAAAGCATATCAGTACAAAAGCATGCTATGGATCATCATGAATTTCTTCTATAAAAGAACTAACATACATGACAACTATTATAAAAAGAATTCCCAGAAGGATTAAATTCCAGCATTACCGAGAGCATTTCAGCAATATTAGAATAAAGCAAATAATCTATCTACTATATCCTAGTAACAAGAAATAACATGTACAACCTCTAGATTCTTCTAACAATTCAAAGCAGAAGAAAGAATAAATTAACATCCATTTAAATTCTTAGCAAGGTCCCCGAAGCTTCCATTCTCAACATCACACACCCATCATCTCCTTGTCGCCTTCCTTCATATAAGCTTTCCTTTTCCTTTATCTGCAGTAGGAGGAAATGCAACTATAAGCCAATGCTTAGTAAGCGCTATCTAACTCACAAAAACACATAAATGCATATATATATGAGAATAAAACCGCATGCTCAAAGAATATAGCAATTAAACTAAATCTTGCATTTCTAAAAGGAACAAACAGTTCTAACTTGCTAAACTCGGAAATAAAGAAGCTAAACTTGCTGAATTGAACTTCAATGATACTTGCTTCGTTAGTCCAAATACGTATAGTTTAATACTTCAAAATACTAATAATCTTCTCTTGGGCCCAGGCTTAGTACCAAAGCGCGCTCCCTAATAGAAACTGAGGTAGCTAGCCACCAGTCCTACGAGGGTAAAGACCTTGGTCTTACCAGGGCCAAGACCTCGGAATTGGTCACCTGGATTTATTTAACGACAACCTCGGAAGTCGGGTACTAGCCTCTTAAAATAAAATACTTATTATCTTTTTAATACTTCTACTATAAAATGCCTCGGCATTGTGCAGAAATGCCTTTGCTTATACCATACTGTTTTGCTTGGGTAATTCAACACCATAGCTCTGTTCTATCTGTTCATGTTGCAAACAACCAAGGCCTAACTAACATTTCTTGTTATCTTCTAGATTCAAAATTCTATTTTTCTTCTTTCATGAATCTGCGATCCTCATTTGTTATTCTTTTTCAATGAAAATACAAATTATATGGAGTTGGAACTTCCTTTTGTCATTCTTTTGCCACTAATCTGAAAAGCTTATTCTACAAATCTTGCCTCTGCATAACAATGTGAGATATATACTAGATTTATCCTTTGTAATTGCTAAGAATGCAGCAGGTATATAGCCCTTTCTAATAGATTTAGTATTTGAAAATTATTGGTTATCCAATTAACTCACAGAAATCTGTAATTTGCATGCCTAATGTAGATGACTACTCATGCTTGTTAAGCTCACAAGGAAATCCAACCTCACATGCTAAGTTACTGGCTGCTCATGCTAGATAAGGTAGCAACGAAAATCAAACCAAAATGCTAACTAACAGGGGCTGGTCTTGCTTAGAGAAGAGAAACCTTACAACATGCTTCCGAAAATTCAGAGAAGGAAAACGAAATCGTGGAACTACTCCTACTGCAGGTGAGTAGCAACTTACCTTGCGTTCTTGGACTTACAGCCGACGGAGACGACCTCTAGGGTTTCAGAAAGGTTGCTGCTTCGGCGATCCCTTAACGTCTGGGTGTTCCCCTCGACGAGGAGATCACAAAACTGTGTCGATCCCTCGGAAACAGCCCTCAGTCGGCAGTCGGAGGAGAACCCTAACGGCGGCTTCATTTTCGCCCGAACAGAGAAAACGCCGACGCGAGGGAGAGAAGAGGAGTTAGGGTTCGGGGAATAAAATCGATTCTCTAACTTATCCTCTTTTATATCCCTAATTATTTTCGGTTCCTAAAATCGCTTAAATAATATTTCGTTCCCTATTTGTTCATGAAACACACGTTGGATTCTTGGTTAGCCGAAACGAGTTAAGGCGTTGCTTAGTTAGGGGTCTTGGGTTCGAGCCTCGGCTCGGCCTCTTTTTGTCGCGATTTTGTTTCTTTTGGTAAAAATACCAAACGACCTCCAAAAATTACATAAAAATACTCTAAAAATTTCTAAAAATCTCTAGAATATTTCTATGGCATTTCTAAATATTTTTAAGCACTTTAAGGACTCAAAATAAGGAAATTTGGGATGTTACAACCTTAATTAATTTATTAAATTCAAAAATTAATAAAAATTCAATCAAACAAGATAAAATTAATAAAAATTAAAATAAGTTGAATAATTCAAATTTACTTAGTAATTCAAAATTAAATAATCAGAATAATTCTAATAATAAGAAAAATTTAACCTCTATTAAGATAAATACTAAAATTAATAATTTAATTATTAAAAATAAAAAATTAAATTTTAAAAATTTTTATAATAAATATTTAAACCTTAAAAATAATTATTTAAATTTAAATATTAAAAATATAAAATTAAATAATAAAGTTAACTATAACTGTGTACATTTTAATTATGAAATAATGAATAATTCTAAAAAACTACATTAAAAAATTCAAAATTAAAATTCTAAATATTTAGGAAAATAATTTTATAAATTTTAAAATTCAAATCTAAATCTAAAAAAATAATAATAAAAATAATAATAATAACTTAATCAAATAATACTAATTCAAACATAACTTAATCAAAAAATACTAATTCAAACATAACTTAATCAAATAATACAAATTAAAAATTCAAAACTTAAAGTTAAAATTCAAAACTTAAATTCAAAATTTGAAATTAAAATTCAAAATTCAAAACTTAAACTTAAAATTTAAAACTAAAATTAAAAATAAAAAATTAAAAATTAAAAATTAAAATTAAAAATTAAAAATTAATTAATAGTAATTCAAATTTAGAAGCCATAAACATAAAATACTTATAATTATGAAATTAATTTAAAATATTACTGAATGCAATAAAAATTAAATAAAATTCAAAGTGTGTCAAAGTGGATTGACACACTCGTGGGTCCATATGAAATGTATCAAATCGCGAATTTGATACATTATTAGAAATTAACAAATATTGCGTGAATTGTTTGACTCATGCATACTTACTATGTGCATGCATTTGCTTTATTTTAATTGCATATAAATGTCATGTCATCATGTTTAATTACCGCTTAATATAAACAGTTAGTTAAGGATACATGAATGGCTGACACTTGCCAACATAATACCAAGGTTTAGTTTCAGTGCATGACTTGTGTTGCTATTTTATCTATCTCGTTGCTATTCATGCTACTTGAGATATTTATCTAGTTGATACCGTTTGATAATCGTTGTTTGATACTTGCCAATTTACCTTTTGATGATCTATTACTATCATGCTGACACTCTTGTTATCTATGTCATTTACCTTGTTGATACTAGTATTATTCGTTGCTTGATACATGTTGATTAACCTCTGATTGATTTATCCACTGTTAGAACAGCCTTAACTGTTGTATCATTGACCTATGTTGACTTCTCTTGATTCCTGTTGAGCATGCTAATTAATTGTAGCTATTATATGTTGGGATAATCATCATTACATCCATATACTAGTTGCAGGTGTTGTTGACAACATTGTTGGCTCTTGCCAGACATCGTGTTGTGGTGAGATACAAGGGTGAGAGCATATGTTGCGCCATAGTTGGGTACGATCAGGACTGACTATATTGCCCTTCTGCTACACTGCCCGCTCCCCACTGATTAGTGGTGGATAGTTGTTGGAGCCTGTGTAGTATGTCCTGTTTGGCGCCTCAGTTCACTGCCCTAGGGGGTGACTGGGGGTGACGAGTGCAGACAGTGACTTGCATTTGATTGCGATGTTTGATGCATATTCACATGCATTTGTTGGTAGGTTATACATAGTTTACTTTATTCATATGGTTATGGCTGTTGCACTTGTTTGCTATAATTGTTGCACTACGTGGCATTATATACATGATTACATTTACATAATTCCTATTACCGTGATTCATGTTATATGCTGATTCCTGTTGATTATTATTTACTTCTTCTATACATGTTTATTCTAGCCTGTATACTCTTATTATTCCTGCTGATTTATCTTTTCATGCACTTCTATTCTTGTACCCACTGAGCATCTGATGCTTACTACCCAGACCCTGAGATTTTCCTTGTTTTCTCCCCAGGTAGCGACTAGGAGAATTTTACTTGGAGCTTGGAGATCCGGCCGACTGTATCCATCTCACTTCAGAGGGTTTTAATATGTTTTGGTTTATTCGGGTTTTAGTTGCATTCGATGTGGTTGTAGTTGTGGACTTATAGACTTGTTGTGAGTACATTCGTGGATTTACAGACTTTTTGGATTTACATTCATGGTTGTATGTTTTCATTTGGAGATGTCGTATTTTGCCTATTTTAGTTATATGCATGTGATAGTAGTAGTTGTGGTCGTGTGGGCCCTATATGTTATCTGTTATGTATCTGTGTGGTGTGTTAAAGGACGTGTAGTCCTTATTTCGGCCATGTGGCCTGTATATCTCAGTACGTATTCAGGGAATATCATTGTTACAGGGGAGATATTGCCAAAATTTTTCAGATGGCCTGCGGGGAAGTAACATGTTTAGTTCAGGGGAGGTCATTCTTGAAAGATCTTACCTTTAAAAGACCTCTTAAAACTAACTTTAAAAATTCTAAAATTATTTTAAAAACTCTTATTTTGTAAAATATTTTATAAATTGCTATTTTAACTTGGAATAACCTTTAAAATACATAGGGAGATTGCTTTGTAGTCAACAAGGAGCCCTAAGGGAGTGTCAGATTTAGGGGGAGTCTAAACTTAAAAGTTCAATTAAAAATTAGATTTTTTTTAAAAAAATGTTAACTTATTTGCTTTGATTGATTTAGACTAACCTCTAAGACACTTAGAGAGATTGTCTTGTGGTTAACAAGGAGCCCTAAAGAAGTGTTAGATTTAGGGGAAGGTCCAAATCGAAAGAGTAAAATTATTTTAAAATTATTTTTTCTCAAAATTAATTTTTGAAAAATATTTCAAAATCTTTGAATATAATTTTAATATCATATTTTAAAAATCATTTTAAATATTATCTATTATCTTTTTAGTTTGGGTCAAACCCTAAGACATACAAGGAGATTGCTTTGTGGTTAATAAAGAGCCCTGAGGACGTGTCTTGTTAAGGGGGAGACTCTGAATTAAAAGGATAATAACTAGTTTTTAAAAAATCTACCTATTTTGAAAATACTTTTGAAAAACTATTTTAAAAAAATTCTTTCAAAATTGGTTTAAAAATTCTTTACAAAATTACTTTAAAAATTGTTTCAAAACCTATGGTTGGAATAGTTAATTATGCCTTCAAAATTTATTTTGAAAAATATATTGAAAATACTATTTAAAAGAAATTATTTATTTTGAGACCTTTATTACCCAACTATATACTATTTTTTGAAAAAAAAAACTTGGTTTGAAAAGCTTTTAAAAAAATAACTTTGAAAAGGTTTTCTGGAACTTAGGACAAATTATTATGAAAATTTTTATGAAACACTCTTTTTAAAATTATTTTTTTAATCTACTATGGTCTTTCAAGAATTATCAAGACTACGTTGTGACCATAAGAATTACCCTGATTGTTGGTGCAAATTGGAAGTAAAAATTAAAAATATTCTTTTTGATGTGTGAAAAGGGGGAGAAGGGAACTAAGTTAATAATATAGAATTCTCCTAGATTATTAAACCCTGACCCATATTAACTTAAGAAATTATCAAACATCAAAAAGGGAGAAGATTATTGGTGCAAGAAGCACTAGATCTTGCCTAGAGTTTTGATGTTTGACAATACACCTAGGTCTGGTCAGTTTGACCAAGGGTTGATCCAAACAGATTCTGATGTTTAGATGTGAGTGAGTGAAGTCTAGTCAGACCTGATGAGTAGCGAGAAGTCCTAGTCGGTTAAATTAGGCAGTGGAAGTCCTGATCTGAAAGATTGGGCAAGAGAAAGTCCTAATTATAGGCTAGGTAAGGGAAATCCTAGTTGTAGGGTAGGCAAGGGAAAGTCCTGGTTTGGAGGATCAGGCAGAAGTCTTTACAAGGTCAAGTGCACCAGGTGCAAGTCCATATAGTGTCAGAGGACCGAGAAGCATGGCCAAAGTCCAATCGGGAACGGTCAGGAGGACCAAAGGGTTGGTGAAGTCTGGGCAGTCTAGAGGACTGAGTCACAACAGTAAATTCTTGGGGGCCGAGGACCATGGCTAAGTGGGAAGTCCAACGAGTCTGGAGGACTTGTTGGCAAAACTTCTCCCGAGTGGAGTGAGTAAGGGTGCGTTCCCAGAATGGAATAGTAGGCGTCAGACTAACTCAGAATTTTGATAGAAATCTAAAGTTAGACCCACAGGATAAGATTTAGGTTGTTTTATTTGTTTGTATGTTTGTCTTGTAGGAACCAGGAGCTGGAAGCAAGATCGAGAAAGCAGAGGTGAAGAAAACAAAGGTAGCTGAATTAAGGCCAGGGTCAACTCAGGTCAAACCTGAGTCAACTGATTCCAGTCGACCTGAATGGTGATTCTAGTCGACTTGAATGGATAAACGCTGCGGAAGTGAAAGTCTATCCAGATCCTCTGCGTCAGCTTGGAGTCAACCTGAACGGAGATTCCAGTCGACCTGAAGGCCAAGTCAGCCATGGAGAAAGAGGATCGCGGTCTACGTGGGGCCGACCTGAGATGCATTCCAGTTGATCGGAGCGTGCTATAAAAGAAGGGTGAATGTGCATAACCAGAACAATCAATTACAAGCCATCTTCTTCTCCTAGTGGTGATTTCGAACGTGAACGAGGTCAGATTCTTACAATCGGTGAAGATCCAAGAGGAGTGCACAGTGCTCAGGACTTCCTGATTGGCAACAAGTGTTTGGTTCTTTCTTTACCTTCTAGTCTTACTTTCTGTATTTCAGTTATTGTATTATTGAACTGTAAGACGGGTTTATCCACCTCCGAATAATGTTCGGAAAGGAGACCACTAGTGGATGGGTACCTCCTGTACATAGGCCTTGGACGTACTAACCCTGGGGGGTTAGGAAACCAAGTAAATCCGTGTATCCCTACATCTTTATCTAATTCCGCTGCTTAGTTTTTTGATAGAATGAATGCACAAAAAAGAAACAACCGCGTTATTCACCTCCCCTCTAGATACCAGTAGTATTGTTGGAGTGCTTGGTGACAGTGGGAGAGCTATAGAACCAAGCTATCTAGATATCATCTCAAACTAGTAGTTATAGCATTAGAGGGTCATGATTTATTTTCGACAAAGCCTGACGAGGTCAAGTTGGTATCTTGGTTAGAATCCCTCACAAGGTGGTAAACATTGAGAGTAAGAGAGTGAACATGGATTAGACACATTACTTAGCATAGATGTGAACTCGAAATCCTAGGCTTATCCATCTCATTCCATAAATCTCCCCAATCTCTCTCTCTCTCTCTCTCTCTCCCTTTCTCTCTCTCTCTACCTAGTCTACAACTCTCAACTATTTCGTTTCTCTTGGAGTTTAGACCCGATCTCTCTCTCTCTCTCTTTCTCTCTCTTACCCAGTCAACAACTCTTAACCATTTCGTTCCTCTTGGAGTTTAGATAACTAACCTTGTGACATCATTATAGCTATCAACAGTCCCTGTGGATTCGATACTTTTTATTACTTAACAACACCCGTATACTTGCGGGAGCTATCAAGTTTTTGACGCTGTTGCCTGGGACTGTTGCTATTAGCTTTAGTGATTAGTGATTTTAGTTACTCTAGACTTCGAGAACCAAAAATATTTTCTTTCTTTCTTTTCCTTTGAGGACTAAATGGATGCTAATACATATCGGTTACTCCAATTAGAAAAAATAAGGTTAGTTGTGTTGTATGCTAATGATTATTGTGCATGTTGTGGTGTTGATTGACATGTGATTAAAACTTATCCAATATTATTACCGTTGGAGTTGACCCTTCCCTACTTATGATGAATGGGTATTATCACAACCCCAGTGTGATATCTGTTTAAAAATATGGCATGTAAGTGAAAATTACAGCAAGAATGTTTTAAATTTTAAACATGAATATGTAATCAACCATCATAATAATGATTATGACACTAATCCATTAATTAAAAATAATAATTTAGTTGTCTCGACCAGTATGGTTGATGATCTTGCTAAGAAGATTTTTGAAAATTTATTCTATCCTACTATTGATGATGTTGTGGAAGGATGTGTAAGGACTTGTACTATGGTGACAAAGTCTCAAGAATCATTTCCTCTTGTTCCACCACCACTCAACGTAATGGATAATGTAGGATTAGGAGTTAGTGAAAAAGATAGTGTAGGGACTTACACATTAGAGGCTAAGCCCCAAGAATTACCTCTTTTAGTCAATCCACCACCCGCACCAAAGCACACCCTACCTTTAAATATGTTTGATGACTTATAAAACTTTATGATAGGTAAAGATGCTAATTCTTTTTATATACCTATGTTTACCAATCTATCTTTTCTCAAACGTATTTATGGTAGGAAATTTTTTGATTCTAATTCTCATACAAACTTTTCATAGCTATTATATGGGATTGCTCGTAGTAACCAATTATTTTTAAGAATATTTAATGACATGCTCAGGACCCTCAACCATAGGGTTCTGAAGTATCTTACACCTCCACAGTCGAGGTTTAAATAATGGAAATGAAGGTCAAGCTAAAGACCTTAAACAAGCGCTTCTTGGGAGGCAACCCAAGTTTTCTTTTTTGTTTCCATTTTGGTTTCTTTCTTTATTTTCTTTTATGCTTTATTTTGTTTTCTAACCCACAAATTTCTTCTTACTTTTTCTTGTTATATCTTCTTTTGAAGCTTTCATGGATATGGAGAAGTGTGCTTACCTTGAGGAGAGGGAATAAATAACTGAAGGGCCTGAACATCTTTTGAGCTTCATCTGGTAATTTCTCTCCAATAAATTTTCTTCTCCATTAATATTTTTGTTTTCATTGAGACATAGAAAAATGTAAGTATGGGGGGGGGGGATGTGCATATTTTGGATTCTTAGTTAGATTTGGTTAAATTTCTTTTGGTTTCTTCATGCATAATAAATTTTTTCAGCTAGTGACATCACTTATCATATCATTGATGGTTTGTTTTCCTGCAAAAATGCTAGCACATCTTTCCTAAATGATAGTTTTGATGCTTGTGGCTAGTATTCTAAGTATTTATGTCTTTTCCTATCTACCACAATAGGAAGTGAGCTAGTATACCTTGAGAGAGTTGAGACATTGCCTAGTCTAAGGATCTTTTTACACTTTTTGCCTAATATAGGAGGTGGATGAATTCTGAAATTAGTTATGATTCATGAGACTAGACTAGTACTAGTGTTTCTAAGGTGACCTCTCAACTGCATTTTGGATACTAGATAATTCGGATCATGAAAGCTCATTTGAAAAATTATAATCTCAAAAATAATAATTCTGCAATGATTGCAAATCCTTCTTATGTTCACAATGCTAAAAAAAGGGATAAAAAAATAGTTATCGTGAGTGGAAACTGACTAGATACCCCTTTGAGATCGGTAAAAGTTACTGAAAAAATATCTATCATGTTTCTCTTGATATCGAGTATTCCTTTGAGACCTTATGTAGATTGGTGCAAAGAACCCTTTGAGAGGAATGACCCTAGTTGATGGTAGGTAAGTGTCCAAGGCCAAAAATATTTAGGAACACGATAGCATGACGACTTAACTTTAAGTACAGTTTTGATACCAATTGGATTATGGTCACTTTTTGCACTAAGAACAGAGAACTTATTCTTAGGCCTTATCTTAATAATTTTGAGTATCATCCTCACTATTGTTATGGTTTGATAGGATTGCATTGATGTGCTATAAATTATGATGTTGCTATATGTTTTTACTTGAATCTAAAGGCATGTTTTACTTGAGGACAAGCAAAAGTTTAAGTTTGGGAGTGTGATGAACGTAGGTTATATACGATTTCTAGCCTTGTTTAACGCTCATCTACTTATAATTCATTGCATATAATCTACTTTATCACACCTTATTTCTTTATTATTACATGTTTCTACTCCTTTTGCTTGAAAATCAGCTCTTTATATGTTTTTGATTGACAGGATGTGATTCAAAGCTAAAACGATGCATATTTGATAGTGGAGCAAGAAATGGAGAAAAGAGACTTGCACTGGCCGTGCTCGTCATCACGGGCGAATCTCTTATGCAGCAAATACGAAGAAATAGAGGAAAAAGAAACAACAAAACAAAATCTGACCATATTTTCTATCTGGACAGTTTTGCAGACTTAAAGTAAAATGAACATAACTTTTAGCTTAGATAGACCCACGGGCCATGCTACCTATTAAAATTAAGATAACTTCAAGATCTAAAACTTTAATTCAAGGTGTACAGAATGATTTCTTCGCTAGACCGTGCTAAATAGCACGGTCGTGCCTTCCTAACCACGACCACATTGCGGGCTCAGCCCAAACTATAGATCAAACTTTGAACCATCATAAGTTTTGGCTCAGATGGAGTTACGGGCTGGCACCATCCACCAAATTGAAAATAATTTAATGCTCTATAATTTTGGTTCAGAGTCTAATTAAAGAAAACTGAGTTTATTAGGTGAAAAATTCATTGAGG
>NC_133861.1:2325894-2376622 GCF_044706935.1 Curcuma longa
GCCTTATGTAAGAAGGGCGGTCGTTACACCTTAAGATGCTTTGGATCTCTTGGGTTTTTGGAGTTGATCGTGCCTCACTGTTTGATTTGGAATGAAATTCCAGATCCGGTTGGTTCTTGATTGAGAGCCGGCGGCGTTGATTGAATGGATCCAAGGCAGTTGGATTCGGGGTTCTAGGGTTTCGGATTGAGGTAAGGTTATCTTCTTGCAATTTAAGGGTTTGGGTATTAGGATCTTGAATTTGTGTTGTCATGTACAGTTTGATTGGAATGAATTCTTCCAGATCTGTGTTGGAGCTTGGATCTTGATTCAGCTGGCAGCATTGCTTGGCTTGCGCTAAGGTTAGGATCAGGGAAGCTAGGTCACGGATCAATCAAAGGTAAGAATACTCGGATTGTGATTTTGTTGGAAATTCAATGGGAGATTCGGTGTGAACAGATCTGTTGATGGTGTCTTTAGGTTCCGGTTGCAAGCAAGAAGTAGAGAGGAACCGGGGCATATCCTAGGACATATCTGATCTATCTGAGGTGAGTCTTCCATATTGATTCCGATTAGATCTTCTTATTTTGTCCATGTGCTTGTTCTGATCGGTTTGAGGATAAGATGGGATTGTTGGTTTTGGTGTTTTAGCTGGAATCAGTGATCTGAGATTCCATTAATCCGGTGATTTGAGGTGTTTTAGGGCAAGGAAATCTAAGGTAAACTTTGAAACCTATGCTTGTAGGATTCTTGCTCTATTATGTTGGTTAAGATTGGATTGATTAAGTTAGTTGGTTAACTTAGGTTTAATTAAACCTGAAATCATTTAGGTTAATGAGTTAATACAATTAATTTATTAATATGTTAATATAATTAATCAATTAATTAGTTACATTGTGTTAATGGAAACCTAATTGGTTCTTAGCATGGATTCGAATTATAATCCTACTAGGTTAGAATGGGGTTATGAACCTATTATGAGTTATCCTAGATTTGAGTGAATATGAAATTAGTTGTATTAGATTATTAATACAACTAATTAATGGTTTGATTAAAACTTGATAATCACAATCCAACAGTTAGATTGGTCTAACCCTAAATGGAATTAAACTAACTCTAAATTGATTCGAGTTTCTTGTGTTATGACTTTGCATTTAGGGATGTATTATTCTTCTTGCAGGGCCCTGAGCGATTATAAGAGTTCTTTTGATACGAGGATCTATTTTTTGGGGGGTTCTAGGATTTTACCTGCGATTTATCAGGTGGGTAATTTACTGTATTTGGTCAATACAGTTGTTTCCATTTCCAATGCATGATTCTTTGACAGTTCTTGTAGTTTGATACCTTGACGTTATTCCTGCCTGTTATTTGTATACTGCTTATTTTATTCATGCTCATATCATGCTTGACCTTCTGTCTATTGATCTTGGATTATTAATCTTGACTGTTGTTTCTATCATTGATATGGCATTTGTGATTCTTATTGATATAGTTATTTTCTTATGAGATCTGAGATCATCGTGACTTATACCTATGCTTATTGATTAGTAAGGTAGATGCTGATTGCTATGATTTGAGCATCTCATCAAGGATGATGAAGATACTCTTCCTGCCCTTAGTTTTAATTTGGACACCACACCTCCTTCCATGCCCGATCCTATCCAAGTCAATCCTCAAATTAGTGAAACAAAAGAAGTATCGAGTAAAAAATAAGATATCCTTGTTTATTCAAGCAGAAAGGTTTCCCAAACTAATAAAGAAATTGTGAATTCTAGTCACGACCAAGAAGATGAACCGATGGTAGAATCCTATAATGAGTCTGGTACATTTTTTGATTTTGATATTCCTATTGCAATCAGAAAGGGTGTCTGTCCCATCCCAAATATCTCATCTCGAACTTTATCTCCTATTCTAATCTATCCTCCATATTTCATGCTTTCTCTTCAAAATTGTCTAATGAATTAATTACCAGATCGGTCATGAAGGCACTAGTTATTCCTAAGTGAAAGATTGTTATTCTTGAAGAAATGCATGCTCTCAAACAGAATAATACATGGGATTTGGTGGAATTACCACAAGGGAAATGTGTTGTTGATTGTAAATGGATTTTTACGATTAAGTACAAGGATGATGGTTCAATTGAAAAACACAAGGCTCGTCTGGTGGCCAGAGGCTTTACTTAAACCTATGGAATTGATTACACCGAGACTTTTGCTCCGATTACCAAACTTAATACTATCAAAAATTCTTCTAGCATTGGCGGCTAATCTAGATTGGCCATTATATCAACTTGATATAAAACATGTCTTTCTCAATAGAGAGCTTGAAGAGGAGGTTTATATGAATCAACCTCCAGGATTTGAAGAAAATTTGTAAGGTAAAACTATATGCAAGCTCAACAAATCTCTCTATGGTTTAAAACAATCACCTCATGCCTGGTTCAATCGATTCTCTAAGGTAATCAAGAACTTTGGATATATTCAAGGACAAGCAGATCATACATTATTTGTGAAATACTCTGATAGATGAAAGATCATTATTCTTATAGTGTATGTTGATGATATCATCACTACTAAGAATGATAATAAAGAAGTGCAAGAAATCAAGAAAATGATGACACGAGAATTTAAAGTCAAAGATCTTGGAACATTGAGATATTTTCTGAGAATGGAGATTGCTCGAAACAAAAAAGGTATTTCGGTCTCTCAAAGGAAATACACTTTAGATCTACTAAAAGAAATTGACATGTTGGGATGCAAGCCAAGTAACACGCCAATTGAATTAAGGAATAAGAAAAAAAATATTTGAAGAAAACTCGATTGACAAAGATAGTTATCAACGTCTTGTTGGAAAACTCATATATCTCTCATATACACACACAGATATTGCCTTTGCAGTTAGTCTAGTATGTCAATATATGCACTTACCATGTCAAGATCATTTAAATGCGGTATACAAAATTTTGAGATATATGAAACAAACTCCTAGAAAAGGTCTTTTCTTTGCAAAGACTGAGGATAAAAAAGCATGCATATACACTGATGCGGATTGGACAAGATCAATTGATGATAGGAAGTCAACTTCTAGTATTGCATGATGGTATGGGAGAATTTAGTGACATGGCATAGCAAAAAATAATATGTGGTGCTGAAGCATAATATAAAGCTATAACTCATGGAATTTGTGAACTCATCTGGATCAAAATAGTGATGAAAATTTTGAAAATTCAAATTGAAGATACTATGCTACTCCATTGTGATAATAAATCAGCTATCAGTATAGCTCACAATCTAATTCATTATGATCGAACGAAACATATAGAGGTTGGTCACTTCATTAGAAAAAAAATGAATGAAAGTATTATCGATATTGAATATATTACTACATCTCACCAACTAGCTGATATTCTTATAAAAAATTATTTGAACAAGCTCATAAATTTCTTGAAGAGCAAACTTGATCTCATCAATATCTACAATCAAGGGGAAGTATAGAAAATAATTAAATCTTTCTTTATAGAAAGTCAATCAAATCATAAGTGATATAGAAATTAATCAAATCTTTTATTATAAAAGTCAATCAAATATGAAAAATAATATAATTTTATTGATTTGATTGAAAATAATTTATTTTTATTTTTTTTATTTTTTTTTATTTGTTAATTTTTATTTATAAAAGTGTATCTTGATTTATGTATAAAATTATATGAGAATTTTTTTAAAAAAAAACATTTCTTAATTAAATGCTTATATTTAGAATTTACATCATTGATTTTAACTTTAAATAATAAAAATAATGTAATACATTTGAATTTTGCACATGTATATTACTTTACTCATTCAAAATTTTAAAATAAGAAATATTTATATCTGTGATTTGCACCGGACATTCCGTTCCTTCAGAGGAGAGGACGAGATAGAAGTAGTTCCTCAAAAGTCTGTGGGCAATCAAAATGTCATATTGAGATTTGGTATGTAGAGATAGCATGTGTCTTTTAGTGAAAGAGTGAGTTTATGGCAAGGATCTTAGGCACAGATTGTTCCGACAATCAAACATAAGATGTTAGTGCATTGTCACCTCATCCATGGATCCAATAACTGAGAGATTGGGGCTCATTCAGATAATGGTGGCATCCAATTAACAAGTTTTTTCAAGTGAGAAAACTTCATATTACCAGATGATCATGCGTCCACAACATTGATTGATCTTCAATGGGCATTCTGAAGCCTGATGATTATGGTTCCACAGTCGTCTTGTCCGTCAATTCAAGGTGGCACACAAGACTGATAGCAATGCAAATTCCTGGGAACATTTTCTGCGAGTATTGTTGAACCGGAATTTACCGTCTCAGGCAAGGCGACGGCGTATCATCTCCATGCTCTGCTGTTGGAAGCAGTTTAATAAGAAGCATCGGTAGCCTTTCAGTCAAAAACCTGGGGCTTGGGCATTTTCCAGCAGAAGAGTTTTGGCCTGACCTTCGAGTCCTTGCAAGCTCTGGAACAACAAGTATGAATGTCAAAGGCAACAGGAACAAAAAAAAGTGCCCTTTAAGGACTGGGGAGAATAAAATAGCACCTACATAGGATTCACTAATGTTCATGACTGTAAAGGGACAATAAACAGATCCAGGCAACAAAATTTTACAGCTACCTTATACTAACAAGTAATGGTTCAATTGCCTTTTCGCCTACATTTTCTTGTTTATCTTTTCCCTTGTAGGTAGTTTTAATTGTGCTAAATGTTGAGTTTGGCACCATATTGTATCTCAGCAAGCAGACCAAATATCAAATAAAATAAGTTGTTGACTGATTTTCAGCATGATTTTGAATGAATGGTAACAGCTATGACTAAATTTTCTCGCCATGGAGCATGCCGAAGCTTGAAAAACACCTTAGGAGGCGTCTGAAGGTTGTGGGAGACAATATCTCTTGTAGAGAAAAGGATTTTTCTCTCAAGGAAAGCTTTTGTGTCACTTGAGATGAAGTTTTCAGATTTTTTCCATTGGTGTTGAAAGAGTTTGACGAGGATTTGAGAGGATTCTTGCACAAGAAGTAGACAATAGTTATGTCCAAATTTCATTTTCTATTCTCTGATACTATAGATTTGGATTCCCTCCCGTTTTCATTTTTCTTCTCTCATATTATAGATTATATACTAATGCTGATCCACATAAATTGCTCATTTTTGTGTGTTTATGCTATTATGGTTGAGATAGTAGCATAAGTGGTTCTAGAAAGGTTTTTAACCTCAATAAATGGTGTCAAAGACACTTCATAATATCATAGTTGAGATTGTAAGAATTTGGAGTGGTGTATCAGAAGTTTCATAGTGGTGGAGCAGTTAGCCCAAAAGGCACATAGATTATCTAGGATGACAAAGACTTCAACAAACATCGGAGGATTCTCTATCAGAAGGTTCGATGAGAGATTTAGTTATTGTTAATGACAATTACGGATATCAAATTTGTTAATGCAGTAGGATCTACAAGAAATTTACTTGGCAAAAAGAAAGGGAAGTCCCCAAATATAAGAGTTATTGGGAGATGATGGAAGCAAAGCAATCAGTGCCACTAGAACATGCCTTGCAAAGTGCATCATTCATACAATTAATAGCGAAACTATAACATATGGGCAACATGTAAAGATTAAAGGTACATTAGACATCGAACGTTATCATTAACCATGTCTTACAAGACCATTGTACAAGTTACATATGACTGATGATGGAAACTTGATGGAGCAACTAAACATACTCTATAGAAGAATGAAACTATTGCATATGTTGCTCAAATGAAGGAACAAGGTATTTTTAAATCTAAGTGGGAGTCACTAATGACATAGAGCGGGGGCAAGACAAGAAATTCATAGCGACGAAGATCTCGATAGCGTAGATCCAATAGATCATTAGAGAAGATATTCAGTGTTGTAGGTCCAGCACATGTGGTCACATTAGAAACGATAGTTTAGAGGTGAAGTTAAAACCTGAATTTCCTACAGAGAGCCGAGGCTGAGAGCATTCTGCTCTTGTCATCTCAGAGGAAAAGAATGTCTCATCTATAGCTTGGTACTTAGATTTAATTTGTACAATACACGATTGCATCAAGGAGGAATTGTTTGACTCTTGATGTACCATAAATCTAACTTAGAGGTAAAGATATAAGTTGACGATACATCAAACTCAACCCAGAGGAGCCCAACCTATATTGGCAAGATGACCTTTTTCCATAAGTTGAGGAGATATCTAATTTTACTAACTCAATTCTAGTTAGAAGTAGCAGCTAATAAATTTCTAAGGTGGCTCATGGTAGGTGGATCCACATGACAAAAAGGTTGTTGAATGATGTGTATCATATGAATACATTTCCAAAACACGTAAGATGATTAATATATGTAGAGTGCCTAGGTGACACAATGTATCTCAACAAATAAGACAAACAGAAGAGCAAAAATGATAGATTATCTATAAGTGGAGGGATCAAAGGGATCTCCCTCCACGGCTGAGTAAAGCCATACTGGATCAACGAAGGTGAAGTCAGGGACATGTATCAGTTAACTTTATTGCATGCAATGGTGAGTAGACCAAGAGGAGCAGAACCTCTCTGGAGTATCACATCAAAATTTCAGATGGAGCAATAAGTGTAATAGTATCTCACCAATGTGTAGATTTGGGTTCAGTAACAAATTAGCCCTAGCAAGGGACTAACAGCCTATATGCCAAATAGACCTTGTTTTATGAATTTTTTTTTCTAGGTGGTTTCCAGCATGATTTTGCATGGTAATGACTCAGACGCAATTTTTTCTGTCAGTGGAGCATTTCATATCCTAGGAGACACCTTTAGATGCATCTGAAGGCTATAGGAGACAATTTTCCTTGCAGAGAATAGATTTTCTTCTCAGGAAGCTTTTGATGTCAAAAGCATGAGAGGTGAGATATTCAAATTTCTGTATTGATATTGGGAAAGGAGTCTAAGGTGGATTGAAAAGGCTTTTGTATAAGGTGTAGACAATTAGGGGTATAAACGAGTCAAGCTACTCGCGAGTTATTTGAGTCTCGGTTCGAAAAAAAATTTGTTCGAGTTCGTTCGATTAAGTTAACGAGCCGAGCTCGAGCCTAATTTTGAGCTCAAAAACATTATCGAGCCGAGCTTGAGCTTAACAGTATTTGGTTCATGAATTCGTGAACATGTTCGTTTAGAGACTCACAAACATATTCATTAAGAGGCTCACGAACATGTTCGTTAAAAGGCTCGTTTATCATATATATATATATATATATATATATATATATATATATATATATATATATATATATATATATATATATATATATAACTCGAGCCAAGAACTCGAGCTTAGGGAAAACAAGCCGAGCTCGAGCCTCTTAATGTTCAGCTCGGCTCGATTCGATTACACCCCTATAGACAATAATAGATTTTCTACTTTTTATGGTTCTTTCCTCTCGTATTATCATAGACTTAGATTCTCCTTTGTATGTTTATGCTACTCTACTAAGGGAAATGAGAATTTCACCATGTGATCCTGTGGTGGAGATTAAATCTTTCTTTTTCTCTCCTTCTATATTTGCTTTGTTATCCATTTTAATCATCTTTCTTCATAATCAAATGTCACTCCAAACATTAAATATACATAAAAAATTTACAAAATATACTAATTAAAAAAACATTTCCTATAATGTTTAAAAGGAAAATGATAATATTGTGAATTATGATCCTTAAATTTTATTTTAAGAAAGATAAATAGTTAAATACCTTAATGGCATATATGCAAGATGTTAAGTTTTAAAATAATACATTTATACAATAATATTTTAGATAGGAACATATACAAAATAGTATATTTAATATAAGTGATATTTTGTCTTTATTTAAAGTTATTTTTAAATGAATTTTGTATCTATGTTATCTCGAAATTTTATAATCTACAAAAATGGCATTAAACATATGATCTTTGTTTATACTTGATTCTATAAAATAATATTGATGTTTTAAGTAGGCTGAAAATGTTAATGTTTTCGTAACAATGCAATTTCTGAACTTAACCCCTGATGGATTTGGAGCTTACAGGCTATTTTTAGGTAACCAAAATCATGCACATAAGCTAACAACTGCAAATGCTATCTCAAGTACACATTTGCAGACGACATACTATGTGAGTAATGTAAAGGATCAGAAATTGAATCAGAAGAAATATGTCATTGAAAATTGTTAGAACTCACATGTTCTCTTCTCGGGAACTGCAGGTGAAATGGGATGTTGAGCTGGAATTTAGAGTATAAGGATCATACATGCAAAAGTATGTTGCAGATGCTTCATTGTCAGGGATACTTAGTTCCGATCTATTCTGCTGTGGTATCCTGAAGCATATTGTAGGAGCAGTATTAGATGAGAAGAACCTCCTTTGGAACTTTAGTCTCCTAGAGAAACAATTAGGTTGAATTTCTGGTTCTGGGATTTTGACATATTCACTCATTTCACCTAGTTTCCCTGAAGGATCTGCGTCAACTTTTCCATCTTTTTGCATTCTGCCCTGCCCATCTACTTCTGCTTCTGATTCAGCATAATGAGCATTATCATCTGTTGTTGGGCTGATCATTTCTTTCATCTCAACACCATTTGCTAGTTGATCACCAGCAGATTGTGAAACAAAAGGTGAAAATTTCCGAGAGTGATGAGATGAATAAATCTTGGAAGAACTTTCTATCTTTTCCGATGTATCAATCTCGCCCTCATCACTTATTGTCGAAAGTGATAATTCTTTCTTTCTCCCAGAACAGCTTAACAAACCAAATGATGATTTACTTGTTTTAGCCACCTTCCTTGTTGATTTTGGGACAAATTTGATTCTAATCTCAAGATTGCGACCCAGTACATGCTGAAGTGCACATGCTATTAATTCTTGCGACTTCGCTGCCCTGGATACATGTTCAGGATTACAAAAGTCTATCTCAGCCACAGTGACACCTGAAATTTTAAAGAGAATACGAGTCATCACATTTTTAAATCTCATTTGCAGGGGACTTATAGTGGATAATCAAGTAAGTGTTACCAAATCTAATAGAAGAAAGAGAACTTCCACTTAAACCTGCACAATTTTTGTACTACTTGAAAATTGAGATATCATGTATATCAGTGATGATAGAATTTCTATACAATGAGAAACTACAATAACACTTCACTTTCCAACTGAAAGTACATTGACCCTTGAAGATATAACTTGCTCAAATGTGGTATGGTACCCATTCGAGGAGGGGTTAGAAGAGGAACACTTAATTGTTAGATGAATGAAACATGCAATAGTTTATATCAAGATTTAAAATGTCGAGCCATGCCAAAGTTTCGGTCTTGACTGGAACAATACTATTTCAATATCGTGTCGATGTTTCAATGTATAGTGTCGGTAATAGATTGGAGTTGAAGAAGGAAGGAGGTGAAGCATAGGAAGGAGATATTGTCTGTGCCAAGCACGAATTTTAATCTTGTACTATGTCTGATGAAATGGTCGAAATATATTATTTGGTAAATTACCAAAACTCGATACCACTCAACATAAACAATTTAGTATCTTTCAAATTAAAGACCAAAACTATAGCACGGTTTGAAATTTTGAACCTTGGTGCTAAGTGGTATCGAGTTTTAGTGATTTACCGGAATAATGCGTTTCGACCATTTCACTTGGCACGGAGTGAGATTTCAAACCATGGTTTATATAATAGTAAACGATCCATCTATATAGCACCTCTACTTTTCAAGTAATAAAAGGACAAAAGAATACAGAAGGACTATATCAAGAAAACTCAGTCTGTAATTGAGCAGTCAAATATGGAAAATATGAAAGAAGAGAGCAAAATTAAAGCTATATGGAACACATTTCTTATTATACCTTGATGAACATACACTGCTGACAAACATCCTTCTTGTTGTAGAAAGATCTTAAAAGAGTTTGACTGACATCTTTGCGTGACTTGTCTCCAGATGCTTTCTAATTTTTTCCTGCTGCAGTTTCTATCCGAACATACTTGCTTGTTCTGGTTTAAAGAATAGCATATGGAGTTCTTACCATCCCACACATTGGTCATGCTTAATCTAGCATCATCTGCTGCATACAACTTCTATTAGAAAAATTTAGGATTTGCTAAAAATTTAACTACTCTTGTGTATTCAGAGTTAGGATTATTCTCAGCTAAAATGTTAAAGAAGAATAAATCTTTACCTCTCAAGTAAGGCATTTCTAAGGAAGGACAGGAGCTGTTGACTTCAGTAAAAGGAGAAGATTCTAATGTGCTTAACTGTAAAAGGGCAACAGTGAGCCATGTTGCTTGATTCTTTGATGACCTCAACTGCTTCTCGGTGTCAGAAAGAACTTTTAAGGCGCCTCTGAGTTTTTGCATCCCAATGTCAGATGCTGCAAGAGGGGAAACAAGGTTACGGATGAAATTGAGGAAAAGCAAAGGTGAAGGAATGCAAAAGCAAACCAAGAAAGAGGAAAATAATATATGTTTCTCACACACCAGAAATTGCAGCTAGCGGGCAAGAAACAACAATCTCATTATAAGAATTGAAAATATCAGAATAGGCAATGAATTGATGATAAACTACCAAAGTGGTATGTTTTAAAAAATAAGAATACAGAGAGTTTACGTAAAACTCCCTATTTCTATGTTCCAGAGGAATTCTATAGTGCAATAACTTAAGTAGGGCCAAATAATGGGGAATTTAATTCCAAATGGTCCAAATAAGGCCCTTCTCACCTTTTTGTACCAAATACTAGACATTGCCAAGAACAACTTGATTTCTTTGAATTAAAATGTTTGGTCAAAAAGCTTGAGTGACTAAAAGAATTTGAAAACATTTTTTAAAAAAAAAGGACAAATGTTTTTTAATTTAGAAGTAAATGTATTTTCAATTTGTTTCAAAAAATATAAAATTTAATTAATTTTAGATAGTAAGTGAAACAAAACAATTTGAGTGGCTAACACTTTTTTTACAAAAAAATAATAATAAGAGGCCTATCTATCTAATTCAATAATATTTTTTTATTTAACAAAAATTAAAATAAATTAATTTCAACAAGTTTAGCTGTGTGATAAAAAAAACTTAGCTTATTAATTACTGAAATAACTCAAAATATTTTAAAAATAAAAATATCTAATTATTTTTTATTTAATTGGCATTATTTTTTTCAAAGAAATAAAAATATTTTATTTTGTCTCATTTTAACCCATCAAATTATTTCACCAAACAACTAAATAAAATTGCACCGATTAATTTGATTATTTTAAAATAAAGAAAAAACATTTACTCAAAAGTTGAATAGAGATTTTTCCTCTTTCAAAATTTTAAATAATTTCAGTTCATTAATCTTATGAAATGAGTCTGGCCCACTTTCTCAAATAATGCATTTTTCAAAAAACAATAATAAGCTCAAAAGCATTCATTTTTAAAAACATAAACAATAATTTAATTTAGTTAACATCAAACATCTTTGAGAGTCTTGCATGAATGTAGTTTTTACCAAGGCTCTTAGATACAACTCACACTAAACCCTCAATCCCAAATAGGTTACATGGGTAGCCAAATATCACTTCCCATCACTGAGTAAGAATTGAACCCATCAAAGGGTTTTGACAAAATATGGTGTGGCATCCTCCCTATAAATGTGTTTCATCCTTGGTAGATACTAGTTCTACGATTGTTGTATCCCATTACAAAAGAGAAAGTACTTATACCACATGGTAAGAGAACCAAATTGAATGCGACCAAATTTGATCTGACTGAACAAAAGCCTAAACCATAGAAGAACCAAATTGAATGAGACCAAATTTGATCTGATTGAACCAAAGCATAAGCCACAGAAAACTGAATGTTTAAATGTTTAAGTCAATCTCTTCAACTTCTTAGCCACTGACAATTTGAAAAGGGGACCTAGTGCATTAAGGTTAGCACCAGTAGCTCACCAAAGGACCATCCCTAAAGTTAAAACAAATTTAAGTGAATTCCAAAATAAAACTCTAAAGAGTTGCTCGATGACTTGTCACCTTATGAATCTAATTCAAGATAAATCTTATTATTTGAGGTTCACAATTACCAAATCTACCACATTACTATATGATCCCTCACAAACTAATCAGTGTGTGTCTGCGCGCATGAGTGCTCAACATCCAAAGGGAGAGCATCTACACCAACGATCTATAACAACAATAGCAAGTGTGTGCCCATGCACGAGTGCTCAACATCCAAATGGAGAAATCTGCACCAACAATTTATACCAACAACAATCTGTGTGTGCTGTCAACGTTCAAAGGGAAAGCATCTACACCAACAATCTACAACAATATATGTGTGTCAATGAGACGAGGAGCACAACATCCAAAGGGATAACAGCTCCCATAGTACCAAGGTGTTGATGCAATGCAGAGGTCAACATCCAAAGGGAGAACAACTCAAGTTCTAAAGGGAGATCAGCTACACCAACAATCTACGACAAGAACAATACAACAAGTTTAAAGTGTGGTTTACATGGAATAAGTAAGCTACGATGAACTTAGTTTTAAGTTAGGAAAATATCTGGGCCCAACTTATTGGGTGAGTTCATTCATTTTTTGGAAGGTTATTATAGAGAATGATTTTGGACTATAGACTAGTCCATGACACACAGGCTTAGACAAGAAAGCCCTAAATGGTTGCTCAGGACACATTGGTTTACTCTTACATAAGACATTACAAACTAATTAGGATGGTTTGTATAAAATAAGTGAAATCCCATGTTATTATAGAGAATGATTTTGGATGAGATCCTATGCACTTAGTTTAAGTTTGGTCAAGTAGTTGGGCCCAACTTAACGAGGGAATACTTTTATTTAGGTGCATGATTTAAAATTTCATATCATGTCAGATGAAATGAATAAAATTTACTATTCTGTCCGACATCGACACCGCGGGCTACTACAGGGTCGTGGAGGTGCCACGATGGGTCGTGGAGGCGCCGCAATCCCGCATTTTAAAAAAATAGATTTTATTTTTAATTTTTGTAATTTTACATTAAAATTTTTATTTTAAATTAATATATTTTATATTTAAAAATATCGAAACCATATCGGCGTGACATGATACAGTATCGAAATCATATCATACCGGTTATAAATCAAAACTGCGATACAGGTCGAAATTTTAAACCATATTTAGGTGGTTATTATAGAACTTCGTAAGCATGCTAATTTCAATTGATAGTCATGATTTTTCCATGCCTAGGTTCTCTCTCTCTCCCTCATGATTTTTTCTATGAGAAATTATAAATTAGTTAGGGTATGAAATAAGTGAGCTACCATAAACTTAGTTTTGAGTTTGGTCTAATAGTTTGAGCCCAACTTAACGGGTGTCTTTGATTTGGGTGGTTGTTATAGAGAACTTTCGAACCATGCTAATTTCAACTGATAGTCTTGATTCTTCCATTCTTAAGATCCCTTTCATGTTTGTTTTTATGTGAGCGTGTGAGAGAGATGATAATCATGTAACCTTTAGTTTTGAACCAACGAAGTCCCTTATAGCAATGTTAAGGTTGTTGGTTGATAACCTATTTCAATAACTTAGTTCATGACTTATAGCCCTCTCTTTTTCTCCTGCAGTGCTAGCTCAGGCATAGGCAATTAAGGCATGTGCCTAGGGCCCCAATTTTATTGGAGTCCCTATTTTTTTTATATTATTTATATTTCATTTTTTAAAAAAATATTCACTTGAATTTTAGATCAATTTAAAAAGTATATCTTTTTTTAATTTTAGATTATTTCAATTTTATTTGTTGTTGAATTTTTTTAATTGTATATCTTATTTTTTAAAACCTAGTTGACTCTTCTTTTTCATATTAATCTCTCAAAAACGTGTGCTCTAGCAGTTGTCAATGATCTAATGCCCTTTCTCTCTCTCGTTGATATTCCTGCGTTCTTTTTCCTCTCGTCCATTGATCATGTGTCCTTCTCCTCTCTTGCTAGTGATACTCTCAAAGGATGTTCTTTTCCACTCTCATCAATGATCTCCCTTCCTCATCCTTTCTTCCTCTTTCTCGATATGAACAAAAAGTAGGGATCATTTATTCATTCAATGTAAAGCAGTATGTTAATTTTTTAAGCAACAAATTAATTTTTTTTACATAAATTAAAAAATGACCCCCTTTAGTTTCTCCTCATATTTTTAAATAAAAAAATTTTGCAATTCGCATATTTGAATCTTGAAAACTTTTTAAAATATGACATGTTATTTATTTTCAAAATTAAATATTTTAAAAGAAATAATAAATTTAGAATTAAAAAAGTAATTGAGATATTAAATCTTATAAAAAAATAAAATTTTTTCCCAATACAGAAATCACTTATAAAATACTATTGATAATATCTGTTAGTATATTTTCAACAG
The DNA here is from genome assembly GCF_044706935.1 of Curcuma longa. Taxonomy (NCBI): domain Eukaryota; kingdom Viridiplantae; phylum Streptophyta; class Magnoliopsida; order Zingiberales; family Zingiberaceae; genus Curcuma; species Curcuma longa. Next base: position 2,340,299 of record NC_133861.1, read on the forward strand.
AATTTTTTAATTAAAATTAATAAAAATTTAAATAATGTCTAAAGATTAAATAATTTAGTAATTTTATTAATTAAAAAATATTATCAAAATTTGAATGTAAAATTTTATTGCTAATTATACTTCTTAAAAAGTTTAGAAAAAATAATAAATTTTATTTTTAAAAATTAATATTAATTTGAGTTAATTTTTTATGACAATTAGTTGACCTTTAGTTTTGAACAAGCCAGAAGTCCTTTATAGTCTTGCTGAGTTAAAGTTGTTGGTTGATGGCTTATTTCAAAAATGTGAGGTGTTAGTAGATGAATAAGTATTAGAGATATTTGTCAGAGATAATAAAAAATTTAGAATTTAAAATTACTAAATACAAAAGATTTAGTTTTATTTGATCTGCAAAGATGGTCTTGATTTGCTTTGTTGATTCAAGGTTGTCTAGCTAGGAAGACTGAGCTACCTAGGATGGTTGAATTGCCTAGAAAGGTTGAGCTACTAAGTGCCCGAGTCGCCCAAGTGTCGAGTGTCCAAGCCAACTGAATACTGAGTGGGCCAAGTTGTTAAGTGCCTGAACCGAACGGAGCTGAGTAGGTCGAGTTATAGAGTGCCTAACCTAGTCGAGTGTCAAGTGCCCGAGTTGCCGAGCTGCCGAGTGGGCCGATTGTCAAGTGACCCGAGTAGGCCGAATGTCGGGCTGCCAAGTGGGTTGACTGTCGAATGGCTCGAGTAGACCGAGTGTCGAGTTGTTGATTGGATCGAACTGTTGAGTGCCAAAGCGTAGAGTGTCGAGCTACTGAGAACAGAGGCCGAGTGTCGAGTCCAAGTTGGAATCTGATGGTGAGTTCTGCCGAGGTCTGTGTTAGATACAGTTTCCTTGAAATAGATTTATCCCCTCCAGTAATGCTTTGAGGTTTCATTGGATGACTATTTTCAAGGATATAATGGCATGACTGCGATCGCAATCAAGACTTGATTTGTGGCGAACGGAACTTGTACCCGAACACTATCACAAGGAAGTGAAACAAGAGTTGTCAAGCAAATTGCTCGGCCAAGAGGTGGAGAAGGTGGAGATGAAGTTGGATGGATTATTAGTCTTACTACTCGCGTCTATTGGTTTTCTTTCATTCGTTATCTGCCCAGGGTAGGAGTCTCCTTATAAAGGCTTTGAACATAATTGCATTAAACCTGCTAATTAATGGCCAAAAAAGGTCATTTATTGTCTTTGTCCACCTAGATTAAAATGCAATAGCCAACTATCAATGGTTGGTCGTTACCATCCGAGTGACTACGGATCTTCCATTAATGTTCATCCGTTTGTCCATTAATGCGTCCATTACACACTTGAACAGTAGGAAAAATAGTCCATGTGAAAAAACATTGGTGGTCCGCTTTGACAATTTTTACCTCAACTGGTTTGACATTCGACTCCGCAGGTCGCACTTGCATACGAGTCAACTAGATCTAATGCGATTCAGACCCTAGATCTACACACACCCCTACAGGCATGCGCATGAGAGAGAGTCTCTCACCCATATCTATTCACAACACCAAAGGTTATGATTCAATATAAGTCAGCCTTCATGCCCTTACACTCCTAATGTAGAATTAAACTCTCAAACATATTGAAGCTCCTTTTCCATCCATTTTCATTCACTTTTTCCAATAATCTTTCACATGAATGAAAATTAAGATTATACGTGATAGCATTCAATAGTTGAATCCTATATACGATGGGTAGATTTTATCCTTTGAACCTTCCCTTGTGAAGATATGTTTATTTTACTGACTGACCAGTAGATGTGACTAGTAGATGCGATGTCTTTGAACTATTCTGTCGTTTGTATAAATATTTACATATCTCACTTAGGACTCTCTGATGAACATATATTATATATGATTTTTAGTCTTGTTTAATGCTCATCTACTTGTAATTCATTGCATATAATCTACTTTATCATAGCTTATTCATTTACTATTACATCTTTCTACTTCTTTTACTTGGAGATTTGCTCTTTGTATGTTTTTGATTGACAGAATGTGATTCGGAGCTTAAACGATGCATTATTGATAGTGGAGCAAGGAGTGGAGAAAAGAGACTCGCATTGACCGTGCTCATTATCATGGGCGGATTTCCTACGCAGCAAACATGAAGAAAAATGGAGGAAAAGGAACAATAAAGCAGTCAAAGCCGTGCCCCAAGGCACGACCATGTCACACAACCATGCCTCAATTTTCACATGGCCATGCCTCCATGTCCAACACGGTCGTGCCTCACATTTCTAGGGCCCAGGCACGGGCGTGCCTTGCATACAGAATGTCAGCTGCCCCAAATCATGCCAAAAGGCATGGTTGTGCCCTTCCTCCAATGTGAGATCGGTCTAGGGGTAGTGCCTACAAGGCACGGCCGTGCCTTTCTTCCAGTGTGAAGACCAGTTTGGGGTCATGCCTGGTAGGCACGACCGTGCCCGCGAAAGCCTCAAGGCGAACTTCCAGGTCGTGCCTTGAGGCCAATGGCCGTGTCTTGCGCAGGCCTATAAATACCTCTTTTTGAAACCCTTTGAGGGGCTTGGAGGCTTAAAACCCTAAGGTTTTAGCTTGAGGGCGGCAGCTCCCCATTACTGGGGGAGGGTTCTCCCCACCCGGGGGAGACCCTAAAAGCTTCATCTTCGCCGATCCATCCTACTCCGAAGCGAGAAGATCTTCCAAGGATTCTCGAGCTTCAAGATAAGTCCTCCCCTCTCTTGTGGATGGCGATTTTCTTGCATTCTTGTTGTAGTCTTCTTGCAATGGAGTAGATCTATGAGTTTATGATGTAGGATGAACATTAATGTAATGATGGTGATATAAAAACTAGTTCATGTTATTTTTCCCTATTCTATGAAGTGTTTATACTTGTTTCATGTATTGTGTGTCTTGAACGTGTTTGATAATATGTTTGTGTGAGCGCATGTACATGATTATGAGGGATAGATTACAGTGTAGGGAGATCTTAAGATCGTATGACCGGGGCGTCTTGTGACAGGAGGTAAACCTTAATCGGACTTTCAGAAGTGATCCTTACATGGTAGTAAACTCCCATAAGGGATAGCTAATGGTTGGTGGCCACTAGGACAAGGTCATTAATAGGGGTACTCGGTGACAGAGGGTATGACGTTTGGATCGTATGACCGAGGCGCCCTGTGACATAGGGTAAACCTTAACTGGACTTTCTGGTGTCACCTTTACTGGAGGGCCACCACACTAGGACTTCAAGGTCAAATGCCAACGTAGCCTGACGAGGTCAAGTTGGTATCTTTATTAGCATCCCCTACAAGGTAGTAAACATGGAGAGTGAGTGATGTGGACCAAGGAGGGGATACAAGCTTACAAGATAAAACCAAGGAGGAAGAGGCAATGAAGCGAATTGGAGGACCCATGACAAGATTCAAGACTAAGAGAATGAAGCAAGCTTTGGAAGACTTAATAATGGAGCTCAAGGAAAAGGAGGATCAATGCACAATGGAGGCAACAACTAAATGGATCACATTCCTTCAACTTGAAAGTGAAATTGGGCCAACATGAAGACAAAACTTGAAGGCCCAAATCTACATGATCCAAGATGCATTCAAGAGCTACAAGTGTCCAATTTTCGTAGGTATTTTTGGAGGAATTTTCTAAAGTGACTTTTGATGTCTTTTGGTGGGTTTTTAATGCTTTTTGGGGAGTTCCTAAGCTAGTATTAGGGAATTGTGGGAAATAAATGTCATGCATGCATGCATGATAATGGTGCATAATTACTAGTGGGTCTTAGTGGATATTAAAAGCTTAGTGGGAAATGTGGTAGAGGTTAATGTTTCAACCTCCACTAAGTCGATATATAGGAGAACTCTTGTATGGCTAAGGCATGTTAAGTTTGAATGAAATTAGAGTTTTCTCTATTGTGAGAGCTTCCTTTGGTTCTTAGGCAAAGAACTAATCTTGATCTTAGCAACTTGTGGCGATCAAAAACCCCCATGACTTATCACTCACCTTCTCATCTTTCTTGAGTGTGGCGTCAATATCCTTCTCTACATCTGAATATTAAGGCGATCCGTTCCAAGGTGCTTATCAGTGAGGGAGTAAACATAAATTAGAGATGTTACCTAGCATTGATATGAAGCCGAAATCCTAGACTTATCTATCTCATCCCATAAATCCTTAAGTCAATCAATCTCTCCCTACCATACCCACAATCATCAACCTTTTCACTTCCTTTAGAGTTTAGATAATTAGTCTTATTACATCACTATAGCTATCAATAGTGTTGGTGCAATTTTGCCGCAAGTATTGGATTTTAATGTTTGGCTAAGTGAGTTTAAGTTATGCAATATTGGTGATCTAACATGCGTGAATTGAGTATACAGGAAAGTCCAAGTTTAAAGTCTTGGCAAATGGTGAAGTCTTGGAGGCATGGCTTCTTGGCAAATGGTAAAGTCCCGGAGGTGCGAGCTCTTAGCAAAAGGAAGACTTAGCATGACGAAGCTGAGGGAAACATCTCAAGCAAGTGCAAGGATGAGCACGAGGCTTCTGGAAGATGTTTGAATGCGTGAGTCAAGGCTAAGGGATGAAGAAGGAAGCTGAAAGATGATTTTCAGCTTCACCAGTCGACTGGGACTACGTCAGTCGACTGGTGTCTTGATCCAAAACACACAGAAAGTTTGGTCGAGTGAAAGGCACTGACCAGTCGACTGAGTGAGTCTTAGTCGACTGATATTTGAATGTTGAGCTAACTGTTGGAGAATTAAACGCAATCTACAAGAGCCGTTGAAGCCCACCAATCGACTGATCCTTGAGACAGTCGATTGGCATCGAGAAAAATATAAAAAGACAGATTGAAAATTGGAGACGTCAGTGCTTGCATTTTTTTCATTCTTACACTATCTTCAAGCCCTATCATTCACAAAATCGTCCCCCAAACCTTCACTTTACATCTGTAAGAGGAAGAGATCAACTATAAAGGTTTCTCCACCTTTAAAGTTACTTTGAGATGGAGAAAGTTCATAGTGGAACGTTTATGTGATGTGTGTGGATCTTTGGATTAGTCACCTCGAAGAGGTGGATACCAAGTAAATCGAAAGGGTTAGCCATATTTGAATTGAATTTTATTTTTGTCTTGTGCTTCCGCTAACAATTTTGTAGGCAAGAGCAAAAGTTGCTATTCACTCACCTCAAGCAAACGCAATGGTCCCAACAAGTGGTATCAAAGTAGGTCAACTTTGGAAGAACTCACCTTCAACCGAATATTGGATGTCCCTTCATGAAGCTCGATAAATTTGGTCCAGAGGTCCTTCGCGCTGCTGAAAGGTCCCACCCGGTTCAGTTCCTCCTTCGTTAATCCACAATGTAGTGTCTGGGTGGCCTTCGCATCGGGTTCTATCTTTTTTCTAGTGGCGGCATTCCAGAACTCGCAAGATTGTGGAGAACCATCTCTTTCAGAAGGGATTGAAAATCCTATCTGAATGATGATCCACATTTCCACCTGAATTTTCAGATGACATTCCATTCTAGTTTTCCAGTGTGATCTTGCGGTGCTGAATCCTTCTTGGTGGGCCATTGATCTAGCACTCAAGAAAGACAAGTAAATATATTTCCAAGACTTGGTCTTGGATTAGTAGTGTGGGAAGAGAGAGGAAAAATAGCGAAAAAAATTTTAAAAAGAAAAAAAATCAAAAATCTCCTCGATCAGTGGTTGCATTGGATTCGAGGACCCCGCTCTGATACCAATTGTAGGATCGAGAAAACACACTAGAGGGGGGGGAGTGAATAGCATGTTTATGTTTTTTTATTTTCAATTTAATTAACCGGAAGCAAAAACTCGGAAGCGAAATACTACGTATAAAGGACAGATAGAAAGGAAAAGATGCACACTTTGTTTTTACTTGGTTCATAGCCCAAGGCTGCTACTCCAAGGACCGTGGACCGTTTACTGCGGGCAAACCACTAAATCAACTTGCCCCTTACGGAGGCAAGTTCAACGATTACAAAAATACAATTCAAAACTTGGCAACAATTAAATAATTACAACTTGAAATATGTTACCAAAGATGAGGCCGGATCGTGCTGGATCTTCCAAATCTAGCGAACTTGGCGTAGCGATGGCTTTTGGGATGCTCGGGATCAAGTAGGGCGCCGACGCCGCGAGAGTAGCATGGTGGTATCGAAAAAAGAGTTGTGTCCTAGCTGCTGCTCGTGCCTTTCTTTTATACTACACTCGAGTCGACTCAACCCAGATCTCGAGTCTGACGTGGCCTCGTACAGATAGCTTTTCTTTCCTGCTCGTTATCCGCTATCTGAGTCGACTCGGATCGCCATCTGAGTCGACTCAAGTCCGATGTGGAGTCTCCAGCTAGAATTTGACTCTGAGTCGACTCACAAGCCACCTTGAGTCGACTCAAGTCGATTTGGCGGAAAACTGATGGCGCTGACTTCCGAAAGTTGGCTGACTAAGCTTGAGTAGACTCGAGTCTACGCCTGAGTCGACTCCAACAGCAAAACTTAGCCAGTTTTGCTCTGAGTCTACGTTTTACGATTTTTCCAATCCTGCACAAATGTTAGTCAAATAATATGCAAAGTAAATTTGTTAGAGTCAGTTCCTTGAACTTCCTCTGGGTCTTAACTTCAGGTTTTCAGTGAAACCCTGGGTTAGACCGACGCCTACTGTTCCTCTTGGGAACGCGTCCTCACCCACTCCTCTCAGGAGAATTTACCTGATGCTAACTGAGTCCTCCCAACTCGTTGGACTTTTGCTCGGCTATGTCCTCGGCCCCTAGGATTTGTGCTACGGCTCAGTCCTCCCTGACCAGCCCAGTCTTCTGCTGCGACTCGATCCTCCCTGATCAGTCCAGTCTTCTGCTGCGGCTTGGTCCTCCTGACCAACCCAGACTTCTGTTGTGGCCTGGTCCTTCAAACCAGCCCAGACTTCACCTGGTGTTTTGACTATGCCAAGACTTCTACCTGATCCTCCAGATCAGAGCTTCCCAATGCCTATCTTACACTGGGACTTAGGTCAAATCTGTGCTCCCTGCACACTTAGATCAACTTTATTAGTCCAACATACACTTAACTTGAACCTAGTTCCATTATCAAAACTAAGGTTCGATCTACTGGTGCTCCCTGCACCAACAAATAAGTGTCTAGTTAGACAAATTGGTGAAGGCGCTGGAATTCCGTCCTGTTCAATTTCTGTCAGACAAAAATTTGTACAAGGGACAGAACCTTTCCAAGCAACCCACATGTTCGATCAGACATGTGCTTGATCGATCAAGCAAGTTCTTGACCAATCGAAGCACACCTTGATCGAAGCATAAGATTGCTGGCCTCTTGTGTTGGTATTCAGGATCCATACAAAGAATACAAAGGAATAACTACGTAGCGAAATTAAATTAGTTGTACCTTTCTTCTTGAGATTGTATGGAAGATTATTGGTACCCGAAGACCTCTTGATCTTCTGTTGTATTCCTCTCCTCTTCTTGGACGTCGTGTGGGCGACGATCTACCAAGAGAATAACCACCCACCTTCCTTTCCTTTCCTTTCTTCCAAACCGATGGCCACAAGGGAAGGGAGAACCTATGGTTGAGGCACCACCTCCTCCTCTTCCTCTCTTCTTCTCTTCCTCTCTTCCTTTCCTCTCCAAGCCGCCACCTTCCTCTCCTCTTCTTCCTTCTTTGGGCGTCGGTCCTAGGGAGAACAAAAGAGGGCGCCGACCCTAAGGGAGAACCAAGGAGAAGCACCAATGGGCGCCGGCCCTAGCTTGAAGAAGAGCCAAGGAGAAACACCAAGGGGCGCCGACCCTAGCTTGAAGAAGAGCCAAGGAGAAACACCAAGGGGCGCCAACCCTAGCTTGAAGAAGAGCCAGGGAGAAACACCAAGGGGCGCCGACCCTAGCTTGAAAAACAAGGTGAATCCAATGAATGTTTAGGCACCCCCTTTCATCCTTTTTATAGCCTTGTCGCCTTAGGAAGTTTAGAAAAAAAAACAAATTAACAAAATTTTGTTGGATAACAAAATTAACAGAATTCTGTTGGATAACAGAATTAACAGAAATTCTATTGGGTGGATACGAGGCTTTATCTAGAGGCTACAACAGGGACCTAGAGGAGGAATTGGTTTAGGCCTCCTGATGGGCTTGGGCTTCCATGTTCGGCCCGAACATCCAACTCAAGTCCATCAATAATAACCCATACCACTAAAGGGTTATTATTGAACTACTGCACCAATCCCATATTACAATATGAGCTCCTTCTTATTATGAGTGCATTAATCTCCTTGTGTTTAAGATATCGTATGTCCGTTAATTAAATGAGTTACTGACAACTCAATTAATTAACTTCTAATTCCAAGAGTAGTACCACTCAACTTTATTATCATGCCGGACTAAGTTCACTTGCAGGGTTTACATGATAATCCTTATGAACTCCTCAAGGGGACATCATCAGCCTAAATAATTAGGACACAGATTCCTTCTATAATCAACAACACACCATATACATAGCATTATCTCCCAACTCATCAGGCCTATTGATTTAACGAATAAATCTCACCTATTGATAAGTTAAAGAAATAAATACTAAGTATATGTGCTTGTTATTATATAGGGATTAAGAGAACGCACATCCATAATAACAGAGGTCTAGTTCGATTATATAGTCAGTATAAATCGAACAACCTCAAACGGTGCTACTCAATACACACAAAGTGTACTAGTGTAATTTTATAGTCAAGATAAACTAATACCAATTACACTACAACCATTCCAATGGTTTGTCCCAATCCATCTTGGTTGTGAGCTACTATTTATAATTTATAAGGAACTGATAACATGATCTTCTGTGTGGCACCACACACCATGTTATCTACAATATAAATTAAGTGGACAACTGCATTAACATATATAAAGAATATAAAATGTAAATATTTGACCAAAGTGATTCTTATTTCAAATTATTTCAAAATAGATGTTCATACAAAAGCTAGGCTTATAATATACATCCCAACAATTGGATTGAAGAACATTGCCTTGGAAGGATATAGGAAACAAAACCTTTATTATATAAATCTTTCTTATGTTTTTTAACCCTTCTATTGAGTGTTTCATGTCACAAAAAGAGGAAGGATGACTATGGCATAGGAGGCTTGGACACATCAATATGAAGAACATAGCCAATGTAGGATCTTGTACGTGCTAGAGGGGGGTGAATAGCGCGTGTAGCTTTTTCGAAATCGTTCGCTTTCTATCAGAATACTAGCAGCGGAATTAGTAAACAAAACATAGGGGACACGCGGGATTTACTTGGTTCCTAACCCCCCAAGGTTAGTACGTCTAAGGCCTAATTCGGGAGGCGCCCGTCCACTAATGGTCTCCTTTCCGAACGTCATTCGGAGGTGGAGCAACCCGTCTTACAGTCCAAGAAATAATATAAACCAAATAAATATAGAAATAACAAGTGAGAAAAACTAAACCAAACAAGTGACCGCCGATCTGGAAGTCCGAGCACCGCGTACTCCTCCTGGATCTTCCCCGGTTGCACGTGTCTGGCCTCGTTCGCGTTCAGAAGCACCACTAATTGAGCAGGAAGGTTAATGACTTGAATGAATTGTTTCTGCTCGTTAACGTCCTTTTATACTGCTCCTGAGTCGACTCAGATGCCAATCTGGGTCGACTCCAGCTTGCGTGGCAGATAGAACTTCATCTTGCGTGTTTATCCACTTTCCAGTCGACTGAAGTTTACAGGTTCAGTCGACTAGCCATTTCAGTCGACTGGATTCCAGTTCCAGTCGACTGGATCCTCTGGACTAGTAGGTTTGACTTTGCTTTGTTTGCTTCATTTGTGTTTTCTCCATCTTACTTCCATCTCCTGGTTCCTACAAGACAAACATGCAAATATACAAACAATCCTAAGCCTTACCTAGTGGGTCTAACTTCAGATTTCTACCAAGGTCGCCAAAATGGAATTGGTGAAAGGCCTACCAAAAGTCAAGTATGTCAAAGACAAAATGTGTGATGCATGCCAAGAGGGTAAGCAACCTAAGTCATCACACAAAGGTAAAACTCTAACTAGCACTTCATTACCTTTAGAATTATTGCACTTAGATCTTTTTGATTGTCATAGTACTCCCTCATTAATGGGGAATAAATATTGTTTGGTTATTGTTGATGATTACTCTAGATATACATGGGTTTATTTCTTGAAACATAAGGATGAGACCCTAGCCATATTCATAGGTTTTAGCAAAAGGGTAGAAAATGAAAGGACCTTGAAAATCAATAGGATTAGAAGTGATCATGGTGGAGAGTTTGAAAACTCAAACTTCTCCAAATTTTTGTTTAGAAAATGGATATAAGCATGAATTTTCATGTCCAAGAACCCCTCAACAAAATGGAGTTGTTGAGAGGAAAAATAGGGCATTGCAAGAAGCCGCTAGGACAATGTTAAATGCCTACTCCCTACCTACCTATTTATGGGCGGAAGCGGTTAACACCGCTTGCTATATTCAAAATAGAGTTTTAATTCATCGATTTTTAGGAAAAATACCATTTGAATTGTGGAGTGGGAAGATACCCAAAATTCACTATTTTAGAGTATTTGGATGCAAGGTTTACATCTTAAACACAAAAGATGACTTAAGGAAATTTGAGGCCAAGGCGGATGAGGGAATCCTAGTTGGTTACTCATCCACTAGTAAAGGTTATAGGGTATACAACAAGAGGACCCAAATGATTGAGGAGTCATCAAATGTTGAATTTGATGAGTCTAATAATACTTACCCCAGAAAATCCTCTATTGATAAGGATATAGATGCAAGAAATCAAGATATAACCCAAGCAATCCAAAACTTACAACTAGGAGGTAATGATCAAGGGGGAGGAAGAGGTGATTCGGATGATGAAAGAAAAATTGATCATGATAAGTGTGACGAGCCCACAATTTCTAGAACTCTAAGGCATCATCAAGATCACCCTATTGACCAAGTAGTAGGAGATGTTGAACAAGGAGTGAGGACTAGATCTTATTTTAGAAATCACACTAGTCAAATTGCCTTGATCTCACAATTTGAACCAAAATCAATTGATGAAGCTTTAGTTGATACCGATTGGATCTTAGCAATGCAAGAAGAATTGAATCAATTTGAAAGGAGTGAAGTATGAGAGTTAGTTCCAAGACCTAATGATAGTACAATTGTGACAACTAAATGGGTTTTTAGGAACAAATTAGATGATCAAGGTAGAGTTACAAGAAACAAGGCTAGGTTGGTGGCTAGGGGATTCAACCAAGTTGAAGGACTTGATTATGATGAGACTTATGCTCCGGTAGCTAGGTTAGAGTCCATCCGAATACTATTAGGATATGCCGCTTACATGGGTTTCAAACTTCTATCAAATGGATGTAAAATCGACATTCCTAAATGGGTTCATTAAGGAAGAAGTGTATGTAGAGCAACCCCCCGGATTTGAAAGCATAGACTACCCAAATCACGTTTATAAGCTTAAGAAGGCGTTGTATGGGTTGAAACAAGCTCCTAGAGCTTGGTATGAGAGACTCTCTTCCTTCTTAATCTCTAAGGGTTTTAGGAGAGGGACAATTGATCCAACTCTATTTATCAAATCTAAGAATAATGACATTTTTGTTGCCCAAGTTTATGTTGATGATATCATTTTTGGGTCAACTAATGATGACTTTCTTCAAGAGTTCATTAAGCATATGGAAAATGAGTTTGAGATGAGCTTAGTTGGGGAGTTGACCTTCTTCTTAGGACTACAAGTCAAACAAACCAATGAAGGAACTCATGTTTACCAAACCAAATATGCTAAAGAAATTATCAAGAAATTTGGTTTGGAAAATGCTAAGGTAACTTCTACTCCTATAGGAACAAATGTGAAATTAGATAGTGACATTGAGGGAAAAATGGTAGATTCAAAATAATATAGGAGTATGATTGGTAGCTTGTTATATCTAACCGCTAGTAGGCCGGATATACTCTTTGCGGTAGGTATGTGTGCAAGATACCAATCTTGTGCCAAAGAATCTCATCTTGTAGTAGTGAAAAGGATCTTAAGATATGTCAAGGGAACACTTAATGTAGGTCTTTGGTATCCTAGAAATCAAAATTTTGACCTAGTTGGGTATACGGATTCCGATTATGCGGGGTGCAAATTAGATAGAAAGAGTACTAGTGGTGGATGTCAATTTCTTGGATCCTCCCTAGTGAGTTGGAGTAGTAGGAAGCAACCATGTGTTGCTTTGTCTACTACCGAAGCTGAGTATGTGGCTTTGGGAGGTTGTGTAGCTCAACTACTATGGATGATGCACACCCTAAAGGACTATGAGCTTCACTATTCCAAAGTTCAAGTATTATGTGATAATATGAGTACCATCAATTTGACCAAAAATCTGGTACATCATTCTAGGACAAAGCACATTGAAATAAAACACCATTTCATTAGAGATCATGTGGCAAGAGGCGACATTGAGCTAAATTATATTGAATCAAAGTCAAATCTTGTCGACATCTTTACCAAACCTCTACCCGAAGCGGAATTTACCACCATTAGGAGAGGACTTGGTATGTGCTTTGTAGAATTATGACTTTAGTCTTGCATGATCCCATAACAAGAAGTCACTTATGTACATCTCACAAGACCATAGGGAGGCTTGCTTGTGTATTTCTTCATTTGAATATTATGTGAGATGCTAGGATGATGCTCATATCTTACTTATGCTTATGACATCTTGATGAGGTATGAAAAGTATCAATATAACTATCATAGACCAACTATGGGGAAAGTAAAATGTTTAATTCATGGACATCTTGCCCATTGATCATAGTTGGACATTTTAAATGTTTTGAAACCATTTCCATGTTGTACTCACAGTGATATACACTTGCAACATCAAAGGTTTCACAACATGGCTTGAGATTGATACAAATGTGCAAGTTTGTGCCAAACTTTTGAGTTTTGGTCAAACTTATGAAATACTTTGATTTTTCATAAAACTTTATTTTTCCTTGATAAAGTATGTTGAAACAAACTTGCTTGCAAAATTTCATCATTTTTTAAATTTTATGAAATTAATAGGGCATTTCTGAAATTCATCTCAGAAAGCTGAACAGAGCTGATACTTGGCACCAGTCGACTGTTACAGATACCAGTCGACTGGCACCAGTCGACTCTCACCCGACTCTCACTCGACCAATCTTTCTGTGAGATTTTTGAAACGGGACAGTCGACTGATATGGACCTCAGTCGACTGGCACCAGTCGACTGGGACCCTACCAGTCGACTGGTAGGCGACTTTGATATATAAAACAACCGCGTGTGGGTCGACTGGTAACCCTAGGGTTACCGCCGATCTCGTCGCCCTCTCTGTCTTTTGAGTTCTCCGGCCATCTCTAGCATCCATAAGCCCTATTTCTTGCTTTCCTACCTTCTTCTCCACTCTCTCTTTGCAAACCTAGGGTTTGTAAGTGGTTATTTGGGCTAGTTCATCTCCTACTTCCTTTTTAACATCCATGGAGCGAAGGTAACAATCTCCACTCAGCTCTTTCATTTCCTTTCATTATTTTGCGATTATGTGGCTAACTTTGTATTTTGTTGCATGTTTTTGCATCACATTGTTCATGCATTTGTCTCATTACATTTAGAGTTAGGCAAAAACGTGTTGCTCTCGTAGGCAGGGGGAGGGCTCTTCCCGACAGCCCTCTCCTCCTCCTTTTCATGGATTGAGAGTACCGCGATTTCATTCTGCGGCTGCTCAACACCGATTTGAGACTACCGAAGTTCCATCTCATGGATTGTCGGTATCTTAATCGTGCTTATTTTCAAGCCAAGACTCCTCACCTTTTTGACATTATCACGCATTATCAATTAGAGTCCGTAGTCAGTTGCACGCATTCGGTCAACATTGACTTATGCAAAGAGTTTTATGTTAACCTCCGTCCCATCGGTGGGGATGAGAGGAGATATGAGTCTACCGTAGGAGGAATTCCCATTGAGTTCAACCCTGAGGTTCTTAGGTCATTTCTGCGGTGTCGGGTTTCGGAGAACCCGTTCATTTGCTTCCCTAATGTTATTGAGCCCATAACGGGTTCATTTTCACATATTACCATTGATCATATCCATCGCCATTATTTTGGCATTCCTAGGGCTCCACTTCGTAAAAATCTTTAAAGTCACTCACATGTCTGCACCCCACTACGTCTGGTATAGGATCATTCTTGACTGCATCCTTCCGATTGTCACCCGAGGTCGGTCCGTGATACGGCTTCCTCATCTCATTATGATGTATGCCCTGGAGCAACGTCTTGATATTGATATTGCTCTTCATATATTTACATCCATTGTGTACTTCTCGGGTCCAACCCAGGGCAAACTATACATGTCATTTGGTCACATTCTTACATACTTCTTTGCATCTAGAGGAGTTGATGTCACTGTAGGTCCCATACGTCATCTCTCTAAGGATTATGATCAGCTTGGCCCACGTCACCTAAAGTTGGCCAAGATAGTGTTTCATGAGGGTGTCATGGTATGGACACGTGATGTTGCACGCGTAGCTTCTTCTGAGTCCGAGGAGGAAGAGGCTGGCGATGCACCTGATGCTGCTGCTGCTGCTCCTCCTCCTGCGTCTGATGCACCCCCTGTCAGTGCCTTGGACGAGAGGATCACCCATCTAGAGGGGATGGTGCACCAGGGGTTTCAGGATTTTGGTCAGCAGCTGCAGGGATATTACCAGGAGGTTCAGACCTATCACCAGGAGGTCCAGTTACCAGGGTGTTCAGGCTTACCATCTCGATGTCCAGGGCTACCATCAGGAGGTCCAGGGCCTTCGTCAGGACTGGGCGGTAGCTGATCAGCGACAGCAGGAGATGTATGACATGATGCGGAGCATGCACCTGTCGTACCAGGCTCCTCCTCCTCCACCTCCTGCTGATGACGAGTAGCTGTCTTGGTTGAGTTAGGATGATGTCGAGATTGTATTTTGATTTGATATGTTATGTATCTCGAACATCGTAGCTATATCTGTGAGGGTTATGGTTTATGGGATGTGATTTTTTATATCTACTGATGTCACTTTGTGTATGAATTTTTAAATATTTCTATGTCATGTCATTTCTCTTTTACCCATTCTCTTTTGATATATGTTTATATGTTGCATCCTTGTTTGTGTTCAATAAGGAAGGTGTATGGATCTAGGGGGAGTTCTTGTAGTTTAACAAGCCGTTTTTAAACATACTTCAATCATGACCCCAAATTTACCTTTTAGACATACTTCATAATTCTATAAGAAAGCCTTAGTGATGTCTACCTATTGACGGCCTTGTCCATTGAGTATGTTGATACAAAGCTCTTGTGCCATTAAGAGTTTCAAGGTTTTTCAAACTTTGTATCAAAATCTTGTTTTAATGGGCCAAAAATTTTCAAAATATTTTTTCCCTATTGTATCTAGTGTAAGTAATGAATGTATGAAGTTTCATGATTTTTCGTCGTACGTTGAATTACTTATGCTTTTTCAAAGTTCGGTTCTGAAAACTTTATTTTTCAAAAGACAGTCGACTGAATCAGATATCAGTCGACTGATCAGTCGACTGAAGTCAGATTCAGTCGACTGGTAAGCCTGATAAGGCTGAAAATCTATGGTTTTGGCCATATCTTGGCTATTTGCGTATCCTATGACTTACTACTCTTTGACAAATGCTCTAGAGAGCAATTTTTATGGTCTATAGGATTGATCATAGCATATATTTTAGGTTCTACAAAGGCATTGTTGGTGCATGGTATAGGGGGAGTAGGGCTTTAGGGGGAGTGTGTCCCTCAAAAGAATAAATTTCATATTACAAAGGGATGAGACTCTTGCTTGGATATTTGCCCTAGCTCTTGTTCGTTTCTGCCTCCTTATGGAATTATTGTCTTTTTGGTGTCTGTCAAAAAAGGGGGAGAAATGAGTTTGGTTTAAGTTAGAATTTACATGTTCTTATGCTTTTATTATCCATGCTTATCTTATGCTTCATGCTTCATGATTATGGTTATTTTGCTGAAATTATATCTTGTCATATTAAAGACCTAACTTAAATAAGTTTTTGTCAAACATCAAAAAGGGAGAGATTGTTGGTGCAGTCTTGCCCCAAGTATCATTGGATTTTAATGTTTGGCTAAATGAGTTTAAGTTAGGCAATGTTGGTGATCTAACATGTGTGAATTGAGTATACAGGAAAGTCCAGGTTTGAAAGTCTTGGCAAATGGTGAAGTCCCGGAGGCGCGACCTCTTGGCAAATGGTGAAGTCCCGGAGGTGCGGCCTCTTGGCAAAAGGAAGACTTAGCATGACGAAGCTGAGGGAAACATCTCAAGCAAGTGCAAGGATGGGCACGAGGCTTGTGGAAGATGTTTGAAGGAGTGAGTCAAGGCTAAGGGATGAAGAAGAAAGCTGAAAGGTGATTTTCAGCTTCACCAGTCGACTGGGATGATATCAGTCGACTGGTGTCCTGATCCAAAACACACAGAAAGTTTGGTCGAGTGAAAGGACACTGACCAGTCGATTGGGTGAGTCTCAGTCGACTGATATTTGAATGTTTGGGCTGACAGCTGGAGAATTAAACGCAATCTACAGTAGCCGTTGAAGCCCACCAGTCGACTAATCCCTGAGACAGTCGACTGGCATCAAGAAAAATATAAAAAGACAGATTGAAGATTGGAGACGCAAGTGTTTGCACTTTTTCATCTCTTGCACGATCTTCAAGTTCTGTCATTCACAAAATCTTTCCCCTAAATCTTCACTTTACATCTGTAAGAGGAAGAGATCAACTGTAAAGGTTTCTCCACCTTCAAAGTTACTTTGAGAAGGAGAAAGTTCATAGTGGAACGTTCGTGTGGTGTGTGTGGATCCTTGGATTAGTCACCTCGAAGAGGTGGATACCAAGTAAATCGAAAGGGTTAGCATTGTTTGAATTGAATTTTATTTTTATCTTGTGCTTCCGCTAATAATTTTGTAGGCAAGAGCAAAAGTTGTTATTCACCCCCCTCTAGCAAACGCAACGGTCCCAACAAATACTATTAGAACTAATCATTTGTAATACGGCTGCCAAGATAATGCCAAACTATGTCGAGATCTAAGAAAAAATTGTGACATGCTACCTAAATTTTTATAGTGAAAGTCATAAATCTGGGTAAGATTATGATAAAATTTGACATAGAGATCAAAGTCGACATAATGCATGCAAGTCACAAGTCTATTTAAGGCATAGTAGTTGATTATCTCAACTACATTTGGATAGTAAGTGTTGTAGAAAGCTATGTCTAAGTACTTAGGCCTTAAGGGAATGAACTCTCTAGTTTAGAAAGTACATCTAAGTTCTTCCGTAGGGAATCTAAGATCTTGATTGGGATTAGATGGGTCAGCCTGATTTATGGTATTGTAACATTTCTTTTGACTATATGTAAAAAAATGAAGATAAATAAATATATAAAAAATGAATGAGAGGGATGGTAAGGATTGTTATTGAAGGCATTGTGAATGTTTCAGAGAATTTTGAAGGGCTTAGGATACTTGAATTCGCCGAAAAGGAGAAGAGGATGTTGGATCGAGAAAGTGTTAGAGGGGGGTGAATAACGTGCTTCATACACATTCAAAAATCGTTCAAATTCAGAGTTGTTGCAGTGAAAATAGAAAACACATCAACAAGTACACAATCATTTTTACTTGGGTCGTAGCCACATTGCTACTACTCCAAGGCCCGTAGTTAGTTTGACCGCTTACGTTGGGCAACCACTATTCACCACCTTCTCGAACGAGAAATAGTTCATTTCTTTACAATAGTCTCGGTAACAAACCTACCGACCCTTAGAGATTATGTACATAAAAGAAATGAATTAAACAAAAGTAACAACTAACAAAGCGTTACCAAAGGCTAGACTCATTGGAGTTCATAGCAGTTTACCAATGTCATTGCATCATTGAAGCTTGAGCACGTTGACTCAGAGACTTGGATTTGTAGAGTAGCATTTGGATGATCGAGGAAAGAGTTATTTTTTTAGCAATGGTCGAACCATACTTTTATAGGGTGACCTGGGTGCCTGGATCCAATTTCAAGCCCCTCCACCGAAGCTTATCAGATCTGATCTCATCACTAACTTGTACATTTCCAAGCTCCTAGATCCCTTTCGGGCTCTTGGAATGCTAACATGGAGGTTAATGGATCAGACTTCGCTTCAACTGCAACTTATGCTTCTGCAAGTGCATGGACGCTGATGTGTATCAACCAGTCAAAATTTGCCAACTCAACTACTTGCTGTATTCTACCTCATCCAGGCACCTGGAACAATTCCAAGCACTTGGAACACTTCCAGGTGCTTGGAACTCTTTCTAAGCACTCGGATCTACCCTGGGCCGAACTTTGATTTGCATTCCAACTTACATTCCCTACATCACAATGTTAGCACAAGCATAGTATGTGTATGAATGATATCTTTCAACTGTCCGATGTCAACTTTCGGTCTCCCATGAAATCTCAAGTTGGATCGACACGTACTACTTTCTTTCCGAGACTGTGTCCTCACTACTCTGCTGAGAGAGTCTACTGATGCCAAACTTTGGTCCACCCGACTTGTTTGGACTTTTGCCTAGCTGATCTTGACCCTCGGGACTTCCGCTAGACCTCCGATCCTTGACCCTGTCTAGACTTCCACTTGATGTTCTTGTCCCCTAGGGCTTCTTGCCTAGTGTCCTCGACCCCAGGGCTTTCTATTCGATGTCCTTGATCTATCAAGCCTTCCTGCCTAGTCCCTCCAACCAGGATTTCCTTGCCTAGAATCAACTAGGACTTCTTGTAAACTTTGATAAGCACATTAGATCACAAGTAACCTTAACTTTGACTCTTTTGCCAATATCAAACTCAGATTTGATCGAATGGTGCTACTTGCACCAACAGAGGAGAGGTAAGTTTTGAGTGAGGATTCAGCTGCCTCTTGGTACTATTTTTATAACATCAAATTAGTCGACTGATCAAGGGGATCATTCGACTAATACATTAATTATCTCACTACCTGAGTCTGCAATAGTCAATTTTCCAAGTTCAATAGATTATTTAGGGTCATTGACTGAAAATCATTAGATCGTGTCAACTTTTTTTTGTTACTAAGGTTTATCAAGTGACTAATAGATGTTATCAATCAACTGAATGAGTTAAATCAAATTTTTATATTTATGAGGCAAGTGAATAGTCGGTTAAACTTTTGACCGATCAATTTTGATCATGTTTAGTCGACTGATCCTATGCATTCAGTCGACTGAATATGATTAATTTGAAATTTTTTAAAGAGATTATTTTTTAAAAAATAATTTATTTTAAAATAACTCATATAAAAGTTTATCCTTAAAGAAATGTCTAACTCATTTTTCCTTTACTCAATTGATATTGAATGATCAATATGTTTAGTATGGAGGTAGTCACTTTTAGTGATTATTTTGAATTTTTTAAACCCTTAGTTCATGTTGATGCACTCGTCTACATTTGGAACCGAGGTTTGGACCTAACATCTTACACCCGTCTACATAACTTTACATAAATATGTTAATTCTAGGTGTTTGTGAGATGTGTCGGTTGTCTAGACACTACAAGAAAACCTCGAATTAGTGACGGAATTAGCGACAGATGTTTTTTCCATCGCTAGCATTAGCAACGGACTTTAAAGTTGCGTCGCTAATGGTGAAATCTACGACGAAAATTTAATTTCGTTGCTAATTAGCGATGGTTATTTGAATTTCATCGCTAATTAGCAATGGAATTCTTAATACCGTCGCTAATATTAATGACAGAAAAAAAGTCATCGCTAATTCCGTCATTAAATTATGGGACGGATTTTTTAGCAGCAATACGATCGTGTAGCCCTAATCTAGCGACGGGTTGATGACGACGTTTTAATTCTGTCGCTATTTAGTGACGAATTAGCGACGAAATTTAAAAGTTGTCGCTATTTAGCGATGGAATTAAAGAATCCATCGCTACTTGGCGACGGATTGAAAATTCCATCGCTATTCCATCACTAAAATTGTGAATTTAGGTCTTCTTCCAAATCCTTTTCTTCTCCCTGTGTGATTTCTCTCCTTTCTTCTCTCTCGCTCGCTCGCCCCGCCGTTCTCAACTCCGGCTCTGGTCCCCAATCGCTTGGCCTTCTCTCCCCCACTGTTCTCGATTTTGGCTCTCGGTTGCTCAGCCTTCTCTCCCCGTCGTTCTCAGCTCCAGCTCCGCCCGCTCGCTTACCATTCTTAGCTCCAGCTCCGGCCACTCGCTCGTCGTTCTCAGCTCCGGCTCCCGCTTCGATTAAGGTAACCCCTCCGGTTACCTTAGTTTAGGGATGAACAATTTCTCACCTCAGTTGGTAACTACATTTTGATGCTCAAAGGATAGCACTAAAACCCACAATTTTCCCAACCTTGATTTATCAATCAATATAGATGGCTATCAATGCTAGATCAACTTGCCCTAGCCTTGTGAACATGAGGAAAAAGATAGGCAAAAGGGGTGACATTGCGATCCTAGATCTCCTTGTCACCTAATAAAACCACATTTGCATAGGATGGCTATGATGATGGCTCAGACGGATTAAAGGGGAGAAGGGGAGGGTTGAATAGACACTAACCTAAAATTAAAATTCCTCTTGCAAAATAGGAACAATGAAGCTTGTTAGCAGTGTAAGGTGTGTGGATTTGGTTCAATGTGTCAATATTGTATACACAATGAAAAATGAATCAACACAATAAATTTTATGTAGTTCGGGACCTTGCTCTTAGTTCGGGACCTATTGATTTGACAAATGAATCACTAACCTAAAATTAAAATTCCTCTTGCAAAATAGGAACAATGAATCTTGTTAGCAGTGTAAGGTGTTTGTGTGTGGTATAAATTTGGTGTTGAATAAATTTGGTTGTAGACGAATTTGCTTGTGATGGTTTAGGGCTTATATTAATCTTGAATCTGATTAAAATTTACTTGTGATGGTTTAGGATTTATAGTTATTGATTACTAATTATTTTCGCTCATAAGTAAATAATAACGAGATGTTTAAATATGTTTATAAGTAAATAATGAGTTTAATTCATTAAGTAAATAGTAAGGAGTTTAATTTATTAATAATGACTAAATTAATTAGATAAGTGGATTAACTATGCTAATGAACATGGTAAAACATATGTAATCATATTCCTCATCTTGGACATGATTATACAAACAAGAGGATGGATAGAGATCACATATATGCAAATTGAATTGTACATGCTCACCTCAAAAGATTGCTACAATATAACCGAGACTAGTTAATGATCTAGATTTCTACAATCTAAATCTATATGTTAATGATTTCTACAATATAACCAAGACTAGTTTCAAAAGAAATAAAAATAGGTAGTAAATTATTAACACCAATCTATTCTACTCACCCAACAATTTCCTAATTCCTATAGGTTCAAGCTGAGTAACATATATTGAAAGAATCATTTGTTCATTTTATTTAACATCTCACTTATTCTAAGTGATCAAACAAGACAACCTTATGAGTTGAGTGACATGTCTTTTAATTTTTATTTGATTTATTTGATGATTGAGAAGATGGTTTAACCTTTGGTTAGATTCAAGTTTAGTTTTGGGTTAGTTAAGTATATATTTCAAAAACTAGCTTCTAGTTTATGGTGAGGCTCAGGGGCGTTCTTTGGAACGACCATATTCTAAGACAAATACAATTAAAGAAATTATATACCTAATAGATTTAATACTAAACCTTGGTCTAACTAGTTTAAATAAGGTGAGTTAGCTTCGATTAGTTCCACTTGACTAGGTGCATAGGTAGGATATGCCTTATCTAGCCAAGACATGCACTATCGTTAAGTTTCACTAATGTACTTTTAGCTCACCTAGTCCTGATACTATGTTGTCAAGTTGAAAAATATCATTTTCCTGTCTATCCATTCTAAGCATAAAAGTAAACATGACATTTGAAAGTATGAAATAAACAATCAAGTCAAAAAATAAATAAAACTTGCTCCCCCTAGATTAATGATACAAGTCTATTTTTTCCTCAGATCAGTGCTTTGGTATTGTTTCTATTCATAATGGACATGTTCTTTAGAAATCTAGAATTTATTATTTTCTATTTTGTTCATTAGATGTGATTTTGGAACCCACGCTTTAACCCTTTTAGTTGTATTTATATCTACTAAGGACATGTAGGTTCTATGTTGAGTGTTAGGCTTGAACTTGAGTCTGGATTTGTTGTACACAACCCTTTGAGTTTTGAATATCATATTTAGGTTCTTGGAGCCTGAAATGAACTTTTTGAAAGATACCTTAAACAACTTGACCTTTCAAGAGGGATTCTCTTCCTCAAGTTTTTGAACTTGAGTTGGGGTTCCTTCTTGAACTAGATTAGTTGAAGGGTTTAGATGATCTCCCCTTTAAGGACTTTTACTTCCTTTTGGAGGGATCTAACACGTTCATCAGATTTAGCTAACTTTCTAGTTAAACAAGCAATTATACTATATAATTTATCAACAAGGGAGAGTTGGCCTCTTCTTCTTAGACATCTGAACTAGATACAAATCCATTGTTTGAAGCGTTGATTTGTTGGACTCTCCAAGGTTAATGCGGATAGAGGTGAAGTTGGGTGTTATACATACAATGTATACGTGTTAATGTGTTAACAACTCAATGTTTATGCAACCATTCAATTAGTTGATAGCATAATGTGATTGTTATGTATATGTGATACATAATCGGTATATGATACCTACCATTATAGCTAAAAATAGCTTGTTGGACTCTCTCCAAGGTTATTTTTATCTATTAATGGATATCAACCCATTTGGAGAATACCTACCATCTCCCGATTGATTACGCATGTTGTCTTTTATTGTGCATAATTTAGGATACCAATAATTTGATTGACCATAAGTTTTGGATGTATAGGAATTTGAGAATTGTTCTCAAAATCTGAAATTGTAAATTTTATCTTGAGTCCAGTAAAAGGAAAGTAGACATGTGATGTCTCTTTCGCTTGAGGTAATTTCGTAATTGAATGTCATATTGTTTCCTCGTCCACTCGTGTATTGGATACTGAGTGTGGCTCGTATATATGTGATAATATAGGGCCTAAGGAACAGTAAAGACTTGTTTGAAAAATTATTACTATGTTTGGTTTTAATAAAGAATATCCATTTCTATTTCTTGTTTAAATAGAGAAAGGGTCCTATTTGATTTTAGGCAACAATTGTTGTTACCTAATTTGGAATAGAGTTCTTTATGAGACCGGAACATTAAGTAATAGTGTCTACGTGTTAGATATTTCCAACGAGGCATTCAATATCGAAACAAACAACAAGCGTGCTCGAAAAGATAATCAATTAACCTCCTACTCGCGAAATTATCGTCTTGACTATATAAGCAAGAAACGCATGACCGAACTCCAAACGGTTGGTAGTTTGGAATCATTTGAATTACATTCATTTGATATATGCGAATCATGCTTTATAGGCAAGATGATTAAATCACCTTTTACTGGAAAGGGTGAACTAGTGGGAGAGTTGCTTGGCCTTACACATTCCGATGTGTCTGGTCCAATGTTAACTCAAACACGAGGAGGTTATAACTACTTCAATACCCTTTATCGATGATCGTTCATGATTAGGGTATATGTATTTATTGAAATACAAATCTGAGAACTTTGAAAAGTTCAAAGAATTCAGAATTGAAGTAGAAAACAGCTTGACAAGAGTATTAGAACACTTCGATCCGATCGAGGTGGTGAATACTTGAGTCAAGAGTTTCAGGATTATCTTAGAGACAATGAAATATTGTTTCAATGGACTCCGTCGTATACACCCGAGCGTAACGGGGTATTGAGAGGCGAAATCGAACCTTGTTGGACATGGTTAGGTTAAAGATAAATCATGCAATTCTTCCAAGAACATTTTAGGCAACGCACTTGAGACAACTGTTTAATTGTTAAACAGAGTCTCGACCAAGGTAGTCTCTGCTACTCCATACGAGATATGGAATAGTAAAACCTCGATTATCTTACTTGAAGATATGAGGTTGTCCGCTTACGTGAAGAGGACTGTATCAGATCAGCTGGAAGCTAAATCTGATAAATGTCTATTGGATACCCTAAGGAAACGAGGGGTTACCAATTATATTCTCCCGTGGAACAAAAGCGTTTGTTTCACGTCATACCGTATTCCTGGAAGAGCTTCTCTTGCAGGAAACAGTGGGAGCTGAGTTAGAACTTCGTGAAGTTCAAGAGACTCAAATAGACATAAATGAGACACCTAGTCGCGAACCACAACCGATTGCTCATAGTGATGAGCTATCGGCTGAACCTATTGAGACACAACCTCTTCGTGGATCCAGTAGGACACGTAATATTCCAGAGAAATATAGATTTCTCGTAAGTGAATCAGATTACGTGTTACTCGTCGAGCATGAGTAAACTACTGATCATGAAGAAGTTCTGAAAAGTTCAGAAAGGGATAAATGGTTTACAACCATGAAGTCAGAAACGGATTTCATTAATGCCAAGTTTGGAACTCGGTGGAATATCCGTTTTGATGAGGCAATCAAAGAGTTTGATTTCTCACAAAATTTGACGAACCCTTTGTGTATAAAGAGGTTAGTGGGAGTGCGATCGTATTCCTGTAATTATATGTTGATAACATATTAATAAAAGGAAACGATATGCCTGTTCTACAGTCAGTCAAATTATGGTTAGTCAAATGTTCTCCATGAAAGACATGAGAGAAGCGACCTAAATCTCGGGATTAAGATCTATAGAGATAGATCGAAAGGTTGCTTGGTCTTTCGCAGTCTACACATATAGACAAGGTGCTAAAAGTGGTTTAGCATGCTTGAATCCGAGAAAGGTTCACCTTTCGAAGTCTACGTGTCCACGGACAAGAGACGAGAGGATTTACATGAGTACGATTCCTTATGCTTCGGCAATAGGATCAATCATGTATGCTATGATGTGTACGAGGCCCGACGTATCATGTGCTCTGAGTGTTACGAGCGGATACCGATCAGATCTAGGAATAGATCATTGGGCGGCTGTCAAAATAATTATTAAAGTACTTGCGAGGAAATAATGATTTATTTTGGTACATGGAGAAAGTGATATGGTTACATGCGGGTATACGGATACCAGCTACCAGACAGACAAGGATGATTCCAAGTCTCAGTCTGGGTACATATTCACTTTAAATTATGGCGCAATAAGTTGAAAGTGTTTCAAATAAGACAACATTGCAGCTTGTGAAGCAGCAAACGAAGCGGTTTGGATCAGGAAGTTCATCACTGAACTTAGAATGGTTCCAACCATTGTTGAAGCGTTACTTGCTTACTGCGACAACAATGGAGCAATCGCGCAAGCGATGGAACCTAGGTCTCACCGTCGATCCAAACACGTGCTTCGGCGATATCAATAGATCAAAAGATCATTCGTAGAAGAGAAATACAATCGAGAAGATTCCCATCGAAAGGAACCTTGCGGATCCTTTAATCTCTACCTCAAAGTAATTTTGAGGAACAAATAGAGGCGCTTGGTATTGGATACCATGAGCGATTGGCCTTAGGCCAAGTGGGAGTCTGTTAGATTTGAGAGGTGTCCTAAGGCAATCGCCTTACGGTTATACTATTTATTGGATAAATAGCAATTCACTATTTGAGTGCACATTCCATATGTGTTTGATTGGATCTTAAACTCAAATACTGAATGTCCGCAATACGATTCATAGCGTGAGAGAATTTGTGATTGGATCACAACTAGTGAGCATCTCTACACGTGTAATTATGAATGTATTGAAATTATCCCTAGTCGAGGAATTGATGAGCACGGACGTCATCGATTCTGTCGAGACTAGCACGTTTTGAACTCCTTGGTTAGCCAAGCAGCTGATCTCACTGCTGTCGACATTAGATGTTGAGAGTTAAACGTGGATGCTGGTTAAAGGTAACCAGTTCATTGGAGTGACCTGTCTTGAGACTTCATATGGTTCTATATATATATGTCAATGAAGATCTCAATGCAGCTTAAGTGCGAGTTTCCTTTGACTTGCGGTATTCAAGTCACCTTGGTCATGGAGGCTTATACTTTGACATCTTAAGTAAGCATCTCCGAGGAGGTGTGGACCCGAGATGATTGGGTATAAGTCGAAGTGCCCGAAGGTGTTTGAATAGCCCACAGAGGATTCACCGCTCCTTGGAAAAGGAGACGTATACCTTGCGGCCGCTTGTCAGGATTGTTACTAAAAGTCTTTGGCCAAAGCATTACATGTTAAGAGTACGAGTACTCTTGGACACATGTACAAGTAACTTGAATCCACAGGACAAGAAAGCAGCTTGGGCTAGGTGTGACGTAGTCAGCCTAGTGGGGACCGACACATAGACCATGTCCTGAACCAAGCGGGTATAAGACGGTGAAAGGAACGAGGCACGATTCAGTGTAGCTGCTGAAAGGTTTAGAATTGTTCTGGAATCAATCGTTGATTTTTCGATCAATTGGGGATCATGATATACTACTAGGTGTCACTCATGATCGTTCCGTAATTAATGGTTAATTACGGACGACCAACATAACCGGGAACCTATTGGGTCACACGCACAACAAGTTCTCCGAAGGACTTAAAACGAGTTTGAGAATTAGATTCTCAGAATGAGAGAAATAAAGTCTGGTTGGACCAGACAAAGGACAAAATGATGGAACTCGTCTTACGAAGACGAAATGAACGAAACTGATTTCGTTCAAATCAGAAGTCGTTTGGTTAGTGAACCAAATGATTCGATTTTGAACCGAATTGAACCAACTTGGTTTGGTTCATGATGGAAGAGGTTTTGGCAAAACGGAAGAGATGAGGAGCTTCATCTTGTGAAGACGAATTGAACAAAATTAGTTTGGGTCAAATCGGAGTTCGTTTGGTTAGTGAACCAAGCGAACCAAAATCCTTCCTGAGCCTCGCCGGTCTAAGTACCTTCCTCCCAGCGGCACCCTTGTTTGCGGCCGTGTAGGAGAGAGACAGAATATGCTGCCTGTTCTATTTTCAGTCGTGTGGAAGGAAAATAAGCCAAGGAGGAAACCTAGCAAGGAAGAAGGAATGCTTATGTCGGACCACGCGAGCGCCGCCCTATTCTTCAAGGGATTGCGATTTTTCCCCTTGCAGTGTTGCTTCCCTTCTGCAATCAAAACCCTAGAGCACCGATGGTTCTTGGTTTTGCATGACCAACTCCATGCGATCAAGTTTGTTGATTGCTGATTTTTGTGAGAAAGGTTCTTGCAATCTTGATTTTAGGGTTTATCGTAGATTATTCCATCCTTGACAGAAACGTTCTGACTATTTGTCCCAAATCGGCGATTAATTGTTTACCACTGTAAAACTAACTGAGAATACGATTCTCGGTGATTGTTAGAAAGCCCCGGAAATGATCGGGACAAACGTTGTTGCATGGTTTCCGGAATAAGGCTTCTCTCGATTCGATTGTCATCGATCATCGGCTAGTACCGAAGATAATGACGCGACTCGTGGCTTCCGAAGCCGTCCAGACGAGAGCTTGGTGTGGATCACCAGTAGAGGCAGGACTCCGACGAGGACGTCTCGATTGATACCAATCCTGCTCAAACGTCATCGGGAAGGTACGCTTAGAATAATTTTATTATTCAGTAAAATTTTAATTTTCTGTCATGCCTTGTACTTGTAATTTCCTGCTTATGCATGCGTGTGTTATTTAATAATTAGCCATAATTATTTGTTTATTTCCACTGCGCACGTTTGTGAAACCTGTAAACACGTGCATTGCACTGGGACGATCCCAACAAGGTCCACGTCGGACTAGAGTCGACCTGAGTAGGGATTCAAGTCGATCTAAAGGCAAAGTCAGCACGGAGAAAGAGGATCGATGTTGAGTTGGGATCGACCTGAGATCAAGTCAAGTCGACCTATAAAAGCAACATTGACTAGAGGCTCGAGATATAACTTTCCAATACTTCCACGAGCAAACTCTGTCAAGACGATGATTCCCTGAGCAACCAACAGTAACCCTAAAGCCGCCGTAATGTCAGAATCGCACGCAATCGAAGATCAAGCACATCCGGCGACTTGGTTAACAAAGTTCTATACTCATCCATTTTGTAATCTTTTTACGCTTTGTTGTCGAGATTGTTTTGTACCGTTTGACTTGTTTCCATAAGGAATAAGTTATATAGTGGATTGCCCATCAGAAATGGTCAAAGACAGTGGGCCTTGGAGTAGCAGCCTTCGCTGTGAACCAAGTAAAAAAAGACTTTTGTTCAATTTTCTTTATTTACTTTAGTCTTCTGCTAATCGTACTCTTCTTGCACTTTCGCACGCTTTCCCATCGAACGTCAAAAATCGATTGAAAACGCTAAAGTGTTATTCACCCCCTCTAGCGCTTTAATCGATCCTACAATTGGTATCAGAACGGGGTCCTCGAATCCAGTACAACCACTGATCAAGGAGGTTTTCGATTTGTTTTTTGGATTTTATGAAAAAAAAAATTTCTTTTCATTTAAAATATTTTTTTCTCTTCCCGCACTACTAATCTAAGACCTAGTCTTGGAACATTCTTTGCATTTCTTTTCTGTGTGCTAGATAAATGGCCCACCAGGAAAGATTCAGCACCATAAAACTACCTCTGTTCTCAGGAGACGATTTCACCTACTAGAAAAATAGGATAGAATGTCACCTGAAGACTTAGGTTGAAATGTTGATGTGGACCAAGGAGGGGATACAAGCTTACAAGACAAAGCTAAGGAGGAAGAGGCATTGAAGGGAATGGGAGGACCCATGACAAGATCCAAGACTAAGAGAATAAAGCAAGCTTTGGAAGGCTTAATAATGGAGCTCAAGGAAAAGGAGGATCAATGCACATTGAGGCAACAATTAAATGGATCACATTCCTTCAACTTGAAAGTAAAATTGAGCCAACATGAAGACAAAACTTGAAGGCCCAAATCTACATGATCCAAGATGCATTCAAGGGCTACAAGTGTCCAATTTTCATAGGTATTTTTGGGGGAATTTTTTGAAGTGACTTTTGATGTCTTTTGGTGGGGTTTTAATGCTTTTTGGGAGTTCCTAAGCTAGTATTAGGGAATTGTGGGAAATAAATATCATGCATGCATAATAATGGTGCATAATTAGTGTCTAGTGGGTCTTAGTGGATATTAAAAGCTTAGTAGGAAGTGTGGTAGAGGTTAATGTTTCAACCTCCACTAAGTCTATATATAGGAGAACTCTTGTATGACTAAGACATGTTGAGTTTGAATGAAATCAGAGTTTTCTCTATTGTGAGAGCTTCCTTTGGTTCTTAGGCAAAGAACTAATCTTGATCTTATCAAGGCAACTTGTGGCGATCAAAACCCCCATGACTTATCACTCACCTTATCATCTTTCTTGAGTGTGGCATCAATATGCTTCCCTACATAAATGTGGATCATCATTCAGACGGGATTCACAATCCCAACTGATAATGATGGACTCCCACAGTCTTGCGAGCGCTGGGACCCCTCAACCCGAAAGAAAATTGAGGCGGATGCGAAGACGACCTAGACCCTCCAATGTGACCTAACCAAGGAGGAGCTGAACCGGGTCGGTCCCTTTATCAGCGTGAAGGACCTATGGACGAGGCTAATCGAGCTCCATGAAAGAACTTCCAACATGAAAGTAAGTAAATGTGACCTTCTTTTTAATAAATTATATAACATTCGTATGTTAGATGGAGAGACCGCAAGCGATTTGCAAGCACAAATTCAAGACCTACTCAACAGCCTACACGCGATTGGCCAAAAGGTGGAAAACCGCGACGTCATCAGGTACGCTCTAAAAGCATTCCCGCGGAACACGTTGTGGGCATCCATGGTGGATTCTTACAAGGTTTTCAGGGACCTTTCTAAGGTAAAACTTGATGAATTATTTTCAGAATTTGAACTCCATGAGCAATCTAATGCAGAAGTGCAGGAGAAAGGTATAGCTCTTCTTGCAGGTACTGAACAAGACAAGAAGGCAAAGAAGAAAGTCCTTAAAGATTCAGAGTCCTCAGAATCCGAGGCGAATGACGAAGTGACCTCAGAACTAGTCAACCTAGTCCGAAAAATATTCCGGAAGAAGCACGTAGACAAATGGTCAGAGATCAAGAAAGTTGTTAACAAGATGAAACCGACGACTACCGGCAAATCGGAGATGAAGTGCTACGGGTGTAATCGAAAAGGGCATTCATAGTCGACTGCCCGAATCAGAGAAAGAACCGGAGGACCAGGAAGAAGGCCCTCAAGGCGACTTGGGATGAGATGTCTTCCGAAGAGTCAGATGAGGAACCAACAACGACCAGCTTCTTTGCACTTTCAGCTTGAGACGAACCGAATCAAAGCGACAGCAACTCGGACAACAATGAAAGTCATGGATCCGTATCCGGTTCAGAAGGTTTGACCCCTATTGTAAGTACTGAACAGGTTATTTTCCATAATTATTAGTTTATCTAAAAAGTTAGCTAGATCCAATGCCTTAGTTGAATCGCTCCAAGAGGAGTTAATACTCCTCAAGGAGAAAGTCAACACTAAGCCATCGACTCAGGTCAACTTAGTTGAAGATTCGACTCGAGTCCAACTCGAGGAAGAAAATTTCCAACCGAGGGCCCAAGTCAGTGAACTCAAACGGTTGTTTGAACGATTCACTTCTGGATCAAAGTATCTAGATATGATACTTGGGTCTCAGAAAGCTGGATACAATCGATCGGACATTGGGTACAAGGCTAAACATAGGTCATTCATATCACTAACACATCGAACCCAAACACTAAACTGATCTAGAGTCCAAGCGTGGGTTCCTAAGTCCAAGTTGGTTAATCCAGTTGGACTGAACCAGTTTTGGGTCCCTAAGGATCAAATTTATTTGATCCGACCCAACAAGGGTCACGATCCTGGGGGATCCAAAATAAATTGTTTGATCACATATTTAACTTAGTTTTTATTTTTCTGCAATAGAAAACTTAGGTTAGATAAGGACTAACTATTTGATTAATACTTGCCAACCTAGTACCAGGGTGGGGCGAGATGATAGTACGTTAGGGAGGTTTGGTTCAAGTGGTCAAGTAGGGTAAGGAGTACCTTACTTGGTTCGCTTAGCCAGACTGAACTAGCCGAAGCTACCTCGCCACATCCTAGACTAGTTAGACCAAGGTTTCTCAAGAAATTGGTTAAGGTCATAATTTTCTAAATCAGTTTTGTCTTAGAATGTGGTCGTTGCTCCGATAACCAAGAAGGCCTCTATGCCTCGCCACTGCCTGAAAACTGATTTTTGAAATGTGGACTTAATTGAGTTGACGGTTAAACCTGAATCTAACTCAAGGTTAATCAAATATAAATACCCAAAATAATAAACAAAGATAAAATCAAAAAAGTCATCTCACAATACCCATAGGATCAACTGCTTGATCACTTAGACTCGGGTGAGATGAATTAGGTAATAATTTTTTTTAATCAACCCAACCAACCCAATTAATTTCAAAACTTAATTAATTTATAATTAATAATTTTACTTAAAAAATTTTTAAAAACAAACTAATTTTTAACTTAAATAATATTTTCAAAATAATTTTTAACTTAATTAAATATATTTTTAAAATTAAATATTTTTTAACTTAAATAATTATTTTTAAACTAATTTTTAACTTTAATTAAATATTTTCAAAATAATTTTTAATTAAATATTTTAATTTTAAATATAAATTAATAATTTTTAACTTTAATTAAATATTTTCAAACTAATTTTTAACTTAATTAAACTATTTTTAAAATAATTTTTAACTTAAATATTTTCAAAATAATTTTTAAACTTAAATTTTTAAATTTTTAAAAATTAAATATTTTTAAAATATTTAATTTTTAAATTTTTTAATTTTAAATATTTTTAAATAATTTTCAAAAACCTTAAAATATTTTTAAATAATTTTAAAACCTTAAATATATTTTTTAAAACCTCTAAATAATTTTTCTTCAACTATAAATGAAATCTTAAACAACCTTAAACAACCCTAACCTAAACTATAACTCATTAAAACCTAAGTCCAATTCATTAAACCCAAAGTTTAATTAAATCCAATTAAAATCCGAAAATTAAACCGTAAAAAGGAAACTCAGCCGACTCAAGTCGACTTGAACAAGTAGTCAAGTCGACCTGAGCTAACCCTGAAAATGGCGTGAACTTTTCCCACGAAAATGTCGTTCTCTGACTCAAGTCGATCTGACTCAAGCGTCAGTCGACTCGCACCGCTTACTCAAGTCGACTTGACTACCTACTCAAGTCGACTGAGTGCGTTTATAAAATAGAATCGCGGCCCCACACGGTAAAAACCTAAAAACTACCTTTTACCCCACTTTTTCGTTGTTCTCGCGTCGCGTGAAGCATCCTAGGACGCCAGAGACTTCTTCCTACAATATGCCAAGTAATCCCTAAACTTCCCTATTTGGTTAAGTTTTTAGCTATTTTTGAATTTTTAAATTAATAAATTCCATGTTTAGACGACCAAAAAGAGGGCGTGAGGTTGGGACCTCCAGGACCCCCACTACAGACCCTAGGTTTCCTACTGAGGAGTATAGACTTAGGTTTGAGGAGTTGTCCTTTATTCCCTTACCCTGTAGGTATTTAGATAGAGGTTTTTTCTTGAGGTCATGCACACCCTCTATGGAGGTCATCGAGCACTACCACCTACATAGGCTAGTTTATTGTACGACCGTGGCCAACACTACTTTGTGTGTCAAGTTGTACAATAACCTGGTCCAGCTCGATGATCTGACGATAGCCACCCAAGTCAGACAGAGGGACATCACCATTACCCCATCCATGATTAGTACATTTGTAGGACTTCGTCCCTCCCAGTCCACCTTTATAGTCTACCCACCTACGGATCTACCTTTTGGAGATCCTTATTCACATATCACCTTAGACGTCATGCATACATACTTCTTTCCAAGAGGACCGAGCTCCTGGATTGGTTTCATTTCATTCTGGCAGACTTAGGATACATGACTATGCCCTGTATAGGGTTATTATAAATTGCATTCTGCCACTCGCCACCAGGGATCTCACCCAAGATGAGACCCTATCATTCATTTTTGTTATATGCATTCATTCATAGGTTGGATATAGATTTAGGTCTACTCATTTTCCATACCATCATTTATGCATCATCTATAGTCACTAGCAGGAGAGTCCACATGCCCTACTGTCACATTTTGACTGGGTTGTTAGGTACACTAGGAGTGGATACCACTGCTGGTGATATCCTACCTCCTGGTGATTTTGACTACATAGGGTCTAGGAACCTGTCCTTGAGTCGTATTGATGTAGATGATGAGGGGAGATTATCCTGGAGGCACCCACATCAGCCTCAGCCTCCACCCTAGCCCCAGCCCCAGCCAACAGCCAAGGATATCGACATTGGGGTCGAGTTGGAGGAGTTACTTAGCCTACCTGCTATACCTGCTCCACCTCCTCCACTGACCACTGATCAGAGGCTGACTCAGACTGGAGGATACTCTACAGACAGTGATAGGTCGGCATGGACAGCCAGGGAGCTAGCATAGCAGAGATTTTACAGATAGTTAGAGCTATGCAACAGCCTCCACCACCACCACCACAGTAGTCTACCTTTTATTGTATTTTGGACTTGACTCATG
Organism: Curcuma longa; assembly: GCF_044706935.1. Classification (NCBI taxonomy): domain Eukaryota; kingdom Viridiplantae; phylum Streptophyta; class Magnoliopsida; order Zingiberales; family Zingiberaceae; genus Curcuma; species Curcuma longa. Next base: position 2,374,031 of record NC_133861.1, read on the forward strand.
TTTGACTTATTTCAGCACACACTATGGACATGCATGTATAGTTTTTATTATGCATAATTCAGCTTTCATTTAGCTTTGTTTGTCTATCCATATGCAATCTTTACTAGACTTTGCTGGTAGACTAGTAAAATCAAATTTTCAAAATTCACATTTTATTTTTTTATTTAAATCTATTATTAAATAGTTTTTCAAAAGGTTTTAAAAACTTTATTTGTTTTATTTTGAAAAACCTATTTTCAAAGTTTTATTTTCAAAAGTAAGGAATTGATGATTTAGCCTTAGACTAGAATCAATCTCCTAGAAAGCATGTACCTATAGATCTAGGTGGACATCTCACAAAGCATACTAGGTAACTTGCTTGTGTTTGTGAAACATAGACCGGTGTGAGATGTATAGGATTCTAGTCTAAGTACAAAATGCTTATTCAGTGCATCAAACCTTACTTAGGCTTTAATATACAATGATCAAGTTAAGTGTCTCTAAGTCAAAAAGTTTAATGGGATGATATACTTACACTTGGCTAACTGGGTCAAGCTACTACTTTCTAGTGGTTAGCTAAAACCCAAGTTGGACACGCGCCCCACGGATTAAATTTTTTTTGTCTAACTATTTTAACTATTATAGCTTGGACTCAATCCCTTAGGTCTTATTTTGATTATGTCAAAGGGGGAGAGATTGTGAGTTTCAAGTTATTTTTCAAAATTCAAGGTATTTAAATTATTCAAGGTATTTAAATTATTCAAATTCAAAAATATTTTCAAGGGAAATGTTTTCAAAAATATGTTTTCAAAAATGTTTTCAAGTTAAAAGACTTTAACTTAGATATTTTTCAAGAACTTGAAATAATATGTTTTGAAAATTAAGTAAGGATTTGAACTTAAGTTAAATTTTTAAATCTAAATTCAAATATTTGAAAAAGTTCTAAAACTTAAAAGTTTTACTTTAAAGGACTTGAAAGTTTTTGCTAAGTTTGTTTAAACTAAGCATTATCAAGTTCAGGGGAGAGAACTGAAAAACTTTATTTTTAAAAATCTGCTTATTTTTTAACTAAGTATAAATTCAGGGGGAGTCCTGAAGCAGGGGAGTTTTAAGTGACACTTGCACTTTCATGCATAACATTTTATTAAAACTCTATTCTGATATCTGTTATAATGCTTTATGTTAACTTATTGTTTTAAGTTAATTATTTTTAACTTAACTTGAAACTTTAGTTGTCATAATAAAAAAGGAGGAGATTGTTGGTGTGGGGAGCACCAGACGATCGAACCTTAGTTTTGATAATGACACTAGATTCAAGTTAAGTGTGTGTTGAGCTAACATTGCTAATCTAAGTGTGCAGGGAGTACAGGTTTGAACTAAGTCCTAGTTGAGGCTAGGCAAAGGACTAAGTCCTAGTTGCGGTTAGGCATGGACAAGTCATAGTCTGGAGGATCAGGCGGAAGACTTGGCAGAGTCAAGAGCACCAGGTGAAAGTCCATGCAGGGTCAGGAGGACCGGGAGCGTGGCACAAATCCAGTCGTGTACGGTCAGGAGGAGCAGAGGATGTGGTGAAGTTTGGGCGGTTTAGAGGATCGAGCCGCAATAGCGAATCCTGGGGACTAAGGACAGAGCCGAGCAAAAGTCCAACAAGTCTGGAGGACTTGGTTGGCACAAGGTAATCTCTCCTAAAAGGAGTGGATTAGGACGCGTTCCCAAGGGGAGCATTAGGCGTCAATCTAACTCAGGGTCTCACTGGAGACCTAAAGTTAAGACCAAGAGATAGTTCTAGGAACTAACTCTACAAACCTTTACTTTGCATATTTTTGGACTAACTTTCAATGTAGGTTGGAGAGGTTGAATACTTAGACTCCGAGCTAAGTTTTCTAGAGTTTAGTGTGTGGAGTCGACCTGAGTGTTACTCAAGTCGACCTGAGCCTAGTTAACCGTAGCGGAAGTCGACGTATATCAAAAAACTCTCCACGTTAGACTAGGATCGACCTGAGAGGATACTCGAGTCGACCTGAGCACCGGATAAAGCAGCGAGATGGCAAGGCTTATCGGTAAGCTCCACGTCGGACTAGAGTCGACCTAAGTAGGGACTCAAGTTGACCTGAAGGCAAAGTCAACATGGAGAAAGAGGATCGATGCTGAGTTGGGGTCGACCTGAGATCAGTCAGTCGAGTCGACCTATAAAAGCAACATCGACCAGAGGCTCGAGATATAACTTTCCAATACTTCCACGAGCAAACTCTGTCGAGACGACAGCGCCCTTACCAACTAGCAGCAACCCTAAAGCCGCCGTAACGTCGGAATTGCACGCAATCGAAGATCAAGCACATCCGACGACTTGGGTAACAAAATTCTATACTCATCCATTTTGTAATCTCTTTATGCTTTGTTATCGAGATTGTTTTGTACCGTTCGACTTGTTTCTGTAAGGAACAAGTTATATAGTAGATTGCTCGTCGAAAACGGTCAAAGACCGTGGGCCTTAGAGTAGCAGCTTTCGACTGTGAACCAAGTAAAAAAAGACTTGTGTTCAGTTATTTTTAGTTACTTTAGTCTTCCGCTAATCGTACTCTTATCTTACACTTTCGCACGCTTTCGGATCGA